>NC_091432.1:72481598-73081598 GCF_964237555.1 Oryctolagus cuniculus
TCTCTCTATCCTCTCTCTGTCTTTCTGCCTTTCAAATAAGTAAATAAATCCTACAAAAATAGACCAGATTAAGCTATTAATATTAATAGTAATAAAAATGACCAAAAATATTGCCATTAACTTCTGCAGTTTTATGAGAAAGAATACTTCAAAAATTCATGGAATGGGCTAGTGTTGTGGCATAGTGGGTTAGACCACCGCCTGCAACACTGGTATCCTACATGGGCACTGATTCGTGTACTATCTGCTCCACTTCTGATCCAGCTCCCTGCTACTGCCCTGGTAGAGGCAGCAGAAGATAGACCAACTGTTTTGGACCTTTTACACCCAGATGGGAGACATAGAGGACATTCCTCATTCCTGGGTTGGGCCTGGCCTAACCCTGGCCTTTGTGACAATCTGGGGAATGAATCAGCAGATGGAAGATCTCTCTAAGTGATTCATATGTGTTATGAATTTTCATGATCATGATAACAAGCATAAGTAACACCCTATTTTAAAAATAAGGAAAACAAAATATGGCACAAAGTGGATAAATATTACATGCAACGTTTTATAACTTACATGTATTGAAACATGGACTTGAACCAAACCGACTGATTTCAGAGAACTTGCACTTAGCTGGGTTTCCATACTTCAAAGAACTTTTATACAGAAATGTGGCATGATGCTTTCTCAGATTATCTCCTTGACTTGTACATTCTGTATCACGCCTTCTTCAATTTCAACTAGTACACATTTTATGCTTAAATTTTTCCTTGGAGGTAATTGCATTCCCTCAACAGTAATTTATTGATAACTTATAAATACAACACTTCTATATATTTCTCAAATCTACAACTCTGTGATATAATTTTGCGAGCATTCAAATTTTGTAAACGGAGAAACTGAGGTCCATAATTACACAAGTAGTCAAACCCTGATTTCCTGCTTTAAAAATCCACACTTTCCACAAATTTTTTGCATTAATCATGTAGTTATAGGATTATAGGCTATTAAGACATATTTGACACAAGAGCTGCCGTCTGATTTTGCTGAAGCTGAAGGACTCTTACTGTGTAATTATATTTTTCTAAAGGGAAAACAGAGAAGGTTGTGGGAAAGGCTCCTCTCCATGATGTGTAATTCACATTAATGAAAAATCCTCCCAAATATAAAATATAAATTATGAAATTCCATATTTAGAGAGTAACTTGCTTTTAAAATAATAAATTATACCATGTTAAGACTGTCTTATCAGTATTGGGTATATGACCATCTGTGTTCATCAGTATAAATTTGAATATGGTATAAATGATTAGAGAGCACATTGTGTAAGTTTAAGGAATACAGGGAGCAATTTGATAATTCCTTGTTAATTAGGCTACTCAGAAAATCTTATCTATTCTTTTATACAATCAGTGATTTTTGTTAATTAACATTTTTGCCATCTCACCATCTAAAAAATCAATAAGAATCACAAATTTTCAAAATGAATTCCTATTCGTTTTTATTTATTAACATAAATTAACCTGGCATGCTAAATTATGTATATATTCCTTTCAATATCAACAAGTACCTTATCAAGGAGAAGATATTCAGCTGGAAAAATATTTTTTTGACAGGCCGAGTGGACAGTGAGAGAGAGAGAGAGAGAGAGACAGAGAGAAAGGTCTTTCTTTACTGTTTATTCACCTTCCAATGACCACTGTGGCCGGTGCACCACACTGATCTGAAGCCAGGAGCCAGATGCTTCTCCTGGTCTCCCATGCGGATGTAGGGCCCAAGCACTTGGGCCATCCTCCACTGCACTCCCTGGCCACAGCAGAGAGCTGGACAGGAAGAGGGGCAACCGGGACAGAACCGGCGCCCCAACCGGGACTAGAACCCGGTTTGCCAGTGCCACAGGCGAAGGATTAGCCTATTGAGCCACGGCACCGGCCCAGACGGAAAAATATTAAGATGGGGGACTCCCTGAATTAACACAGAATGAAATATTTGTACAACAAGAGTCAAGAAGATATATTAGAAATGAAAACAAGCTACAAATAAGTGTTTTTCAAAACATGGACTGTCTGTATCAGAATTACTGGGGTTCTCACAAAACACAAATTTTGGAAACTAAATTCAAATCAAAACAATTCAAGCCACAGAAATAGCTTGAAATTTGCATTTTTAGCAAGTTTCCTGGGTTATGCTGATTCATACTCTGTCTCACTTCCATTTTAAATTTCATTCCTAACCAGGAATCTATATCTCTATATCTCTCTCCAGATGTGTTCTATTTAGTAACTAATTATTCAAAGCCCTCCACTGCTGTTGTAGTGTCATGTTTCACTTCCCAGAGGGACCATGAGACTTGCTTCAGACAATGGGATGTTAGAACTATGGTACAATAAAGAACTTGTACAACTGAATTTGTTCACACATGTGCCTACACCTTCACCTGGCATGTCAATACTAGCTAATAGTCCCAGGAGTTGAAATTAGTTTAGGATGGCCTCACAGAGAAACTGAGACTAGCACAACTAACCCCAATTTCTCTATTGGTCTCTAAAGACAGTGTTTTGTTTTATTAAGCTACTGAGTTAAAGAGGTGATTTTCGCCGGCGCCGTGGCTCAATAGGCTAATCCTCCACCTTGCGGCACCGGCACACCGGGTTCTAGTCCCGGTCAGGGCGCCGGATTCTGTCCCGGTTGCCCCTCTTCCAGGCCAGCTCTCTGCTATGGCCAGGGAGTGCAGTGGAGGATGGCCCAGGTGCTTGGGCCCTGCACCCCATGGGAGACCAGGAAAAGCACCTGGCTCCTGGCTCCTGCCATCGGATCAGCGCGGTGCGCCGGCTGCAGCGGCGGCCATTGGAGGGTGAACCAACGGCAAAAGGAAGACCTTTCTCTCTCTGTCTCTCTATCTCACTGTCCACTCTGCCTGTCAAAAAAAAAAAAATAAATAAAAAAAAAAAAAGAGGTGATTTTCTGTGCATCACATTTTAGGCATGGAAAGCCAAGACACTCTGGCAAAAACAAAAAAGCCTAAATGAAAGATCTCTGTGAGTGAGATACCAGTGGAAAGAACGGGCCATCAAAGAAGGAGGTACCTTTCTCTGAAGGGAGAACCTCCACTTTGACTATGACCTTGTCTAAATATGATCAGAGTCAGCAAACTCAAAAGGCCTCCATAGCCTTGGCAAATCATGACAAGAGCCTAGGAAGATTACTGACGCCATAAACAAGAGTGTCAATTTGTTAATTCAGCAACAGGAGTCACTGTGCACTTACTCCTCATGTAGGATCTCTGTCCTTAATGTGTTGTTCAATGTGAATTAATGCTATAACTAGTACTCAAACAATATTTTACACTTTATGTTCTGTGTGGGTGCAAACTGTTGAAATCTTTACTTAATACATACTAAATTGATCTTCTGTATATAAAGATAATTGAAAATGAATCTTGATGTGAATGGGATGGGAGAGGGAGCGGGAGTTGGGAGGGTTGTGGGTGGGAGGGAAGTTATGGTGGGGGGAAAGACATTGTAATCCATAAGCTGTACTTTGGAAATTTATATTTGCTAAATAAAAGTTAAAAAATGTGTACATGCTAGGATTTAGGGCTTTGTTTATTAGCAATGACTGAATGCCTGTAAGTGCTAGGAACATTGTAGTCAATGAATGTGAAAGATGCCATTCAAAAAGAGTAGTGATTCAGAATTAGAGCTGAAGGTGGACATTATGGCACAATATGTTAAGCCACCTCTCCTTATACCCACATCCTATATCAGACTTGAGTCCTGCCTCTACTTCCAGTCTAGCTTCCTGCTTATGCAGACCCTGGGAGGCAGCAGTTGATGACTGAGGTATTTGGGATACTGGTCACCCATGTTGTGAGTTCAAACGGAGTCCTAGGTTCCTGGCTTCTGGATGGCCCAGCCCCAGCCCTTGAGGGAATTTGAGTAGTGAGTCAGCAGATGGAAGATCACTCCCATCCTACTGTCACTCTCTCTTCCTCTCTCTCTCTCTTCTTCCTTCCCTCCCTCTTCCTTTTCTCTGCCTTTTGAATAAATAAAACATAAATTTGAAAAAAACGTTGGGTTTAGAACCAACCTGTCTGCTTTTGTATACACACCTGTCATCAATTCACTGTGTGACCACAGGAAAATCATTTAACCTCCAGATCTCGGATTTTTTAAACTTCATTATTCAAAGTTGGCAATAATATAAAGTGACTCGTGGGCTTATAGCCAGAACAAAATGCATTAATGGACATGAAATATAAGATCAGTACCGGAGCAGCATAGGGACTTAATTTCTTTCCTGCTGTGCTATGCGCTCCATTGTTTCAAATGCTTTTCCTGACTCCGGCTATCTGGAGACCAAGTCCAAGAGTTTGTCCTTGCAGCCTTCTAGGCTGATCTTTCTCCACCTTCATTGTGCACTGGGATCACTTGGCTGCAGATTCTGACTCAGTAGCCTGTGTCAAGTCTGAAATTGTGTTCTAACAAGTCCCATGTTGCTCCTTGGCAGTTCACAATTCAATTATGAAACTGCATTCTAATTCAAGCTGTAGAGTGCAGCCAATTACACGTTTTGAACATCAATTCAAAAAGGTTTTGAAAAACCTGATGTGGAGAATCAGAAAAAAGGGACTAATTTTGCTCACTTGGAGATCAGACCAACAGCTAAGTAGGTGTTGATGAAGAAAGAAGGAAAATATACACCCAAAGCAAGATTTAAGAGTACATGTTGTTAAGACTTTGCTATCAATGACAAAGAGTGTGCATCTGATCTACAGTGTGGCAGAACAGAGCAGTGACCGGGAAGCTGTGCGGAGAGCCCCACTGCCGACACTTGGGAAATGCAATTCACAGCCATAGCATTTAAGTAGCAAGAAATAAGTTTTGTAAATTCCTGAACAGCATTTATTGAATTGGGGATTGAACATTACAATATGTGTTGATTAAGCAAAATTCAATTTATTTTTATTTTATTTTTAGGAACAATATTTATTTTGTGTATTTATTATAAAGATGAAATAAACTAATAGACATAGAGGCTATAAACGATTTATAATAACATTTTGTATTACATGCAGTGTTAATATTTGCTATTATTATACATTAGAGATATTTATAAATTAGAGATATCTTAGAGCAAATTATATTGACTGAAAAAAAAATAAGTACAATATATGCTGTAATTTTTTAAAATGTGTTTATGTATTTATACTTTATTTGAAAGGCAGAGACACAGAAACAGACAAACAAAAATCTCCCCTCCCAAATGCGCACAACAACCAAGATTGGGCCAGGCTGAATCTCAGAGCCTGGAACTCAATCCTGTTCTCCCATGTAAAAAGCAAGGATCTTACTACTTGAGCCACCAACTGCTGTCTCCCAAGGTGTGCCTTAGTAGGAAGCTAGACTCTGAAGTGAAGTCAGGAGTGGAACTCAGATGCCATTTAGAAACTGTTGACGTTTCCTTTGCTGGAAAACCTTGTTCATGGGTGTCATTGGCATGGCTAACTTATTTTTGTCAAAAATTTCATTTCTTTCGAGTTTCTCATGATCACTAATCTTAATTATTTCTCTCCTACACATCCAGTAACTGTATAATACATATCATTTTACTCTTGGAATTCTCATCATTATCTGAGGCATTGTTGATGTGTTTGTTTCTTTGCATTTTAAATACTTACTTACAAGGAGAACGTAAGTACACTGAAAGCAAGGATGTAACTTCCTCTGTGTTTGGGTTGCTCTTAGTGTACCTGGAACTGGCACACAGCAGGCACCCAGTAACTACAGTCACAGTCATCATGAATCTCAAGACAACAAGATATTAACAACTCCTGGATATAGTCAGAATATTTTAAAAATCCTATTACTTGTAATTTTAAGCAATGCCCTTGGTACAAAATCACCAGCAGCTAAGTATTTTTAGTGATTCTTTCAGATTTTCGATAATGCTTCTGCCTATGTAGATTTTTGTTATTTAAGAATGAGGCAACGCAAGGACATAAAACTGATAGCTACAGACATGTCAATTTGCATAGGCTTTGCTGAGTGAGAGTCCATCATTTTGGACACAAAAGCTTTGTGTTTAATTCTGCACTCCTCCTTCTTCTATAGCTACAGACTGACATCAGAGTAAGGTTAGCTTAGTAATTCATCATGTAAATAGTCAGTGAATTGGAATCACCCTTAAACACAATGGATATATATTTTTTCTTTCTGTTAGTTACTACTAGATATTAGGGGATACACCATATGCTGAATTAACCTTAATTAATGATAGAATTTCTAAATATTGCAATAAGTTTATTAAAATTTGTCATTTAAACAAACACAATGCTTTCTGTGTGTTGTCAGCAAGAGAGGGACATACATGTTAAAGATAGAGAAAGAGGTTTATTAGGAGTAAAAAGTCAGTTTATTATGGCTATGATACTACATTTGAAGGCAGTTAAAAATGCAAGGGAGGCCAACGCTGTGGCAAGTGGGTGAGGCTGCCACCTGCTAATCCACTTCTGATCCAGCTCTCTGCTAAGGCCTGGGAAAGCAGTGGAGGATGGCCTGGGACCTTGGGCCCTGGCATCTTGTGGGAGAACCAGAAGAGGCTGCTGGCTCCTGGGTCCTGGCTTTCCATTGCTGCCAGCTGGGGAGTGGACCAGCCAATGGAAGACCTCTCTCTCTCTGCCTCTGCCTCTCTGTAACTCTGCCTTTTAAATGAATAGATAAATCTTTTTAAAAAAAAATGCAAGGAAAGTTGGAACGAGAGTTAAATTTCTTTGTAGACATTTTTCATGTATTTTCTATGAATTTATTGAAGAATAGTTATACTGTTGTTTTAGTTACTAAACTTTGTAACTAAAACAAAACTACTCAAAACAAAGGATGTTCAGTATTTATTTTTGATTTTATACTTAAAAGGAGAAAATCTTCAGACATCCAATTTGTAACACTTCCTTTTTCATGCTAAAATATTTTATATTTTGAAAGAAATGTCCAATTGTATGAGTCCTATAGATACAGGTATAGATACGTACTAAACTGTGAACACAGACACTTCAAAAGTGAGGTGTTATAAAATCTTTCTACAAATACTCTTTGAAAATAAACATAGTAAAGCAAGTTTAATCTTGCTATTCATAGCATGAAACACAGTGAGCCATTAATAACTGTCCATAAAATTAATATACTGCATTTTAGTATATAATGTTCATGTTTACTTTGAGCATTTATTGTTAAAATTGAAATATAAATCACATCTCTGCTTCCATCTTAAAATATTTCCTTGTGATGCATTCTTTATAGTTTTGTTGTCGTTGTAGCTTTCAGTAAAGAAATGTGGTTTGTGTATTATTCACCTTAGTTTCCACATATTGCTGAACTCTCACTATGCTGATAGACTTTTTTTTTTTTTTGACAGGCAGTGTGGACAGTGAGAGAGACAGGGAGAAAGGTCTTCCTTTTCCGTTGGTTCACCCCTCAGTGGCCGCTGCAGCCGGCGCACCACGTTGATCCGAAGGCAGGAGCCAGTTGCTTCTACTGGTCTCCCATGTGGGTGCAGGGCCCAAGGACCTGGGCCATCCTTTTTTTTTTTTCTTTTTTTAAAAAATTTTTTATTTAGTAAATATAAATTTTCAAAGTACAGAAGTACAGTTAATGGATTACAATGGCTTCCCCCCCCATAATTTCCCTCCCACTCGCACCCCTCAGATCTCCCGCTCCCTCTCCCATTCCATTCACATCAAGATTCATTTTCAATTATCTTTATATACAGAGGATCAATTCAGTATATATTAAGTAAAGATTTCATCAGTTTGCACCCACACAGAAACACAAAGTGTAAAATACTGTTTCAGTACTAGTTATAGCATTACTTCACATTGGACAACACACTAAGGACAGATCCCAAATGAGAAGTAAGTACATAGTGACTCCTGTTGTTGACTTAACAATTTGACACTCTTGTTTATGGTGTCAGTAATCTCCCTAGGCTCTAGTCATGAGTTGCCAAGGCTATGGAAGCCTTTTGAGTTCGCCAACTTCGATCTTATTCCGACAGGGTCATAGTCAAAGTGGAGGTTCACTCCTCCCTTCAGAGAAAGGTACCTCCTTCTTTGATGGCCCGTTCTTTCCACTGGGATCTCACTAGCTGAGATCTTTCATTTAGTTTTTTTTTTTTTTTCTTTTTTCCCCCCCGAGTGTCTTGGCTTTCCATGCCTGAAATACTCTCATGGGCTTTTCAGCCATATCCGAATGCCTTAAGGGCTGATTCTGAGGCCAGAGTGCTATTTAGTACAGTTGCCATTCTATGAGTCTGCTGTGTATCCCGCTTGCCATGATGGATTATTCTCTCCCTTTTTGATTCTATCAGCTAGTATTAGCAGACACTAGACTTGTTTGTGTGATCCCTTTGACTCTTAGTCATATCATTATGATCAATTGTGAATAGAAATTGATCACTGGGACTAGTGAGATGGCATTGGTACATGCCACCTTGATGGGATTGTATTGGGATCCCCTGGCATGATTCTAACTGCACCATTTGTTGCAAGTCCGATTGAGCATGTCCCAAATTGTACATCTCCTCCCTCTCTTATTCCCACTCTTATATTTAACAGGGATCATTTTTTCAGTTAAAATTTAAACACCTAAGAATAATTGTGTGTTAATTACAGAGTTCAACCAATAGTACTAGAACAAAACAAAGAGAAAATACTAAAATGGATAAAGTATTACATTGTACATCAAATAGTCAGGACAAGAGCTGATCAAGTCACTGTTTCTCATAGTGTGCATTTCACTTCAACAGGTTTCCCCTTTGCTGCTCAGTTAGTTGTCGCCTATCAGGGAGAACATATGATATTTGTCCCTTTGGGACTGGCTTAATTCACTCAGCATAATGTTTTCCAGATTCCTCCATCTTGTTGCAAATGTCCTGATTTCGTTGTTTTTGACTGCTGGATAGTATTCTATAGAGTACATGTCCCATAATTTCTTTATCCAGTCTACTGTTGATGGGCATTTTGGTTGGTTCCAGGTCTTAGCTATTGTGAATTGAGCTGCAATAAACATTAATGTGCAGACAGCTTTTTTGTTTGCCATCCTCCACTGCACTCCCAGGCCACAGCAGAGAGCTGGACTGGAAGAGGAGCAACTGGACAGAATCCAGCACCCTGACCGGGACTAGAACCCGGGGTGCCGGCACCGCAGGAGGATTAGCCTATTGTGTCGTGGTGCTGGCCTGCTGTTAGACTTTTGTGTAAAAGTATAGAAGGAGTAGAAAATGAACAAAATATGGCCCTGTACTGTGAAAGGTGCATACCTTACTGAAAAGAAAGTGAAGATGTAGAAAATGAATCATTCACTCATGAAGTAACATTTGATGTTTCTTAAACATTGGGGGAAATTTTGATATTAGAGGGGAATTTGGAAAAATGTCAGAATGAAATGCCAGCTAAATAATGAAAAAAAAAATGGTCTAAAGAATGATTTAAATCAGAAATTGTTGAGAAAATTATGCAGGGACATGGTGTGGAAAACTAGGTTGAATATAAAGATTTGAGGAATATAGTAGATAAGAGCACAGGTTTTTGTTTGCTTTTAAATAATGATGATTACAGATTTAAATGAGGAATTACAAAGCTAAATATTTTCTTGATTTTTCCTTCCTGTCTTTATAAGCTAGTCTTCTCTAAATTGCCTCATCTTCATATTTCTTCCCTCTTAGAAGTTTGCAAGTTTTCAACCTTCCATTTTTCTATTACATACAGATTTACTTAGTCCTGTGAATACTTTTCTTATAGCCATTCTTTCTTATTTAAAATGTTTTCTCAGAACTGTAACATAAATTGTCATAAAATACTAACTTTTGGAGTCACTTTTCTGTCTTGACAGTAGAGTCCCAATTCAAACTTCTGAGTATACTTTCTTATACCCAGAGATCTCATCACCCAGCATGCCCTCTGTACAGACCTCCCTGTGTCTCCCCTCTCAGCTGCGGTGAATGCTCCTCTGCCGCAAACTCATTTCCTTCAGCCCTCTCATCTTTAGACTTCAGTCCTCCAGGAAACATTTCTGAATCTCCACCTTAAGCAGGTTCCTCCTCTCAGGTCCCAGTATTCTCTGTACTTTACATTGGATTATATTCCTTTATTTTTAAGGTATTTAAGTTACATAAGTTTCATCTATTTCATACATACAAATTTAGTAACATAGTGGCACTTCCCCACCCTACCCTCCCTCCTGCCCACGCTCCAAGCCCTTCCTCCCCTTCCCTCTTGGATTCCCAGTCTTTTAGAATGATCTATTTTCAGTATACTTAATGATCGGGGTTAACCCTACTCTAAGTAAAACCGTACACCAAATCCTATGAAGAGAAATAAAATAAAATAAAATACTGTTCCTCAATGGAAGAGACAAAGGATATAAACAATCATCGATTCTCAAAATGTCTATTTCACTCCAGTACATTATGTGTCAGGTAATCTATTAGTTACTTCAGATCAGAGAAAACACATGCTATCTGTCTTTTTGAGACTGTGCTGTTTCATTTAGTATAATGGTTTTGAGTTGTGACCATCCTGCTGCAAAAGACATGATTTCATTTTTATTTTTACAGCTGAGTAGTACTCTGTAGTGTATATATACCATCATTTCTTTATCTAGTTAACAGTTGCTGGACATCTGGGTTGATGTTAGCTATTGTGAATTGTGCTGCAATGAACATTGGTACAAATCATTCTCTCATATACTGATTTCTTTTGGTTTGAGTAAATTCCTAGAAGTGGCATGGCTGGATCATACGGTAGGTCTATATCAGATTTCTGAGGTATCTCCATAGTGTCTTCCACGGTGGTTACACCAGTTTACATTCCCACTAACTGTGGACCAAGGTACCTTTTCCTCCACAAACTTGCCAGCATTTGTCATTTGTTGAGTTATGTATGAGAGCCATTCTAACTGGAGTGAAGTGAAATCTCACTGTGGTTTTGATTTGCATTTTCCAGATGGCTAGTGATCCTGAACATTCTTTCAATTGTCTGTTGGTCATTTGAATTTCCTCTCTTGAAAAGTGACTTTTCAATTCTTTTACCAATTTCTTAACTGGATTGTTTTGTTGTTGAATTTTTTTAGCTCTTTATAGATTCTAGATATTAATCCTTTATGAGTTGTATAGTTTACAAATAATTTCTCCTATTCTGCTGTTTGCTTCTTTATTTTGCTGAGTGTTTCTTTTTCAGTACAGAAGCTTCTCAGCCTGATGTAATCCCAACTGTCAATTTTTGCTTGGGTTACCTGTGCTTCTGGGGTCTTTTCAAAGAAGTTTTTACCTGTTCCAATATCTTGCAGAGTTTTGCTCAATGTTCTTTAGTAATTTGATAGTATCGAATCATAAATTCAGGCCTTTGATCCATTTTGAGTGGATTTTTCTGTAAGGTGTAAGGTAGGGGTCTATTTTCACAGTTCTACACATGGAGATACAGTCTCCACAGTACCATTTGTTAAAGAGACTGTCCTTGCTCCTGGGGTTCATTTTAGCTCCTTTCTCAAAGATAATTTGGTTGTAGATGTATGGATTGATTTCCGGAGTTTCTATTTTGTTCTGTTGATCTAAAAGTCTGTTTTTGTGCCAGTACTAGGTTGTTTTGTTTCTAACTACCATGTATTATTTCTTGAAATCTGGTATTGTAATGTCCTTGGCTTTGTTTTTGTTGTATAAGACTGCTTTAGCTATTCAGAGTCTCTTCTGTTTCCATACAAATTTTAACATTATTTTTTCTAGATCTGTGAAGAATGTTATAGGTATTTTGATTGTAATCCCACTGAATCTGTAAATTTCTCTTAGCAGTATGGACATTTTGATGATGTTGATTCTTCCAATCCATGAACATGGAAGGTTTTTCCATTTTTAAATTTATTCTTCTATTTCTTAGTGTTTTATAATTTACATTGCAGAGATCTTTGACATACTTGGTTAAATTTATTCCAAGGTATTTGATTGTTTTTGGAGCTATTGGGTATGAAATTTTCTTTGTATACAAAGACTATTGATATTTTTGTGTTGATTTTATGTCCTACCATTTTACTAAACTCTTATAATTTCAATAGTCTCTCAGTGGAGTCTTTTGGAACCCTATTCTCCAGGATTACATCATCTGCACATAGGGAGAGTTTGACTTCCTCCTTTCCAATTTGAATCCCTTTGATCTCTTTTTCTTACCTAAAGGCTCCAGCTAAAACTCCCAGGACTATATTAAATAAAAAGGGTGAGAGTGGGCATCCTTGTCTGATTCCAGATCCTAAAAGGAATGCTTCCAGCTTTTCCCCGTTCCATAGGATACTGGCTGTGAGTTTGTCATAAACTGCTTTGATTCTATTGAGAAATGTTCCTTCTGTACCCAATTTGCTTAAGATTTTCATCATAAAAGGATATTGTGGCCGGCGCTGCAGCTCACTAGGCTAGTCCTCCGCCTTGCGGCGCTGGCACACCGGGTTCTAGTCCCAGTCGGGGCGCCGGATTCTGTCCCGGTTGCCCCTCTTCCAGGCCAGCTCTCTGCTGTGGCCCGGGAGTGCAGTGGAGGATGGCCCAAGTGCTTGGGCCCTGCACCAATGTCAAAAGGAAGACCTTTCTCTCTGTGTCTCTCTCTTACTGTCCACTCTGCCTGTCAAAAAAAAAAAAAAAAAAAAGGAAAGGATATTGTATGTTATCAAATGCTTTGTCTTCATCTATTGAGATAACCATTTGGTTTGTTTTTCAGTTTGTTAATGTGATGCATCAGGTTGATTGACTTGCAAATGTTGAACCACCCCTGCATACCAGGGATAAATCACTTTTGGACCTGGTGAATGATCTTTGATATCTTGTTGGATTTGATTAGCTAATATTTTGTTGAGTTTTTTTTTGCATCTATGTTAATCAGTTTCATGGGAATAATTTTCATTCATGTCATGTATGTTTGTGGATTTGCTCCTGATTGATTTTAAGTAATCATATGATTAATTTTTTGAATTGCATTTCAGGATTTTTTTTAGTTTTTTTTTTTTTTAATTTTAAATTTTATTTTTTATTTTGACAGGCAGAGTTAGACAGTGAGAGAGAGACAGAGGGACAGAGAGAAAGTTCTTCCTTCCATTGGTTCAGCCCTCATATGGCTGCCATGGCCGGCACACTGTGCCAATCTGAAGCCAGGAGCCAGGCACTTCCTCCTGGTCTCCCATACAGGTGCAGGGCCCAAGCACTTGGGCTATCCTCCACTGCCTTCCTGGGCCACAGCACAGAGCTGGACTGGAAGAGGAGCAACCAGGACTAGAACCTGGCGTCCATATGGGGTACTGGCGCCATAGGCAGAGGATTAACCAAGTGATCCACGGTGCTAGAAATTTCTGGATTTTTTTCAATCTCTTCATCTTTGCATTTTAACATTGAAATATTGTTTCTTTGGGAGGGTCATGTTGTCTGCCTTATTCTTGTTTCTTGAATTTCTGCATTATTTTTAGGCATTTGTGGAGTTGATTTTTGTTTTCTTCCTCTGAGGGCTTTTAACTTTGAGTTATGCCTTTGTGTCTTAGTGGAATGTAATCTCTTTCAGTGAATACCAAGAAATGTGTGGTGGGTGTGAACAAGGATCTCTGGTCAATGTGCCAGGGTGGAGCAAGTTCCCAGGGCAACCCCAAGTGGAGCATGGTAGATCTCCATACCCAGCCACACCCTGCACCTTCTCATGTAACCCCGAGTCACTATGGTCTCAGCACACAAGGCTCCCATAGTCACCAAGCACAGAGGTTTCTCTCCACCCTGCCAGCCTATCCAGTCAACAGAGAGCCAGATGTACCCTGAGGCAGCTCTGCCTAGGTATCTTTACTCTAGGGACTTCCAGTAACCATCCATCTCACCTGGCTGCCACGCCAACCTCCCAGCCATGCTCAAAGTCAGTGGGAACTGTGGACCACTCCCTCTGATAGAATCTCTGAAGAACACACACACATACAAACACACACACAAGTACCACAGGTCGAATGTTGCTGCTTGTCTGCCATTGCCTATTAGGTTTCCAGTCTCAGCTGCTGTACTTGCACACAAAAGCTTCTGTATCTGCTGCTCTAACCCAGAATGGTACCCACCCTCTCTCAGCCAGGCAGCAGGCTCTGTTTTGGGGTAGTTGCAGGGAAACAAATGTCTCCCTCTACTTCCACTGGGTTTCAGGCATCTGCCAGTACCCAGGACTCTTGTCAGACCATTGCCACCTTCTCCCTCCAGCTCTGTCACCTCAGGTTGCTGCAGTCCAGCCTCACCTCCATCTCCAAACTGCTGCCTGCCCTGACTCTTGCCTCTGCAGCTGCACTCCTGCGCATGCTATGAGTCTGCACCCTTCACACAGGTCTTTGCCCTTTCACCTCCTTCTGTAGGACATCCAGTGTAGGTCTTTCTCCAAGTCTCTCCTGAGAGTGCACTACTTACACTTTTCTCTTCACTGTTGATCCTTAGCTCAGCAAAGCATGTAACTCCCTAATCTGCCATCTTGGAATCTCTGGATTATATTTAAATGTTTACAGGATCACATCACTCCTGATAAACTGTATACTCTGTGAGGCTAAGGGTCATGACTATCTCGTTAACTGTTACATTTATAGTACTTAGAACATTGTATGGCAGATAGTAGGTACTAAAAATATATGAGTAAGGCACTCATAAGGAAAACATAATCAATGTGTGAACTAAATGGATTCAGATGGACTTAGTTTCTTCCTATCTAAGATAGTATATTCTACATGAAGCTATGATGAAGAGCAAGGCTAGAAACTGATATGTCTAGATTCATACTTTAGTCTCAGTATCCCAGAAAACAATAACTTACTTAAAACTGTGATTCTTCCATAGGTGTATATTTTGGGAAGTGTTCCCAACAATAGGTGTGAAAAGCAATGAGGGACAGTCCAACAAAGTTGCTGCTTTAGGCTTTTGGGTAACCATTTTCCTGGGGTATCCCTAAGAAATTAGGTCATGCTTATTATGATTTTGTTCTGTGTTTTTATTTATGCCAATGTTTCTTGCTTAAGACATTCTCTGAGAATGAACGGTGATCTTGAAAATTCCTTATAGAATTCAAACCATAGCATTTAACAGGAAAAATTAATGTCTTACACAAAATTAAATAACAACTGATATTATCTTCTAATAATGGAATGAGGAAGATGGAGAGGGAGGAGAGTGGGAAGAGAGAGAGAGATAGAGAACTGCCTAGATATTAGTGATTTTTCTTTGCAGAACTTCATATGGTAACTGAGTGCAACAATTTCTTTGTAAGAGTGAAAGCTAGTGCGAAATTCAGTAGTAATGAATGAATCAGATTCCAGCATTATTCCACATGAGAATATTGTAAATAATCATGTCCACTCACAGAATTAGCTGTGGCCAGATATCCCACTATTGTACATGGGAAAGGATCCCATGTTTCTCGACTAGAGTTAAGTTATTTATGAAATAGAGTAAACAGTTAGGCTGAAGAAATTATGTTTTGCTTGTTGCACCTCCTGCAAAAATGCAAGAAATAGCAGTTCTGTGTAAAGTATTGTAAATTTTTAAGGGTTCCCTCTGGAAAATCATACATCAAATGGTCATTTGTAGATTCCTGTTTTTTTGTTTAAAAAAAAAAAGGATGAACTATATCATGTATTGTACACACTGAATCAGTCAGCTTGATTTGAGGATTTAGGGCAGTCTTTCAATAAATTTGATGGTTTGACCAATTTGAAATGAGTTTAGGAATATAACAGCTATCTTTGGAGGTTTAAATTGGTAGACAATTGTGAAGGAAACAAGAGAGTTTGGGTTGTTTATCTATTTTTTTTTTTTTGGAAGAAAGATACAGATCAGGAAGTACAGATCCGGGACTTAGAGGTTGGCTGCTAACTCCATCTTCCCTGAAAAAACTCCCTCTGTGATCAAAGGCATGTGTGCCATTGGTATACAACAGTAGGATGCTTTTGCACTGAAAGGCTCCTTACATTCTGCCTGATCCAGGAATTCTGAATTAATATTTCTTTAGGGGCAACACAGCCAGAGTAGATGAATGAAGATCCTGACATCTGTAGAGAATATTTGCTTCCTGGACTGATAGTTTGAATGCTGCAATTCGAACACTTTCTTGAAATAACAAGAAGTATTCTAGAAGCAAACATTATTTGGGAGTTAATTTCATTAATATTTTGAAACAAATAAACGATCTTCATAGTAGCTATGGGATCCGAAACCAGTTACTTAAGATTTCTAAGTCTCTTCTTGCACCTTTGAAATAAGGAGAATGATACTTAATCTAGTGAATTGTTTGGAGAGTTTATTATATGCTTGTGTTTATGAAAACAAATGCTTATACACGTAAGGTTACCTCAAAATGTTCATGGAAATATAGAATCAAAACAGAAGCTTACTTTTTACTAAAAAGTTTAGAAATCATGCATGATTTTAAAACAATACACATTTCTGACTAAGTTTTGAAAGTACACTTAAATGTATTCTCCATTACCTGGCAAGTAGTAGAGCTAAGCTTAGAAACCAAAGCCACATTAATTCCAGGACCCCATTGTTAGTGATGTGTCACAAGGATTCTAGGCCAAAACATAAGTTACTGACTTGTGATGAACTTAGGCTTTCAATGCAAGGATGTACACTATTCCTACCCCTCTCAAGCAGGAAGCTATTTATGATTTCTAAGTATTTCTATCTCCAGTTAAATATTTAAATATTTCTATTTGATATTTCAATTTCCATTTTCTTAATTTATAAAACTGGAACATTGGAACAGGTGTTTGGTGAATTGGTAAAGTTGCCATTAGGAACACCTGCATCCTATATCAGTGTGCCTGGGTTTGAGCCATGCCTTGGCTTCTGATTCAGCATCTTGATAGTGCATTCTGGGAGGCAGCTGGTGATGGCTCAAGTGCGTAGTTCCCTGCCACCCTTGTGGGAAACCAAGATTGAGTTCTGGGATCCTACATATACTATGGTCTAGCCCTGAGAGTATAGGCACGTGTGAAGCGAGTTAGCAAATAGAAGACCCTGAAGTTGAGCAAATGAAGCACTAAGTTCAGTAAGAATCTAGATGCTTCTGAAAGTCAAACTGAAAACTAAGGAATAGATGTTTTTCCTTGAATTTAGATTGTTCTAACCTCTGATATTATTTTTAATTGTAAATTTTTTCTATTGATAAATATGTGTTTTCTATACACAGCTAAAATTGTTTCGTTCAGCTCCCTCAAACCATGTGGTGGACTCTTAAACAACACTAAATTGTAAAATAGTTAACATATGGTATGATAGTGAATATTCCTATTGAGGAAAATAATATGTATCGATTTAATCAAGTTTAATTATTTGATGTTCTCCCATATTAGCTACTTCTCTTTACATAGATTTTATTACTATTTACATTGATTCCCAGATTTTTAAAGAGTTTTTAAAAAGAACTTTTTAAAAGGTTAAGTGGATAACCTGTATCATTGGCATGAAATAAAACTATTAACTTTTGTATTATTCATATAGGTTCCCCTAGTATCTCATTGCATTCATTTCTATATATTGCACAATTTTCCACAATAGTACAAAAGATTTAAAATATTTTTAGTTTATGCCATATTGCTCACATAAGTGAGTTTGTTGATTTTTGTATCTGCATTTTAGTTGTACCTACTTAATTGCATTATATTACTCGATTCATATTTGACTTCCAGCTAGTGAAAAAACCAACATATAGCAAAACTCAGCTCCTACTTTAGTAGCTAAATTAATTCATACAAAGCATTTTATAGTTCTGTGTTTATTTTCTTCTGTGAAATGTGGATAACACAATCTACTTTCTCAAGTAGTGCTTAGTAAATTCAATCAATATACATTTCTCCCTCTTCTTTTCCTCCTAATTTCTTATACAATTTCTGTAGTTTAATTATCACCTATATTCAAAGTAACTCAGATCTTTGCTTAGGTGCGGCCTTTCAAAATAATCTTGTAATGTTTACAAAGATGAAGAATCAATGTTTTCTTTTGGGAACATAAATACAATCTTTCATAGTTTTTTTTGTCTATTTGTGTCCCAATTTTCTTTCTGTATTAATATTCTATCATTGACACTTAATATGTCCAAATTGTAAGTATTATTGTGACACCACAGATTTTTTTAAAGACTTATCTATTTATTTGAAAGTCAGAGTTACACAGGGAGAGAAGGAGAGGCAGAGAGAGAGGTCTTCCATCCACTGGTTCACTCCCCAGTTGGCTGCAACCACTGGAGCTGTGCCTTTCTGAAGCCAGGAACCAGGAGCCAGGAGCCAGGAGCTTCTCTGGGTCTCCCAAATGGATGCAGAGGCCCAAGGACTTTGGCCTTCTTCTACTGCTTTCCCAGGCCAAAGCAGAGAGTTGGATCGGAAGTAGAGCAGCCACGACTCGAACCGGCACCCATATGGGATGCTGGCACTGCAGACAGCGGCTTTACTCGTTGTGCCACAGCACCGGCCCAGTGACACCACGGAATTTAAAACATATTGTCCCTTTGCTTTATGCCATAGGCTGACAAAACTAGTCTTATTCTTTCTGATGTTAATTTTTTTAAAAAATCATCTAGATACTAAGGGAAGAAATATGATTGGAATAATGTAAGAACCCAAAAGGTGTTTTCAAGAAAGAAGGACATGTTTTCCATTGTTAAATGGGTAACTGACCTTTTTATCATTTACCTACTCTCCAAACAAACAAACAAAAAACTAATCCATACAAAAACACTTAGCAACTATACAAATAAATTGAAATTTTTAATAGTAGCCATGTACCAAATATATCAAATGAATTAAGTTTGAGCTCAAGAGTTAAATTCCACTCTCTGCCTTGAATTTTTCGTAAATGTTTCATAATTGTATAGACTGGACCACCATGCAGTAAGCACATTTTTGCCATTTTGTTTTTCTAATTCTCCATTCTGCTACTCAGTTAGTGTTTAGATTAATTTGTTCCATAGTTACACATAAATTGACTAAAATAACTCTGGTGATGTTCTTTAAGATTGTATTCATTTTTTTGTGAACTATGTCAATGAAAGTGATGTAAAAAAAGTGATGTTCCATATTTTTTTAAAGATTATTTATTTATTTATTTGAAAGGCAGAGTTACAGAAAGGCAGAGGCAGAGAGAAAGAGAGAGGGAGAGAGAGAGAGAGAGTCTTCCATTCACTGATTCACTCCCCAAGTGGTTGCAATGGCTGGAACTACGCTGATCCAAAGCCAGGAGCCAGGAGCTCCTTCCAAGTCTCCCACATGGGTACAGGGGCACAAGGACTTGGGCCATCTTCTACTGCTTTCCCAGGCCATAGCAGAGAGAGTCGGATCAAACGTTGAGCAGCCAGGACTAGAACCAGCATCCATATGGGATGCCAGCACTGCAGGCGGCAGTTTGATGGGCTATGTCACAGTGCCGGCCCCAACAGGCTTACATCTTTGCAAAAATTCTTTAATATGTAGCTTTGAACAAGATAATTATATTTTTATATCTACTTCTGTGTGCAATCTGCTGCAAAATCACAAGTCACCTTGCCTCTGGAAAACTTCCACCAAATGAATACCCATGAGAGAATGAGAGTGAAAAAGGCAAATGCTATCTGTGGTATGATAATAATGATAATATTAGTTTGAACCTCATGGATCCCTTCAAAAAGTCTTGCAGTCTTTCTCATTTCAGAAGTGTTTTGCTAACTCAATCCCCAACCCTTGTCATTGTATGTTACCTAGAAATATGGGTTCAGATGCTCTCTGTTAAGATTTCAGTATTCTAAATCTTTTACTTAATATTATAGGAGTACATTTGCCATAAAGGAAAGCCAAAAGGAATAATTAGAGGTGTCTGAAACTTGAAATATTTTATGTTTTTAAGGATTTTATTTATTTATTTGAGAGGTAGAGTTACAGATAGAGAGAGGGAGAGACAAAGAGAAAGGTCTTCCATCTGCTGATTCACTCCCTAAACTGTCCCAAATGGCCGGAGTTGGGCCAATACGAAGGCAGGAGCTTCTTCTGTGTCTCTCACATGGATGCAGAGACCCAAGCACTTGGACCACTGTCTACTGCTTTCCCAGGACATAGCAAAGAGCTGTATTGAAAGAGGAGTAGCCAGGACTAGAACTGGAAATATGGAATGATGGTGCCTCAGGCAGAAGCTTAGCAGACTACGTGACAGGGCCAGCCCCCAAAAGTTTAGTTTTGAACTAACTTTCTTTTTTTTCCTTCCTTCCTTCCTTCCTTCCTTCCTTCCTTCCTTCCTTCCATTTCATTTCATTATTTTTTCTTTTTTATTTTTTTTCAACTTTTATTTAATACAGATAAATTTCCAAAGCACAACTTTTGGATAATAGTGGCTTTTCCCCCCGTAACCTCCCTCCCACCCAAAACCATCCCATCTCCCACTCCCTCTCCCATCCCATTCTTCATCAAGATTCATTTTCAACTATCTTTATATACAGAAGATAAACTCAGTATATACTAAGTAAAGATTTCAACAGACTGCACCCACACAGAAAAACAGTATAGAGTACTGTCTGAAAAAAACAGTATAGAGTACTGTAGTTTTACTGTTAATTCGCATACTACAACATGTTAAGGACATAGACCTACATGTGGAGTAGGTGCACAGTGACTCCCGTTGATGATTTAACAATTGACACTCTTATTTATGATGTCAGTAATCACCCCGAGGTTCACGTCATGAGCTGCCAAGGCTATGGAAGCCTCTTGAGTTCAGAAACTCTGATCTTATTTAGACAAGGCCATAGTCAAAGCGGAATTTCTCTCCTCCCTTCAGAGAAAGTTCTTTAATGGCCCGTTCTTTTTGCTAGGATCTCACTCGCAGAGATCTTTCATTTAGTTGTTTTTTTTTTTTTTTTTTTTTTTTTTCCGCAGTGTCTTGGCTTTCCATGCCTGCGAAACTCTCATGGGCTTTTTAGCCAGATCTGAATGCCTTAAGGGCTGATTCTGAGGCCAGACTGCTGTTTAGGACATCTGCCATTCTGTGAGTCTGCTGTGTATCCCGCTTCCCATGTTGGATCGTTCCCTCCTTTTTAATTATATCAGTTATTATTAGCAGACATTAGTCTTGTTTATGTGATCCCTTTGAGACTTAATCCTATCATTATGATCAATTATGAACTTAAACTGATCACTTTGATTAGTAAGATGGCATTGGTACATGCCACCTTTTTCTCTTCCTTCCTTCCTTCCTTCCTTCCTTCCTTCCTTCCTTCCTTCCTTCCTCTCTCTCTTCCTTTCTCCCTTCCTCCCTCCCTCTCTCTCTCTTTTATTAGTATTAGTATTAATTAGTATGATCAGAACTTCTATTTCTGTATTAATATTTCTTTATTCAAATTTTCTTTATTAATATTAATTAATAATTTTATTTATTAATATTTCTGCATTAATATTTATTTCTTTCTCTTTATTCCTTCCTTCCTTTCTTTTGTTTTTTCTTTCTTTCTTTCTTTCTTTCTTTCTTTCTTTCTTTCAGCAGAAAAACAGAGTTATTGCCCATCTACTGGTTCACTCCTCAAATGGCCAACAAGTACTAAGGCAGAGCCATGCCAAAACTGGAATTCAGAAACTTAATCAAAGTCTTGCACAGGGCTACCAGGGACTCAACTATTAGAATTATTATCTGCTGCTTCCCCATGTGCACATTAGCATGAATCTGGAAATTAGAGTGGAACTGACACTTGAGACTGGGCAGTCCAATACAAAATGCAGGCATCCCAAGCTGCATCTTAATCACAAAAGAAATTTTTTAAGGATTTATTTATTTATTTGAAAGGCAGTGTTTTACACAGAGAGAGAAAGAGAGAGAAAGAGAGAGAGAGAGAGAGAGAACAAAGACTGGAACCAGGCCAGGCCAGAGCCAGAAGCTTCTTCCAGGTCTCCCATGAGGGTGCAGAGGTGCAAGGACTTGGGTCATCTTCTGCAGCCTTCCCAGGCACATTAGCAGGGAACTGGGCTGGAAGTGGAGTAGCCAGGACTCAAACTAGGACCCAGATGGGATGCCTGTCCTGCCAGCTGAAGTTTAATCTGATGCCCCTGTTTTTTAAATCTTTGTATGGGGTTGTTCACTCTGTGTATCAGGCAAACCCAATCAATACATTTTTCTAAAGTTTTTTAAGATACGAATATACTATATCTTTATATAATTAACTTATAAACCTGGAAAACTGAGGAGGGTGCTAGAGTCTATGAGAGACATAAATAATTTGGTCATTGGACATTGGCCAGAATTGCTGGCTTAAATTGGACATAAGTATACACTCATGCATATTTTTTCATTGCCTTTTCTCCAAAGGTTATAATAGTATATGCTGACACAATACTGCCTGCTGGCATTGCTACCATAAAAAATGCAATGCAATATTAAAGTAATAATGCATTTGACCTCCTTAGTTAATATTCAAAGTGATGGTCAAGAAGGTTATAAGGCAACTTCAGCTTTCTTTCACACCTCTTAGCTCATTCTGCAAATTAATAATATCATCTTGGGAGCATTCAAGACCCTGGATAATGAATGTTAACAGCAGATCCTGCTGAATGCATCTCAGGATGCATTTATTTTTCTCATTATCTTACACACAATCTTTTAGCTATTGTCTGCCACTGCTGCTCACTCAGGAAGCCACAGAAAGTGCTAAAGATGTCAAGAAGCAAGAAGCCTCATTTATTTTTATGGCCTTCATCAGCATTTTTTTTCTTTTTTCTCTCTCACTTTTTTTTTAACTTAAAGGCCTATTATAGAATCTGCTGATTAGAATCAGAACCGTATCTAAGTATAGATATGTGAGACCTTCCCTGAAGGTGATGGGCGATAGAAGGACACTTTACCCACATGATATCTCTGGCAGATACTAAAACTAAAATAAATTATTGGGCATTTCTTTATTTGTGTATGGCTATGTCATTGGAATTTCATATTTAAATGAATCTAATAACATATAAGAAAGGAAACAAGCCTTGGATGAATGAAAAATAAGTGAATTAAAATATTGCCAATAAGAATTTCTGAGATAGAATCATATGCAAATAACTAGAGTGCAAAGTATTCTATTCTCCTTTAGCCATAAAAGGTAACCATTGATTTCTTTCATGTTTCATTAGAAAAACAAAATGAAAATCAATGATCATCATATGATAGATTCAATGATACAGATGCTTTCCTAAAGGACTGGGGACCTCTCTGAGACCATCTATGGACATGGGGAGCAATTTAAGGTATAGGACTGAGACATAATTATATTTCACAGTACCTCTTCTTTATAGTAATGGAACTTGTGGCCAGGAGCAAACATTCAAAGTCATTTTCTGACAATGAGATAAATCCAAATGTGGACAAATGTCTGGAGATTTTTATTAATCTAAACAAATACATGGACAGTGGGAGGTAAGGTATTAAGGTAAAACAATACAGACATTATAAAACCAAATAACTTGAATTGTCATTGTGGACATAGAAACGACAAGGCTTGATGAAGTTCTTAAGAATGTTAGGGGTTAAAGAGTAGCAATCTCTTAACAAGAGACTGTGGTGAGCGTGGGCTTAAAGCAATTATATAACACTTTATTTAAAAATGAGCAAACATCAATTGTCCATATCAAAGAAAATAAAGACTGATGGATGGTTAACTCCCAATTAAATTTACTCTTTTCTAACTGTCACTTCTTGTCACAGATGAACTCAGAAATTGAGTAGGCTTCATGCTTGTAGTTAAGAGCATTAAATATTTGGAAGAGGAAACAGAGGTTAGATATAGCAGGCAAGGAAGGCAAAATGTTACTGAAAAGGGTAAGACCTGACCAAAGCAGAACGCTGAGATTTGTGTTAGAGGCATATACTCTCTCTTCTGTTTGGGAACCTTTCAAAACCAGATCTGTATCACTGCTTCTTTGCTGACTCCCTGCTGTGATCTGGCTACTTATTCTTGCTCTGCTTAGCTGATTTCTATATAGTATCAGATTAGCCTATGCTGGCCTTAACAGCTGTGGCCAGCAGAAGCTCAACAGTATTGCAGTTTGATCTCTCAGTGTTCGGAATTCTGCTGTCCTGATCTAAGCACCACTAATAAGAAACAGAGTAATACATCCAAAACTATGGTGTTAACACAGCAATGCTCACAGGCTTCCAAAACCAAGGGGAACCTCCTAAAGCGGAAATCCTTAAAGGTTGCCTTTAGAAATGCTAACATCAAGCTAGCAATTGCATTCTTGAAAGATAAAATCCAATACAAAATTTAAAAATGTCATAGAAGAATTACAGTAGAAACTTCATAGTGGAAGGAGCTCCATTCTAGTTCTTCTTAGCTCCGCCCTCTTCTGTTCTAGTCCAGTCAAAATGTAATATGCAGTCTAAAACTCTGACATGCTTGTGGGTTTTTCTTTAAATATTTATTTATTTATCTTCAGAGTTAGAGTTCCAGAGAGGGAGAGACAGAGAGAAAGAGACCTTCCATCTGCTGGGTCATTCTCCAAATGACTGCAGTAGTCAGAGCTGGGCCAGGCAGAATCCAGGAGCCGGTAGCTTAATCCAAATCAGGTGGCAGGGGCCCAAACACATACACCTCCCTCTGCTGTTTTACCTAGGCCATTAGTAGGGAGCTGGATCAGGAGTCAAGTAGCGCCCATACAGGCACTGGAATCTCAGGCACTGGCTTTGCTTACTACGCCACAATGCCAGGCTGAAGAATAAAATTTTAAAACACACTTTCTTTACGGTCTCAGTATATATCATAAGAGGTATTTTAGGCTTGAAATCACTTCTGAGAACCCATCTTCAAAGTCAATATATAATTCTTAATAAACTCTAAGTTCTATAGCATTACAAAATTTTTGTGCTGATTCTCAAATAAGATAGAAGCATAGTAAATCCTAACAGTTTTCTATATTTATGGAAGCATATTTTTTGAATTATTACCTGTTTTTCACTGTGGTAGGGAAATCAGCTAAAAGAACTGGTGGCAAGCATTTAGCACAGCAGTTAAGGCACTAATTGGGACACCTGAATCCCATATTGAAGTCCCTAGATTCAAGTCCCAGCTCCACTGACCTAGGTTTCCTGCTTATATTTACTTTGAGAGGCACTGAATGATGGTTTAAGTACTTGAGTCCCTGCTACACACATTGGAGACCTGGTTTGAGTTTTGGCTTTTGCATTCACCTGATCTGGCCCCCAGTTTCTATGAGCATTTGGGGAGTGAACCAACAGATGGAAGAACATTCTCTCTCTCTCTGCCTTTCAAATAATTAATACTTTTTAAAAAAAGAATTCATATATACTAAGGATCTAATATGTCTCCTTTATTTTTGTTGTTTTATGCAATGTACAGCAGACCCTTAACGGAAGTATTTTCCTTAAAAATAAAAACTAATCATTGTCATTGAAAAACTTGAAATTAACATTGAAAATAAAGCTATATTTAAAATGTAAAGATTTTACATGAATTATAATAGAGATAATTAATATCCTAGAACATTTCTCTGGTAATATTAGAGACGTTATGTTAAAGATAATGTAGAGATCTATGTGCCTGGCACTTTCCTTAGTTCTGGAGATATAGTAAGGATTTTGATAGATAATGTTCCTGATGCCAAGTCTCATAAAGGAGTGTCCATGCTGGTGTTAATCTCAAAAAAATAAAAAAGAAAAATAAAGGTAATTTTCTCAGAGTGATAAGTACCTAAGTTTGAGGACAGTAGCATGGAATAAAAACAGAATTGTACATTTACGGATTTTGAAAGCCATGCTGAAGTATCCTCAATGGAAGTCCATCAGGAGTCTGAATACAGTCTCACAAATGTTTCATAAAGAAATCCCTTGTGTACACTGAAATTGCTTTGGATTTCCTTATTAGAATACTCGTAATATTAGATGCAACAGATTCTCTTAATATTTCTACTCTAATATTTTGTGTTACTGATCTGCAAACTGCTTATCATCTCAGGGTATGGAAGATAATTTTGTTGGAATCAATCATTTTACCAAGATCATATAGTCACCACTTTATAAAGTCATACAAAGAATTCTGAATCCATGTATGAGGTGGTACATGAGAAATATAATTAGACTAGCTAAACCTGTGGTAAAACCATTGAGTCGACTTATCTTTGCCACTTTGGCCAAATCCTTAACTACTGTATTTCAGTTTTCCTTAATACTAAATGACAATGGTGTTATCTACCTCCCTATTCTCCAGGACTGATGTAGATTTCAATGAGTCAGTGTACATGAATGTCATTTGAAAAATAAACAAAATTTATTTCACAACAGTGTGTCATAATTTACATTATTACATTACTAACATCTGTCGCTCCCCCTCTTCATGGAGGAACGACATAGGACCCTGCGTTGTTCTTTCGTCTGCTCGGCCCTCCCCGGGTTGGCTGCTGGTCCTTCCCGGGTTGGCTACCGACCCTTCCACCTCCGTGGAAGGGCGGTTCCCCCTAGCCACTTTCCCCACTTCCGCGGGGGAGCGGCACACCACCGGCCGGCTCTCTCGGGGGCTGCACAGGTGTTCCCCTTAGATGTTCCTGGTGCATGTTGTCTCTCTCCTCCTTTATAGTCCTCTTCCGCCAATCCCAACTCTGCTGCCCACACACCGAGTACGCTGCTCTCCTCCAATCAGGAGTAGGTCCTACAGTTTATTGGTTGAACTGGAGGCAGCTGTGTAGAAGCTGCTTCTCCCTTCTCAGTGCCATATTGTGGGAGAGCAGATGCATAGAATAAGTCAATTCCAGTAACAGTCTAGTCCGAGTTGCTCCCCACAACATCTACCTGAATTCTATAGAGCAAGATATTATAAACAAACTCTAAATGGACAAACAGTATAATACTACATAATATAAAATGACATCCACCCTGCCCCTCACCTTTCAATAAGTCACTTCCTGACTTATGGAAATGATACAACTTGCATTATCATTTATGACAGCTCAACAGAGATAAGTTGTATCCTCTTAAAAATGGTAATGATGCAAGTTGGATGGTTAAGTCTTTAGAAGACTTTAAAAATGCAAGTGTCAATACAGGAAGAATAGTCTCAATGGCTTAGAGGAAAGGAGAAAAGCTGAGAGAAATTGAAGAAAGAATTATAATGATAGAAGGAAACATAGACACCTACTTATATAATTGCTACACACGGGAAACAGGTGTTACAGAGTACAGAGTTGAGCCATTTATTCAAGGTCATCCACCTATGCCTGATCTGAACTGGCACTAGAACCCATCTCTTCTATTGCTCCATCCTCTGCCCTTTCCATTTTCTCCAGTTTAAATGTTTCTGAGACTGATTATTGAAAGAAAGTTGTGTCTGATTTTTCTTTCTGCTCATATTTAAATCCTTATTATATTTGGGTCAATTTTCTATCTCCTCACAGTTTGCAATCTGCACACTTTGTAATCCTGCAAATTTAGTGTCATTTGGTGTTTCTATTAATATGTCATTTATTCATCCGTTCTAGAGTTTTAATAAAAATGTTAAATAAGACCAGACCTAGCATTTGCTACTTTGTGTTTATAAGCCTCTCCTCAATTCTCATCTAACTGATTTTCTTGTCATCTAAGCTCATTTAAAATAAATTTGCAAGTAAAATATCATCAGACATAGTATCAGATGTTTTGCTAATGCCTAAATATATCACATTTTCCTTCTATCCATTAATTTTGAGAATTTATCAAAGGAAGCAACTCAGCTTGTCTACCATGAATTTTCATTTATAAACTCCTGCTGCTCTGAGACTCATCTGTTTCTTTTACTTGTTCTGAATTATTCAACTCTTATGAAATAACTCCACCCATTTCATTTTAATAGATATAATTTGCTTCTGTAAAACCTTCACAGACTAAAAGTTAGGGATAGAGAGAGCACTAAACAGATGTGCGAGGTTCCTAAACAAGACACTGGGCTCCAAAATGCCTGAATTCCTTATCAAATATAGTATAAGCTCTGGGTGGAACTATGGTCTTCCCATTCAGGTGACTTAATCCATTCCTATGGATTATGCAGATAGTGGACTAAGTAGACATTTATAAACTGCATCTCCTATCAATTGTGCATCAGTCATAATCCCTAGGCCTGAATTCTCTCTGCATCATTGCTTCTGCCCAGACTTGGACCCTTACCCTCCTCAGGTCGTTTTCTGACCATTCCTACCCCATCTGACTGTGGTTTTCTCCTTTCCCTGATTAGGGCTCCTCACCCCTTCAGCATCTTACCATAGTCATGTCCTTGCCATGCCCCATTGATTGTTCCTCATTTTCCCTTTTGTAGAGTTGAAACTCCTTAACAAGGTATAAAAGGCTTTTTACAATGTGCCCTCACCTCTTTTTCTCTCTGAACAGTGAGATCATTGTTTTCTGAACCTATTTTTCTCTTCTATCACTGAATGCCTTCACGTGGACTCAGAATATCCTTTCTTTCTTCTCACCCAGTGAATCTTAATCTTTCACGACCCTGGACTGTGGCATCACAGTGGAGCCCTTTGCAGCCCCTTCAGGCACTAGGATGTCTCCTCTGAATACCACACTGCTTTGCTCCTTCAACTCTCCCTTCCTCTCTCTCACTGTGTTGTCATTGTTCATAACAATATTCGGAGCGCTTTTGGGACAGAGACTGCTTCTTAATTATCATACGTGTCCTGGCTGCTGACCTAGAGTGAACATTAAACCTTTATTAAATTAGTCAGTGAATGCACAAGGGGTCTTCACCAAGTTCTTGGAAAATGTGCATTATATCAATAACAAATATGACCCAACTTTAATTCCATTTCTCACCCACTTTTTGAATAGACATAGATTGTATTTGGAAAACGGACACCTCCCCAATATTGATGCTTTTTATTCTCATTGCTATCACATTGACCATGCCCAAACATCAAATTGCTTTTTCCTTTTTTTTTTTTTTTAAAGATTTTTTATTTATTTATTTGACAGGTAGAGTTACAGACAGTGAGAGGGAGAGACAGAGAGAAAGGTCTTCCTTCCGTTCGTTCACCCCCCAAATGGCCACTACGGCCAGAGCTATGCAGATCCGAAGCCAGGAGCCAGGTGCTTCTTTCTGGTCTCCAACGCGGGTGCAGGTGCCCAAGCACTTGGGCCATCCTCCACTGCCTTCTTGGGCCACAGTAGAGAGAGAGAGCTGGACTGGAAGAGGAGCAACTGGGACTAGAACCCGGGGCCCATATGGGATTCCGGCACCACAGCAGGAAGATTAGCTAAGTGAGCCACGGCGCCGGCCCCAAATTGCTTTTTCCATAAACACAGTTTTGTGTAGCTTACAAAATCAAGCTCCAAACTTTTGTGACAGAAATTCTGTATGATTTTTACTCTTTCATCAGTAAATGTTCTAGGATGTTTTACACCTATCAATCTATTAAGTTACAAGTACTTTAAGCTCATGGTGTGTTCTTGTTTGGAATGAGAGTCAAATTTGGAGTCAATTTTCAGTTCTCTCATTTGGGATATGTACCTCAATCACTGTATTTCTACTGACTACATGATGTCTAATCCAAATGAGACAGATTGTCACCACCACTCACTGCCCAATTCTCAACTAATAATTATGTCTTCATTTGGTAGTGGTGTAGACTTTGTAAGTTTTTTCACATGTATTATCTGATATTTGCATTAATGGCAAGTCCTAGTATTAGTCTTACCACCTCAATATGATAAACATGTGTTCCAGTTTCTTAATTTAGATAACTGATATCATTCCTAATCTATTTCTATTCTTCTATATCCAGTTACTCACTGGATCATCAATTCCACCTCCAAAATATCCACTGTGTCTGTTATCTTTCTCCGATCTGATCCATGCCACCATTATCTCTCTGCAGACTCTTCAGAATGTTTCTCACTTACCATCCTTTTAAATTCCTCCTGCATATCACATTCAGATTAATTGTTCTGAAACACAAATCTGATGACCTCACCTCTCTTTTTAAAACTGTTAGTTGGGGTCTGTTGTTCTCATTATAAAATGCAAGCTTCTTAGTAAGGTACTGTAGAATTCTTTCTACTTCTGAACCATGTTTTGGCAAAACCTCCCTTTCTCTTTCTTTTAGTGCTCTCCTGAACATTCCAATTTCCTTTCATGCCAAACATTCTTTTCCCTTTATCTCAAAGATGCCATTCTAATTTCGCCAAATCCCCTTTGGATAAGTATTTACCTCTTGATGTCCAGAGCTTAACATGCCTTTCCTTGTGAAGCCATTGCTGACCTCCTGAATCACCCACAATGTCTCATTTTTTGTTGTCAGTTAATGGCTTATTCCCCACCATACCACACATTCTGGGAAGACAAAAATCTTGCCCTAAACAATTTTTACTCCCTAGTACCTAGCACTAGGTGTTAGAATACTAAATACCGGTTATCTGAAGACCTTTGTGTTTACTTCCTTGGTCCCTCAGATTGCTTCATGATTCGTGATGGCCTTTCTATCCTTACTTTTCAGGGGAGCTCAGATGTTCTCTTTCCTGTTCTGTAAATGGGAGACATCTTTGGAGAAACTACAAATGCTTTATCCTCACAAGAATGATAGTCCAATTTCTGCTGGTTTGTGACTCATTCTGCAATTTTGCCTAGCTGTATCTAAATTTCACAGAAAGTTCTATAAATAAGTCTGTCAAATCTAAATGCAAAAATTCTTACTCTTTGTATACATTTTTCTCCTTCTTTAAGTACTGTCTTTTCCTGACATTGCAAAAGAAAAAAATGAGAGACTTTTCAGGATCCTATTTTCATTTTCTATGCATTCACTTCTTTCTCTGTGTCATTACCACCACATCTGCTATCAAATGAAATATGAAGGGGAGTTAGTGCTTTGGTAAAGGAATATAAAGTGATTTTAGGCTTCTGACATATAATTAAAGTTAAACTGCCATTTAACCACACTATATAGTTCTTGAAGGGGAACACGATATTTGAATGTGTGTTAAAATGCAATTACCCAAGTGACACCTAATTTTCAGGAATTTTACCTTAACTCTTTTGATAATCACCCCATGGTTGCTGAGCCTGACTCTGTCCATTGTTGCTGAAATTTCAGCTACTTCTTTATTTATTATAGCCATATTATTCCTAAAACTTCAATAGGAAGGTGAGGAAAATTTCCTTAGCAATCATTTGGGAAAAAAAAAATAACTCTCCACTTTATTTTTTCACTTGACAGAAGAAATCTGGGAATTCATTTTTATAAAATGGTTCTCTGAAAAGTGATCTATAGGTCTACCAGGATAGTCTTTGTAATTGTGTTTTATGCAGGGGGGTTAAGTCTAGTACAAAAACAGGAGATACTTCAAGATAAATAAAATGCTGTGGATTGCAGTATTTCCTACACTGGGATCACACTTAGAAATTTCATAGATGTCCAGTTGGATCCTACCTGTAACCTTGTGAAGGTAGTCAACTTCTAATTCAGTGATTCTCAACCTCAGATCCACATGGCAATCACTTAGTGAGATTTCAAAAAATAGGTGCTTGTTTCTAATTCTAGGGATTGTTATTTTATTGTCTGGTGTTTGACTTGGACAGGTGGATTATTTTAAAGCTCCCAAGGATATTCTAATGTGTGTTCAGAGTTAAGAAATATTGCTTTGATGTCATTAACTTAGCACCAGAGTCAATGATGTCTGCTAATTGCCCTCGCAGTCCGATCCATCCATTGAGTCAAACACAACAACTGCAGGAAATGTTAAAATCATAGATATCAGACAAGAAGTAGACTTGTCACACCATATTATTTTGCTCATAAATGTAGATCTCTTATTCAGGATTACAAGACAAGACATAAACTGTTTACTCTGCTGACATATCCCATACCATGTTCTCCATCATTCATATACCACACTGCTTTCTACCTGATTTTTAGAAGGCACTTTCTCAGCCTTAAGCGCTTAGAATTTATTTTGCTGAGAATGCTAGCACATTCTCATCTATTGGGTGCTTGTTTAGATATCACCTTTCAGTGTGGTCATCTGCCAAGTGATGTTACATCACATTTCACTCATCATTTTATTTTGATTTTTTATGCCACAAGTAATGTGATATTTGGTTCATCTATGTAGTGTCTTCTTGTATTATTCAGAAATAGATCAAAAGAGAGCTCCTACCTATCTTCAATTTCACTGCTCAAATGTTCACAGTGTCCACCCTATTCACTCTTATAAATAATGGTACTTTTGTTGAAACCAACTTGGGAGCTCAACTTTATTGCATTTTTAAAGAGTATTTGATTTTTAATTTATTCTCAATAGCATTTTCATTTTATAATGGCTTGCTGCTCATACATAATAATAAAATTATGCAATCCTCCTAAACATAAATTTAATTATATGTATTCATTTACAGACCCTTCAATTTCCAGTATATATTTTTGTCTGCATAAAATAATATTTGTATTTTGTCTTTTCAAATCCTAGTCCCTGTGTGTGTGTGTGTGCACATATTGCACAAGTGATGCAGAACAACAATGAAAAGGAAATGTATTGATGGTGGGCCTCTTGTCTCATTCTTTCTCTTAAGAGAAAGAACTGTTTGTTAAGTAGGACATTGTCAGCATACAAAATATTTATTTTACTCCTAGTTTACTGACAATATCATCTTGAATATGTGTGGGATTTTATCAAATAACTTCCCTGCTTCTTTCAAAATTATGAGTATCTCATAGTCTGTCTATAATGTGAATTATGCTGATTGATTATAAATTATTAATATTTATCTTTCACTCCTAGAGTATACCAATATTGTGATTTGTTACTTTATAGTCTATGAGTTAGATTTTTCTAATATTTTATTTAAGATATTTTGTCATTAGTTATGAGAGAGATAAAACTATATATTTCCCTATATTGAGATCTGGATATGGCATGAATTGTTTTTCCTTACTCATAAAATTAACTGTGAAGTGTTGCTTCATTTTCTGCTCTCTGGAAGTTTTGTGTAAGTTTTCATTTCTTCTTTAAAGTTTAGAATAATTCACTAATAGGGTCATCAAGGTACACAGTCTAAACGATGGGAAAATGTTGCAGTACGTTTTAAATTCGCTAAATTTCTACATGACTATTTATTCTGTTTCACTTTTTGTCAGTTTTGGCATTTTTCTAGACTTCTTACATTTCATTTAGAGTTACAGATTTATTTGCATAGGGGAAATTCAAAATATTATCTTAAGTGTATTTAAAGTAGATGTTTAGAATGTTTAGTGATGTATTTTTTTTTCTCTTTCCAGTACTGACAATATATATTATTTATCCTCTTTTTTTCTTTTTCCTTTTGCCTCCTTTTATACATTTCTATGACTTACAAAATGTTGATGTTATACTAACTTTTTTAAAGAATTAACTTTGGGCTTTATTAACAGTACTCTTTTGTATATTTATTTTTATATTTCATTTGTACTCTTCTTACTTATTACCCCTCAACGTATTTCAATTTATTGAGATGGATACTTAATCCATAATTTTCATCCTTTCTCTTCTCTAAAAATATATACTCAATGTTGTCAATTTCTTCACTGATTTGGCATCATCCAGGAATTTTCAAAAATATATTTTCATTATGATCCAATGAAATATATTCTCTAATTTTTATTTGTATGTCTTGCTCCATAATTAACATGAGAATCGCTTATTGTGCAAGTAGTTTTGGGCTTATTGCTATGGTTTTATTATATATACATAGATTATTTTCATTATGATAAGAAAACAATCTATATCATTTCATTACATTCAGATTTATTGAGATTTGTCTTGTAGTGAGTTTTTTTAGTTCTGTGCAATTGATTCATTTGAATTTTGACAAAATATGTGTTCTGCATCATTAAGTGCATACACACACATACACACATAGATAGGGTCCAGTATATTAACCATGTGTTGAGAATTTTTCATAACCATATTTTTATGTTTTCTTTATCAGTTACTAATGAAGATATACTAAAACATTCTACTATGATTGTTGAATCATCTATTTCTACTTCTAGTTTTATCAGTTTTAATTTATATATTTTCATCTTGTGATATTAAGCACTTGCACATTGAGAAGTCATTATCTTGTGGAACGTCACCTCTACCAATTAGAAATGTCCCTTGTTGTTTTCATTAATACTCCATCTTAAAATCTATTTAGTCTGAAAATACTATAGTTAAACAGGTTTTCTTTGGCTGGGGTAAAAATGATACAAAATTTTGCTACTTAATTTTTAACTATTTTATTCTTATATTTAAGAGTCTCTTATAAGCAATATTTATATTTGACTTTTGTTCCCCTAAGAATTCTGGTCCAATGTAGAATATTTATCCCATATAATTTGAATGAATTTACATTTATATAAGAGTTTAAATAAACCATTCTACTGCTTTCTTTCTATTTTACTTTCACCTTTCCTTTCTTTTTTCTACTCTTCATTGATTGAACTATTTAGAATTATCTATTAATTCCCTTTTACCGTATTGCTGCTTATCTAGGTAATTGTTAGTATTTTAGTGAAAAGCTTAGAGGGTATGAAATACATTCTTTTCCTCTTACAAACTATTTGTATTTAGAACATTTATTTCTTTATGAGAAGGAAGGACTTCAGGTCATTTTATTTTCTCAGTCATTTTGTGTTATTGTTAAAATATATTTGAATTCTAAATATTTTTAGAGCTAAAGCATAGTTATCATCATTTAGGATATTCCCTAATGATGCAGGCTTACATATGTTTATCCTTTTTTCACTAATTTTCTGTTTGTATTTCTGAACTTTTCTTTATCAGAAATTAATTTTACCAGAAGAATTCTCTTTATAATATTTTATTGCTGCTTTGTTCACAATAATGTTGTTTTCTTCTGCCTGAAATGATATTTACCTATAATTATGAAGAATTTTTCTTTCACTGGGGCCATGGTTTAAATGTGTCCCCAAATCTCACTTGCTAGAAACTTGATCTTCAGTTTGTCTGGCTTAGGAGACTGGACTTCTTGGCAGGTGATTGGACCATGGGGACACTGATTGAATATGCCATTATCTTGGACATGCGTTCCTTTTAAAAAGATGAGTTCAGTCTTCCTGTGTCTCTATCTCTTTGACCGTTCACCATGGCATAAGCACAGCAGGAAGACTCTCTCCAGAAGCCAACACTTTGAGACTGAACTTCCCAGACTTCCCATTTATGTGCCAATGAACATTGTGTTCACTAGAAATCTTGTCTGTGAGAGTTCTATTCTTCATCTTGTCAGCTTTTTATTGATACTATTAATCATACATATTTTAAAGACTGCACCAGCTATTTTCAGTATTTGGGTCAACTGTGGACTAGATTCTATAATTGGTTCCTGTCCGTTTTAACCTGTTTGGTCTGAACTCCCAATAGTCCTACCACCTGCGACACTGGCATCCCATATAGGTAGGTGTTGGTTTATGTCCTTGCTGCTCCACTTCCAGTCCAGCTCCCTGGTAATGGCCTGGGAAAAGCAGCAGAGGGTGGTCTAAGTGTTTGTGCCCCTTCCACCTACATAGGAGACCCGGATGTAACTCCTCACTGATGGCTTTGGCCTGGCCAAGCACTAGCCCTTGCAGCTATCTGGGGAGTGAACCAGCAAATGAAAGATCTATCTCTTTCTCTGTCACTCTGACTTTCAAATAAATAAATCCTTAAAAAACAAAGAATTGAGTCACCTGGGGGAGAATTTTGACATGTGATTTGAAATCTTTCCATCCCAATGTCTTCTCACACAAAAAAGTAAAGATGTTAAAAGGTTTGTGGCATTTGATGATTCATAAATTAGAGAGATCATGTCACTTAGTCCATGGCTCACAATGGATCCTAACAAAAGCAGTACCTTTGGCTAAATGTGAATGTTTAGCCTTCTCATTAGGATGATAACTTTAAAGTGTTCTTTGGGATGTCTTAATGGAATTATTCAAACTCACTTTTACTTTCTACTCCAATAGCAAATACTTTTATAAATGGCTATACAGAGTAAAGATGGAAATCTAAAAAATAGAAGATCCTTTGTGGGAAGGAAACTGTCTTTATTTGCAATATGCTTTAATAAAGCACACTACAATACTATACTTCAAAGTTTAAGGGCATCTTTGTTCAGAGCCTAAATAATATTTTAAATGAAAGATTTTGTTCAAGTTGAGATGAATTATATTGCACACAGCATGCACTTAATTAAACATGGATTTAAAAATCCTTGAGTAGAAATTATATTTCCATGCCATGTGTAGTACTAAGTGTACATAGTCAACAATTTCAATTGATGTTAATAATAATTCAAAGGCGTTATGGCTTCATCAAAATCTGGAGATTCTCCTATTTACTTTGCAGTTGTCAGATTGAATAAAATGTAGGTTAACTTACAACTTGTTAAATCTCTTCTACATTTATAAAAACGTATTTCATGCATGAAAAAATTCAGATTTTCAATTATTTTAAAATGGTGTATTTAAATGATCTAAATGAACTAAATAATTTAAATTATTTTCCAATACTTGAAGAAGACAAACATATTTGAAGAGTCTTTTAAACATTCATTGGAAATGCATATTATGAAAAACTACACATGAATTTCAAAAAACAGATTGCTACTTTTTTGATTTATTTATTTCAAAGATAGAGTTTCAGAGAGGCAGAGGCAGAGAGAGAGGTCTTCCATCCACTGGTTCACTCCCCAAATGGTCACAAAGGCTGGAGCTGGGACGATCCTAAGCCAGGAGCCAAGAGTTTCTTGCAAGTCTCCCATGCGGGTGCAGGGGCCCAAGCACTTGGGCCATCTTCCACTGCTTCCCCAGACCATAGCAGAGAGCTGGATAGGAACTAAAGCAGCGTGGACTCGAACCGGCGCCCATATGGGATGCCAGCACTGTAGGCGGCGGCTTTACTCTCTATGTCATAGTGCTGGCCACTACAGTTACTATTGAATCCATTTTTCCACAAACATTTAGAAAAACGTTCATACTTCTTAAGAGCCTAATCCTTGTCACATCTTTTTTAAAGTTTTTGAAAATTGTGAATGTTAGAAAGAAAAAAAGAGAGAGAGAGAGAAAGAGAGAGGGAGTGAGAACACACTCTCATCTGCTCCTTCATTCCCCAAATACCTGCTATGGTCAGGGCTGGGTCCAGTCAAGGCCAGGGGCCAGGAAGAAGATATGGGTCTCTCACATGATTAGCAAGAACATAATGACTTCAGCCATCATTGCTGCCTCCCAGAGTTTGCCACTAATAGGATGCTGGAGTTGGATATCAAACCCCAGTACTCCAATTATGATACCAGGTCTTAACCTGCATCTTAACTGTTAGGCTCAACGCCTGTTCCTTTCACATAGTTTATACTAATGAACCAAATTTACATTCTCACTCTGAACTAACATCAGTCTTAAATATCACAGATGTCCTTCAAATATGACCCTCAGTTAATTCATTCACACAGTAAAAAATTTATCTTTCATAATTCTGTGAAAATATTTGGCAATCTCTTTTCAATTCAGACACTATCATGCTTAAAGAGTTACAGAAGCTTACTGTGTGAAACTCAACTTTTATGTCCTCTTAACTTTTCTTTAAATTGCCCCTTCCACTCCCATCATCTCCCCGTCCTCCCCAACTGATCTGTGCCTCTGGTGTTATAGTTATTTTCTTGGGGCTGGATGAAACCGCTGCCTGTAGTGCTGGCATCCAATATGGGCACTGGTTTGAGTCCCAGATGCTCGACTTCTGATCCAGCTCTCTGCTATGGCCTGGAAAAGCAGTGGACAATGGCCCTAGTGCTTGGGCCTTTGCACCCATGTGGGAGACCCAGAGGAAGCTCCTGGCTCCTGGCATCGATCGTATTCACGCATCTCTGGCCATTGTGGCCATCTGGAGAGTGAACTAGTTGACGGAAGACCTCTCTCTCTCTCTCTCTCTCTCTGTGCCTCTCTGTAACTATATCGTTCAAATAAATAAATAAATATTTAAAAAAATATAGTTATGTTCCTGGCATGGCAAAAGGGACCTTGGGCATGTAGTTAAGATTATTACTCAACTGACTTTAAATAGATGATCCTATGAGACATGACATAGGTGCCATTTCAAGCCACTATGATTTTGGTAATAGAAATAGAAAACAAACACATTTCATATGGTAGACATGCCTTTGTCATGTCGTTGTTGTAGATTTGAATATAAACAGCCTGCATCTTGCAGACTCCATGGCAATCTCTTGATGCTTTGAAGTGACCCACATGGCTTTCTTTGAATTTTCCTCAGTCACTGGTCCTCTGCAGATTATTTAATCAAAATTGTGTGCATCCTTGTCCATATATATATATGGACCATATATATATATGGACCATATATATATGTCCATATATATAATATATATATACATATATATGTATTATATAATGTATATAATATATACACATACATATATACATATATACATGTATATACACATATATGTGTATATATGTATATAATACATATATATGTATATATATACACATGTATATATATGTATATAATACATATATATATAAAAAACACTTACTTAACCAATTACACTGAAAGTTATTTTCTGTTATCACACTAGGCTAATATCTGTCTACATGAAACAACCTACACAACAGACAGCTTGAATAGTCTAAAAATAACAATGGATTTTTAGCAGAAAAATTTTAAGGGATGAAAGAACACTGTGGCATGTGTATCTACTGAGAATGTGGATCCTAGTAACTGATATCAGCCAACTAGTTTATATTCACTGTCTCTTGGACATGACAAATCTTGGTAGAATAAGGGAATAAGTCCCAGATAATACACTTTTGAAGTAATGAATAACCCTCTCTTTGAAGTATTTTAATGACTTTCCTTGTCAGAGTTAAGATTTTATTATTAATATTAGAAAAATGGAAGACTAAAATGATACAGTTGCAAATCAATTTTACTGTTCTTTCATAATGAGTCCCTAATTGACCTCAATTTCTGATATAGTTGCATATTTCCTTTCATATTTAACTTTAATGACCTGTATAGAAGAATTTAGTACCTGGGCATAGGCATTTATTTTAAATCTCTATTTTATGTAGTTTAATAGATGTAATATAAATCATCACCACATTAATATGATGGTAGAGAGAATATTTATGTCTCTTTGTAGGTTAGAGTATGATCGGTTTGTTAAATTAGTGCTTCACTTATCTCATTAAAAATACATGATAAGAATAACCTCCACTTCTAATATTCATTATGTAAAGACCCATGATTAAACATTTGCATTTGATATTAATGGTTAATAATAACATACTTGATTTTTTTCTTAAATAGAATGTTGGATTGCCATATTTTAAAACATGAATTATAAATATAATTATGTCTTCAAATGGCCAGAACCCTGATCTATGACTTGTGATATACAAAACACTGAAGAATTTTCTCCCAAAGATTCACCATATGTTGGTATATGTATGCTTAAAAAGGATTTTCAATTACAATAAGTTTTCTGATAATACTGGAATGATAATAATTAGGATGATGGAATCTTGCTTATATGAGGACCACAAATGTGATTTATGTTTTATAATATAAATATGTATTTGTGTAAATCATGTGTAACTTTTAAAATCAAAGATGACATTGTATTATTGAGTATGAATTTGATTTTAATAAATAATATTTCCTAGTTGAAATATAATATTTTGTTTTTCCCTTGCATGATTTAGTGAAAATAGGACAAGGAATGCTGTCAAATTTCCAATTTGTAATAGACTATAAACTTTGTTAGCTAGTTAAAAATGTAAATTCAACTTCCTGAACAGCAGTTTCTTCATTTGAAATGGGGAAGTATTCCAACTTTGAGTAACTGAAGATAATTTTAGATAATTTGTGCAAACTGCATAGTGCTATGCTTGCTAGTAGAATACATAATGAAATTTAGTAAGCATAGTTAATATGATGAAGATGATGATGGTAACAATAATTATGATGATGACTACATCAAGAAACTTTATTGTTGCTCTAATCCCCATCTTTCTTCTGAGTTTCTGTTGTTCATTACACAGTTTGAAAATGGAAAAATGGGCTGGCACTGTGGCTGACTAGGCTAATCCTCCGCCTGCAGCGCTGGCACCTGGGGTTCTAGTCCCGGTTGGGGCACCGGATTCTGTCCCGGTTGCTCCTCTTCCAGTCTAGCTCTCTGCTCTGGACTGGGAGTGCAGTGGAGGATGGCCCAAGTGCTTGGGCCCTGCACCCACATGGGAGACCAGGAGGAAGCACCTGGCTCCTGGCTTTGCATTGGCGCAGCACACCGCCTGTAGCAGCCACTTGTGGGGTGAACCAACAGAAAAGGAAGACCTTTCTCTCCGTCTCTCTCTTTCTCACTGTCTAACTCTGCCTGTCAAAAAACAAAAAAAGAAAAGAAAAGAAAAGAAAAGAGGAAAAATGCCTAACCACTGTCTTTTTGCTATGTATTGTGCTAAGTGTCTGACATATGAAATATAATAAAGCAATCTTTGCTAAGAAGAAATAATGATAGCTTTCTATTTAATGTTTTTCAGATTTATACAAAATCTATAAGGAAATGTTCATGTCCTGCATTTTAAGTACAATCACCATTTTGTGGTATATGTTTTCTGTTCTTATCCTAAATATCAACTCCTTTTTATGAGAATTATTTGCTTTCACTTATTAGAATACTTAGAAATACTTCATACACAACCATTCTAGATAAAAAAAATATGATGCAGAAAGTAAATGAGTTAATGAAACAAATACATTACTTCATATGGAGCAAAAGAAAACGTCATGTCCTCATGTTCTTCCCCATATTAAGAATCCCCAAGTTTAGAAACAGTGAACTGGCCGGCGCCGCGGCTCACTAGGCTAATCCTCCGCCTTGCGGCGCCGGCACACCGGGTTCTAGTCCCGGTCGGGGCGCCGGATTCTGTCCCGGTTGCCCCTCTTCCAGGCCAGCTCTCTGCTGTGGCCAGGGAGTGCAGTGGAGGATGGCCCAAGTGCTTAGGCCCTGCACCCCATGGGAGACCAGGATAAGTACCTGGCTCCTGCCATCGGATCAGCGTGGTATGCCGGCCGCAGCGCGCTGGCCGCGGCGGCCATTGGAGGGTGAACCAACAGCAAAGGAAGACCTTTCTCTCTGTCTCTCTCTCTCTCACTGTCCACTCTGCCTGTCAAAAAACAAAAACAAAAACAAAAAAAACAGTGAACCACTCAGTTTTTTCTGAATTTTCTTTTCTACCCCTTAGATGAGGCATGGACTAATGTGTATGATTAAAGATACTGCCATTATTTATATTTTTAAAAATGCTTTCAATAATTCTAAACCTCCAATTTCATTCACTATTGATTTCTACTTCTTCTGTGCAATCTAAGCATCTTACTCATTCAATAAATACTTATCATCCTCTCTGTGCCAGACCTGTCAAAGGAGAGAAGCCTTCAGTCCACCACATTGTCTACCATAACGACCAATGGGTAATTGGCACCTAAAATTACGTTGTATGGGGAAATAGAAGAGTCTGGTGGCAGAACAGGCAAAATCTGAGCTTTGCCTGTGAATTATCAGGAAGACCATAAGTTATGTCTCATCAACACAAGATAACTGGCAGCAACTAGATTGCTCTGAGCAAGGAGAGAGTCTCCTCTATCTTATCCAACTTGAGACTCAAAATGATAGTATGAGCATAGACTCTCTATTGGAAAGAAGACTGACGAATGAAACAATGCATAGCTTCTACTTTTTTAGAGGACAATTTTTTAAATAACTTAATACTATTAAGAAATATTCAAAAACCCACTTTCAGCAATGAACAATGTTTCTATAAAGCAAGTTAACTTACCAAAAAAAATTTAAAAATTGGTGAAGATGTAGCATTTGTTTATATTTTTGCAAATCCCATTAATGTGTGACCCGAAAGAAGACAGATTTTCATACATGTTTTAATATTCAGTCTGTTACTGTATCAAATAACATCTGACTTCTGGAAAATGCCATTCAAGAGTGAATGGTAATAAAATGTACAAACAGGATTTTAGCATTAGTAAGAAAATAATTGATTAAGCTATCTCTCTTAATGAAGCACATCTTAGGATACAATCTCTATCTGACTTTGCAGTTTGATTGCAGCTCAGGTACTATGGAACCGCATATTAACTTGCATATTTTTGTCAGTTTGGGAAGGCAATTCAAAGGTTATAATTTTATTGCCCTCTGAAACATAACCATTTTGTATATAACTGAAGAATCTTATTGTAGCATTCATTGTTGAAGCAAAATTTACATAAATACACAACTCTTCAACTGTTTTTGGTATATCAGCACTAGGTTTACCATTTTTTCTGGCTTTTCAGGTTTTCTTATGCTGGATTGATGACTATGTCTTGATTTTTGTAATATTTTCTGTCTCACAGGCTGAGATATAGCAAGGGACATTCTGTGGACTTCCTTCGCACACTGGTTTCCCTAGGGAGGGAGTTCCTGCAGATATGTTTATACAGTGTTCTATGATTTCAGCACAAAACGATAAAAATTACTTTTGTGTGTTTGATGGAGGTTCCCAGAATCAATCTTTCACTTGTTATGAGTACTTTATTATGTTTTCTTAATATAAAACTATCTATTCTTGATGAAGAATACAGAGAAGAGATGGCAAAGTATTAGACTAACACATTTAGAGATGCCTGAGGCTGGAATATAGTCTAAGTAGATTTGCTGAACCTTGATGGAATGTAAGAAAATCACATGTAGAAGAAGAAAAAATGTTTGAGCATATGTTATCTTTCCCAGAGACCTTAGGCATGAATTAATACTGACTGGTATTAATTAAATTTGGCAAAGAACTAGAGACATAAAGTGTATTTTAAACTTTTTATTTTATTATTTTTACTATTGTTATTAGGGGAACCAGAAGGAATATGAATGTTCTTTTCAGATAAGAACCCTAAGAGAGCACAGAGCTGATAGTATAAAAATAATCATGCCGTTTTTTTTGTGTGTAGCTACTCTCATATTTTATAGTAACAAGTATGAAGTAAAATTTCTGAGTACTGGAATCCCCTTGTACTTATCCTTTGTTGTGACAGTGTTACATACACAGGAGGGAGTGATTAAAATGAGTCACTTGTGACATTTTATCATACAGTTACTTCCCAAACCCAGCTGTGCCACAGAATGATCAAAGCATGATTCTACAAATATAAATTTTGGGAATTCGTCTTCCTTTACTAATCAGAATCTGTTAAGAACAAACCTGGAACATAAAATATAACATCCATACAAATCAGCAAACAAAACCAACCATAAAAACAAACTTACCAAGTCTAACGATTAACTAGGCTTGGTTCTCCAGGCAAAATATCACCCTGATGTGGATATGTTTTACTAGGACCACAGTTAGAAATAAATAAATAAGTAAGAGCAAACTCAGAGAATTTCAATATAAAGAGCATCCATTAACTTACTTGCAATTGCAGGACACATCCTTGTCAGAAAAGAAATGGGTGCAGGGCAAGTGTTGAGGTGGAACAGGTAAAGCTTCCTCCTGCAATACTAGCATTGCATACGGGTGTCAGATTATGTCCCTTCTGCTCCACTCCCAATCCAGCTCTCTGCTAATGGCCTAAGAAAAGCAGAGCAGAATGGCCCCAGTGTTTGCGCCTCTGCCACCCACGTGGGAGATCTGAATGAAGCTCCTGGATCCTGGCTCCTGGCTTCTACCTGGCTCAACCCTGGCCATTGCAGCCATCTGGGGAGTGAACCAGTGGATTGAAAATTTTCTGTCTCTCTCTCTCTCTCTCTCTCTCTCTTTTTCTCTTCCTCTCTCTCTGTAATTCTTTCAAATAAACAAATGAATCTTAAAGAAATGGGTGGGAGTTGTGTCAGAGGCAATTGCACACATATTGCAACCTGATACATATATATATATACATATATATATCATGCATACATATTATATATAACAAAAGTGTGAGTAATTCCAAGGAATGTGCTATATAAATGATATGATTGTGTTGTTGAATATAACAATATTGAATAATTACTACTCAGCTTTATGAAATAGCATTCTGAAAAAAAAGGAAAAGAGAGGAAAGAAACAAAGAGGAAAAGAAACAAAGAGGAAAGAGAAAAGAAAAACTCAAAGAGAATGAGAAAGGATGGAAAGAAGGAAGAACGTGAAAGAGGAAAAGTGGAAGGGAGAAGGAGGAACTTTCCTTTCCAAATTTTAGGACTTCATTTCTGTGGAAAACTAGCAGAAGCACCGACTTGAGACCCAATGTCTAGCATTGCTTATGTGACCTACAATAAGGTAACCGAGCTCTAACAGCCTAGGATTTTTGGTTGCAAAATGAAGGAAATAGAATTTCTTTAGGGGTCGAACAATGTTATGTGACAAAGCATGTAGAATGATGTGGGATTGTATGTAAGCATTAAAATCAGGAAATATTATTTATTGCTATTTATACTGTCCAGTGTTCATATTCCATATGTCAGCACCTAAAGAAATCATGTGTTTTTTAAGCTACTTAAACATTTTTCATTGGGGTATATATGTACATGTATGTGTTCAGACTCACCAATTTTTAGCTCATGAAGCATCCTCAAGCATAGCACCACTGATCAGAGGGTTTGACTGCATGTAAGCACTTGCATGTGTATCTAGATATCCCTCTTTGAGCCATGTATCCTTACATACTCATTATTATTTTATTCCATGCAATTAAACTGTCTCTATAGAGAATAATCAACAGTCTTATTTTTATTGTTCCTTTTATTTTATTTATTTTTTTTCAAATTCTCTTAAATTCAAAATTATATTCACGAGTCAATCCTTTTATAATAATGAAATTTAATAATTTAGCTTTATATTGAAAGCTTTATTCTGTGCATTGGAAACATAATGATATATCTGAACTATGCAGTAAAAAGTCCCTTGGACATGAAGTTTATTCTCTATAACTTGACTGTTCTAAATAAGGGAAGCACTCAGCTCTCGGAGAGTCAACATGAATGAAAATCCCCAGGATATCCTTGGTTTCAACTCTGAACATACTACTACTTCGTTTTGTGACCATAGACTACTCATTTATTTGCTCTGAGTTCCTAATTCCATATTTGTGAAATAAGTATGGTTATAGGAATAATTCAGGGATTTTTTGAGACTTAATGCATTAATGGTTGTCAAACTCAAAAACATGATAGGCTACTCAAATTTTAATTTTATTTCCCCTTTTAAAATGATTTAGATTACTATAATCCATAAGGCCTAATATGTATTGAATTTTTATTCTGTGTCAGACACCTTATAAAAACTTTGGAAAATACTCTTATTTATTCAGAGTGTCAAAATGTTACAAATATTAGGATCGAGAAAAGAATCATTTCTATTTTATATTAAGCACACAGGGTCTAGAACCAGTGTGCTAGGATTTGCTTCCAAGATATGCTGCTAAGAAGCCCAGGGCCCATGATAAATTATATAACTTCTCTATGATAGATATTTCTCACATATAGATTGCAAATCATAATTTGCCTCTCTCATAGCATGTTTACCACATTTAATAAATTAAAATATTTAAAAGCCCTAGGAATACCACCTAGCACAAATTGAGTGCTCGATGGTGCTGTGTTAGCTATGATGGCTGTTATTTAGCAAAGACTGATAGTTAATTTGCTGTTTGGATGATTTTCAAAATTCTACAGTTTCTTACTGTGAGCAACACTAACCTTATATCCACTGTCGTGTAACATTGCAATTGTATGAAATGCACAGTAAAAGAGTTAACAGGTCTCATGTCAGGGAAACTCAGCATTTCTAGATCCAATTGCAAATCATAGCATTTTATGTGTTTTTAAGTACCTAAGTCACACCTACTTCACAGGGGTAAACTGCTCAGGGCAAAGACTTGAGCTTCTACTTGGCTTGCGAAGTGCTACAAAATCTTCATTGTTGCCAAGAGCTCATTCGCTAGAAATTGATGGGGTGACTGAGGTAAGCCTTTAAGTAATTTAGATGGAGCATTTTAAAATCCATTTAGAAGCTATTTAGGGAAGTATGAGTCTGAAGTCAAAGTTGAAGCTGAAACGTCCTAGGAGGCCTGCAGGGAGAGAACCACAATCGATAAAGGTCATTATCTTAAATAAGTCCAGACTATTGTGAGCCTGGCTCAGTATTCTAATCCCTGTCTGCCAAGCAAGGCAAGGCAGAGAGAACAAGACAAAGGGCCTGGAGACTCAGAGGACTTCAAACAAAGAGCAGAGTTAAAATTCTTCTGCCAAGAAGTATCTCTACACCCAACAACTCTCTTCCTCTCATTTTCTCACCTTCCTACCCGCCCCGTACCTGTCTTGTCTCTATTCTTTTCTGCTCTATCCATATTCTTCTAGTCTGGCAAAGGCTTGATCCACCAAGGGTCAACTGGAAAATTGTCCCCTCTTTAAAGCTTGCCAGAGATACCTTAGCCCTGCCCATTGATTCACAAATGTGGTTGTACATGACAATCATCTGGGATAATTCCATCTACTTGGGATTCATCCCCCCAAGATTTGAATTCAATCTGTCTACTGTGGGATATGAGCAATAGATTGTTTTCATGTAGCCGGAGTTGGACATCACTTTGGATTTTTTGGTATCTCCTTTGTACCACACCTTTTCCTTCTAACACTCTTCCCAACTATAGATGAGTCAATCTATTAAAACTTACAAGATTCAGCATTTCAGCAATCTCTTTTTTCCTTTTTAGTACCTGAGCTAAATTTCATATTTAATAAATAATTCTTGAACATATGAAACATTTCATTTGTTCATTGTTTCATTACTTGTATTTCTTTTTCTTAAAGGCTTGTATTTATTGATTTTTCTGTCATGTGCTGAATCAAAGCCTGCTGTCACGTTTTAGGAAAAGTACTAAGAAGACGACATGTTGAGAAGGTTGTATCTCTATTGTATTTGGCTTATAAACACTTACAAAGTCATACGTTATTACATCCAAGTGTGCATAGCCCAAATATGTACACATAATCACATAGCTTGGTCATTAAATGGGTACAATCTTAAAAGTTGACTTCTTGAGTTGATTCATGTGTCATCTGTCTCATTTCCTATCTATGCTTCAGTTACCTTATTTAAAAAATAGGGATGATTATGAGTTATCTCATAAGGATATTGTATGCCTGAAATATATTGATATATCTAAAGAAAATGCCAACCATTATTACTTTTTCCTAGTTTTTCTTTTATACCATACCCTGTTTCACACTCATCTACAACACTTCAGGGCTAGCTAAATCTGGCTGGAACAGACTGACTGCTCTCACATCTATCATCTCACCATCATGTCAGAATCACAGAGAGAGAGTTGTAAATGATGGGCCTGCCATTTATCCACAGTGAATTGCTTGCATATTTCCATGAAATACCTGCTGGCATTAAAAAAAAGTAACAGAAAACAAATGTGTATGTCAACCTGAAGTCTCCCAACCGTTTGAAGTAATTGCTCTGAATTAATATGTTGTCTTCTCCAAATAGCAGTTAGCATCTCTGCTCTGCACAGATGTTCACCACGTCTGATATAACTGTCCCCAATTATCTACATATGCCTTATCCTATTTGTGGATTCTATGCTGAAAATTTTCATCTAAATGTGAGCATTTTTTTCTGCTACTGCTTTATAGAGAATCTACATAAAACTTTCTTTTATAGTAAAACAACAGCAATAGTAGAATACTAGGGGAAAATGCATATATATCACATAAAACATGTAATGTAACAATATAAAATTTACATACTTCATTTGGATTGGCACAGATCCTACCAGTAATTAATAATTTATAGGTCAGCACTGTGGCATAGTAGGTTAAGCCTCCGCCTCTGGCACTGGCATCCCATATGGGTGCCAGTTTGAGTTTTGTCTGCTTCTCTTTCCGATCCAGCTCTCTGCTAATGGCCTGGGGAAGCAGTGGAAGATGGCCCTACTTGTTGGACCCCTGCATCAGCAAGGGAGACCCAGAAGAGGCTCCTTATTCTTGACCTCTGGCTTTGGATCAACCCAGCTCCCACTGTTGTGGCTATTTAGGGAGTGAACCTGCAGATAGAAGACCTCTCTGTCTCTCCCTCTCTCTCTCTCTGTGACTTTGCCTCTCAAATAAATTTAAAAAATTTTAAAAAGGATTAATGAAAATAATAAATAATTTATATAAAATAATTTTTACAAAGAGCTATTTATTATATTTAATAATCTGAGTTTTCAAACTCAAGAGGTTTTGCTTCATGAAGACTTCACGAAGCCTTCATGACAACGGGCCCAAGAAACATTCATTAAACACCAATAAAGCCTCAAACCTTGTACTACCTTCATATTGTTATCCTGAAATTTCATAAACAATCTCATAGCAATACAAACTGAACTAATCTCAGTCAATGAATATCTCTTGCCTGTCGATGAGTGTAATTTAAATCTTCATTTGAATATATTTTTGAATATGTTACAATTTATAATAAAACTTTCAACTTTTTAGTCTTTAAAATCATTTATTTAAAAAAAATTGTGGTAAAACATACATAACATAAGCATTGCCATTCTAGACATTTTTAAATTATACATTTAGTCCATTGATATTAAGTACATCTGTATTGTTGGGACTATCACCACCGTCACCAACAGAACTTTTTTATCTTCCCCCAAAATGAAACTTGACACCCACTAATTCTCAACTTCCCACAACCAACATTCCAACTAAGTGGAATCACACAGACCTTATCCCTTTGTAACAGGCTTATTTTATTTGACAAAAATGTTTCGAAGCTCAACCCATGTCATATCATGTGTAAGAATTCGTCATATATTTTAATGGTTTTGATATGCAAATATCTATAATTATCACATCTCACTGTATCAGGTTTCACTTTTTTCATTACATGTGGATGAAATAATCATTTTGGAAAAAATTACAATTCAATGGAGTATAGGAATACATTCTCTCAATTTTACTTTATAATTGACAATTGATAATAAAACAAAACACTTATACTGAATTATCTCCATGGACTCACTTTGTAACCTTGAATATTGAAATGATTTTTCTCAGACATAACATTTTTTGTCATTAAAATATGGTTATATTTCAAAGAATGTGTTCTGATTTCCTGTTCCTGCATCAGTTGGATCTAACAAGATGCCTGGAAGGACATTAGTCAGGGTTAAGTTAAATATGGTTTTGTAAAAGTGATAAAATCCTTTTGCCAACATTTATGGCAGTTCCATTATCAGTGTATCATACCAACTACGTCATTACCACCATTGGCAGTGTGAATTCTGTGAGAAGCTTCTCTGGACTGATACATGTAAGGACTTCATCAGGTTGAACTGAGCCAAATGATAGCCTTTACTCCACTAAAACTAATACATTCTATTGAATATATTTCAAAATACTGGTTTGCACAAACAATCCTAACCACCAATCGAATCAATATTTATTGAATGCCTGTCAGGCATTCAATGGAGAAACTGTGGAAATAACAGAAGGAGAATTTCTTTTTAATTATTTATTTATTTATTCAAAAGGCAGAGCAATAGAGACAGAAGTACACACACACACACACACACACACATACAGGAGTGAGGAGTGGTGGAGCTGGGAGACAGATCTATCCACTGGTTCATTTCCCCAGTGGAGGCAACAGGCAAGAACCAGGTCCAAAAGGTCCAAATCCATAAACAAGGGACTCCATTCCAGTCATGCATATAGGTGATGGGGTGCAAGTGTTTGAGTCACGGTCAGCTGCCTTCCTGGGCACAATAGAAGGAAGCTGGATCAGAAGTGGAGCAGGTGGGTTAGGACTGGAACTCCAATATGGGATTCTGGTGAAACAAGCAGTGACTTAACTCCCTGTGCCACAGCCTTGGCTTCTGAGAATATGGAGGACAATTAAATATAGACCTTTTTTTTTTTTTTTTTTAAAGATGTTCACCTTTCTGCTGGTTTACTCCTCAAATGGCCACATTGGCCAGAGCTGTGCTGATCTGGAGGCAGGAGCCGGTAGTTTCTTTCAGATCTCCCTCATGGGTACAGAGGCCCAAGCACTTGGGCCATCTTCCACTGCTTTTCTAGGCCATTGAAGAGAGTTGGATTGGAAGACGAGCAGCCAGGACTAGAACAGGAGCCCATATAGGATGCTGACACCACAGGTGGAAGACTAACCTACTGTGCCACAGTGCTGTCCCCAGGAGTATACATCCTACAAAATTTATTTTGAAGATCTCTGCAGACAATTCTCCCTTTATAGCACACTTTGCCTATTCAGATCCCTATACTGAGATGGAGATAATGGCCAGAGCATTCTAAATAATGCAAATAAAGGTGCATAGATAGGAATACAGTAAGTAGCTCAGTAGTCAGAGAAAGAATTAATGAAGGGGAATAGTGGGCTGGGTCCGACTGGACTGAGGACTTTGCCACAACATTAAGGAGCTGACTCTGTATTCTGTGCTTTATTAAGATTGAAGTGAAAACTCTGTGTAAGATGGAACAAAAGACAAAAGCCTATCAGGCAAGACTGGTTAAGTAGTGTAACAAGAGCATAAATGGAATTTTAAAACATCAGAACTAGAGTAGTAGAATGGAAAAGAGATGTGAAAGACAATTTTGATGTCAAAATCTACAGTTAGACATCTGTCACCTCTTGTTAGTTTGTTATTAATTGATGTGTATCTATCTAGAATATAATAAAACAAGGATAATATGAGCAAGGTATTCATAAACATGCATCACAATTATTGTAAATTATATCCAGAAAATAGATCATTTCTGAAAATAGAGTAAACCACTTGCATTGATATTATATTTTCATTATAATTCATACAAAAATTAAACCATTTTTAACTTATCTCAGTATTCCTCAGAAGAAATAGTTAGATATAAGCATAGCACTCTCTGGGTGTGATTTCATCCAACCTGGAAAATTTTGCTTGTAATTTGTGGTTTTGGATTTTTGGTTTGGTGAATTAAAAATGTTCAAATCCAGGGAATACCTGATTCTCTGGAAGAATGAGTTTCTCCAGAGAATTTGAGATTTTTTTCTAAAACTAAAGTTTTCACCTTTAGTTCATCATCCAACAATTGGCTGTATTTTATGGAAAGTTTTATTGAGTCTTGTTGAAGTTTTCTGGATGGTGCAAAAAAAAATATACAGAAAAAAAGCAAGACTACAAGCCTTTTCATGTGCTCTAGCTGTAGGGCCTCCCTCCTCTAGCCGCTGCACATTTCACTCTGCCTAGGCTGTCACAAGCGACAGTTAGCAAGAATTTTACACAATGATATAGCAGCATTGTCAATAAGCCTTAAACTTTACTGACATATATCCCAGTGTAATCTTGTTTCCTCTTATTGGAAAGAATTAGATATTTTTCCCTTGGCAAGAAAAATATCCCTGAAGATATATTATTTATGCAGAGAAAGAGTAGAAAAAAGGAAGATAACTGGGAAGTTCCTTATAGTCTGATTTTTTATAACAGAATTTATAAAGGGGAAAATAGTTATATATCGACATATATCTATCTAGGATATAATAAAACAATTGAACACAGAAAATACCCAGTGTCTATAATTCTAGTGAGTCTCATTGCCCTAGAATCTGAGGCAGATTTGATAACCCAAAATATATGATTATGTTTCTAGAAGAATGTGCGAAATATAGGCTATGAAAATATTCCCCCTGACCCAGTGGAGATACAGCTACATATGTATCCTTGATAACGGTGAGCAGTTAGTGAGTACTTGATAGTGATGATGACTGAGTCTTATGAATATGAGCAAGGAATGCTGGTTGTCACCTCTGCACTACATCATATAGAAATGTTATATACTACTCTTGTACACTATCCTATAGCCTACTGCCACTTTGACATTTAAGGTTCTCATTTAATCCTCCCAAAAAATTCTGAGAGAAGGATGCTCTTCTCTATCCCTTCCTTTTCAGGAAGTAGAAAAATGATATTAAAGAAGAGTGACCTGCTAGTGGTTATGGTTACTCAGTTACATTTTTTAAAACTAGCAAGCACAAGCCTACAATAATGCTTAGCCTATCATTGGTAAATAAGACCTCCACATGAACTTCCACGGCAGATGCAAGGTACTAGGCGGGAAGATTTTATTATTTCTTATTCCATAATTGCATTTCCAGTGACTCACACAGTCTGACACACCAAAATTCCTTAGTATATTTGTTATGGATAGATAAGCAAATGGAAGTACAACACTGTGTAGGGATGCATCAGACAATGGGATTTCAGTTAAGAGTAGTGTTAGACTAGACTTAGTAGGCAGACCATAACACATCAACAAGTTTTTATATTATAATGATGTTAGCCATTTACAGATGATAAATATTAAAGGGCAAATATGACTCAGGTTAATGGTAATATGACAGAAGAAAAAGATGGTTGCAGCTGTGTGCAATTTTGCGGATTTTGTCATAAGATACAGAAAAGGCTCTCATCTGGGGCATTTTATATTATGATGCCATTTGTGGAGAATGATGGTGATAGTGCAGTAAGTTTGAGAAAATGCTAGAAGACATTCCTGGCCACATTATCATCACCCTTTCTAACCCTAGCCCCAATTAATACAGTGTCCTGTTGGCTTCCTTCACAACACATATCAACAGGTGCAATCAGTTAGCTGATTTGTCTAGGGTCTGTTTTTTTTCCAGCTGCTGGTTGCCTCCATCAGACAAAATATGATGGGCGTTTGTAGCCATTTCTAAATTTAGTAGGCTCTCGGGAGATATTTGATAAAAATAACCCATGATTATTGCTGAAAAGTAAAAGAAGATGGATCAAGTGTCTCAAGATCAAAGCTTAGGTATTGGCAGCTGAGGGAAAAATGTCTTCGGGGAAGAAATATAAAGTTTTTGGCAAAATGGCACAGAGAGGGGAGCAGACCATAAAGAAAGGAAAAGCCAAGTGAAATAGTATCTGTAATTTACCTATCAGGCAATGTGGCATCAACTGTGGCAAGCCACAGCCACTCTGAGTTCAGTTTACTCTAAATAGGAAGGATTTCAGTTATATGTGGTCTCTAAGACCACTCGGCCTTCTTAGAGAAAGTGGAGTTTGTTTCCTCCATACTCCCATTGAAATTTGCATATAGCTCTATGATAAATGTTATCATATTGCTTTATCCCCATCTTACGTGTATAAAACGTTGTATGTATTCTCTTCATGACTGTCATGAATCAAGCATGTGTGAGAAAACAGTGCAGGTGGGAGTGGTGATTGAATTAAAATCTTTTTGTTTTTCAGCCAATATGAAGTAACATATGGTCCTCTACAATTGCAAAAGGTGTGATACTGGACAGATATTTCTAGGAACTGTTGGACAAGAGTTATTCTGGCCTATTTCTTCCAAATCACACAGATCAAATTGTTTCCATACTCTTTTTTCCCTCAGAGTAACTTTTATGACTTTCTAAATCTTTTCACTTGGCTGCCACGGGTTTCAGACAGATAATACATTTTATTCGTTTTTTCACTTTCCTGGTCTATATGGCAAGGCTGCAGGAGACAATAAAACAGGCTATGAATTCCTGAACTGGTTTCTATTCATAGGAGACATTAAGCTCCACAAGATTGCTCAGATTTCACATCACTAGTCCCAGTAGCCCTGACAGTGCCTCAGATAATTATTTAATCTGTAACTGTAAATCACATTTGGATCATAAAATTCCAGTAAGATGAGTACATGAAGCAAACATGTAATTAAGATTGGAAGGCTCACAAAGAAAGTGACTATTATTTATGATCATTACCATTGTGACATTGTAGTACAAACCAAGGCTGCAGGATTCTTGAATTGTTTAAAGGCATCAAGATGATTTAATATTTGTTAATAATCCTAGTTAGATTAATAACAACTATTGACACTTCTCATAAAGTTGCAAATTAAGAAAAAATATTGTGCTCAATTGTAACATATTTGGAGTTTAAAGTGACAATCTGAATGAGAAATTATATGACTACTTACTATCGAAGTACATTTATTTTTGTCTTAACTGGTATCATTCCTGCCTCCCTGACATACACACATGTACACACACACACGCACACATACATGTACACATCACTTTGGGGAAGTATAGCTCTTCTGCAGCTAACTAATACCAACTCAACAAAGTGCTATGTACTTCATAGACTAACAAAGTAATTGTCCACTGAACTTGGTGGAATACATTCCTTTCAGTGGGAGATTAGGCAATCATACAAAATGTTTTAAAGAGGCTTAGAGAATTTGAAGAAAATGCTTAGAATATAAAACTGTATACTACAATGAAAGAATGGAGATAAATTTATTATAAGTAGCCATCAATGCTCCAGATAATTGGAATATATTTGATTTTAGAGTTTTAATGGTTCTTGCTTTGTAACAATAAAAAGAAAAAAAATACTTTTGTGGAAGAACATAGTGTTTACTGTACATATGAATGTGTGAACCTGGTTGTGTAAGTATTATGAACTTAATGTTATCTGTTAAAAATTTTGTCAATTAATCAGTGCTTATTTATACAGGTACCATCCTTATCAATATGAAATAGTATATATTTTAAATCTCTTGTTAGAAAATTGATTATACATTTAAAGTTATAATTCTAGCCAAGTGTAGCTTTTTAGGGGATGAAAAAAGTAAAGCAGAACAACCAAAAAACTCAACCATTTATACATTTCTCTAGTAGACTTTATTGGAAAATCTGAAATGCAATGACAAGAAGCCAGGTCATATAATTCTCAATATAATAATTGCAACTGGTAATTCTGCCTAAAATGCCTACATCCAGTGGTCCTTCTTAGCATGGTGCAATACCTGCTCACTGTGTTGTTTGCATATGACCATAAATATGCAATAATCATAACAATTTGATTTTCCTAGACCTTACAATATCCTAAAGTGTTTTCATATAAATATCTACCATGTTGAAATATGAAGTATGAAGATCTTTCTTTTAGAAATAAATGTAAATTTGGTTGCTGCTGAGGTTTTAATAACATATTTCTATAAATCATGAAGACATTTGAAGTTTGAACTATAATATCTATGTCAGCGATACTAAGCAAGGTATAAATTAAATCAATTATGGTGTTTAAGAGGTGGGCCTAGTGGGAAATCCTTAAGTCACTGAGGGCATACCCTTTTAAGGTAGTTCTTAAGAGAATGTTGCTGGTAAAAGCCAGGTTGGACCCAGCCATACTCTCTGCTCCCTGGTGCACCAGGTGGTCCTTCCTCTGCTCAGGCTTTGCCGTGACCATCGTCCAGCCTGATTGTAAAGCACTAATGTGTCCTGTCCAATCTTGGACTCCAAAACTATGAGCCAAAATGAATGTGCTTCCTTCATAAGCAGCTTCTTTCAGGTTATTTATCACAGTGATGAAATGCTAACTAACACCTAGGTAAAAGAGGAAAATAAAGATGGGTATTTACTAATTATTACCATGTTGATACATTAAGCAATTTTACATATACTATCTGTTTACTCACCATATTTCACTTTAAGAAAATTTTTATTTCCTTTGGTAGGAAAAATGTTCCTAGAATATGAGACTATCTGATATTACCTAACGTGGGGATTTTTCATATTTCATTTAGGCCACAGATCTTAAAATTAAGAGATTTTCCTGGATATTTCAGATGGGTTTAACGTAAACAGAAGTCATTTGAAGCAAAGATCTTTCTCCAACTGAAGATTACATGCTGTGATAGGAAAATTCAGAGAGATTCAAATCCTTCTAAGTATCCCATGTGAATTTACTGGTTCTGAGTTGTAGAAAGTCACATGCATAGACCAGAAAAAGGCTTTTTGGAATCAAGGTTCAGCTCTGCACAGAAAAAGTGACCTCCATCCCACAAAGCATGGAGCTGAAATCTGCCAACAAACTGATTTTCTTGGGAAACAGATTCTTCCACTAAGCCTCCAGAAAACAGACCAGTCAGGTCAACACCTTAATTTCAGACATGTGAGAACTGAAGCAGATGATTCAGTCATACCATGATGGATTGTAACCTACAGCAACTGTGAGATCTCAACAGGTATTGTTTCAAACTTCTAAATTTGAGGTAATTTTTAACAGCAGACAAAGGAAACCAATACATGTTCTCACTTTATAGACAATTATGACTCTGAAGCTCAAGAAATGATTTTTTTAAAGAAAACCAGCCCTATACAGAACATCTGTGATACACGGTGGGATTTTTATCCCACACTGATTTTTTTCAAAAATACAACAGTTACTAGGAATGAATACTTACAAAAGATAAATTACTTCCTCTGCCCTCATTTTAGCATACCAAATATGGGAAGATAAAATCATCACTACAAAGATAATAACATAATAGCCTCATTTTTAAATGTTTGCCATACACCAGTTATTTTGTCAAACCATTTACGTTGTCTTTCACATTGAATGTCTTAAAAGTGATTTGAAGATAGTTCTGACATCAACTCTTTCCAGCTGAAGGAACAGATGTTTCAAAAGGTTAGGTTATTCCATAAGTAAGTGGTACAAAAGGAATAATGGGCCATTCTTTCCATTCCTATGTGTCACCACTGCATTCCACTCTGGTAGATGCCTCAGAGAGTGGCCACAGGATACATGGAAGTAACATAGTCTATGATATAGAAAAGGCTCATATGCTGATGTTCATAGTTTTATTACTACTGGTAACAATATATACATTTTATTTCTCACTTGGTGTCAGATGCCAGATAATTAGACATTTTACATTTTCTTGGTCATTTCTCTTCACGGTCTTATGAGATTCATATTGTGTCCATTTATTAATTAAGGAACCAATGGTTTAAACTGAAATAATTTCTCTGAAGCTACACAGCTAGTAAATGTCAGAACCACTTTTAAACCCAGGTTTGTTTTACACTAAAGGCAATATTTCTAAATTATAAAATCTTGAATTCCAGTTATTAATCAAAATAAGTATAGAAATGGCTCTTCTCCTTGAGAGTCCTCAAAACAAATACTATACTGCATATTTAACCAGGAGTGCCTGTGAGAGCCATTCTGCTTTCTCCTGGAGGCAAGATATTCTATATCATCAAGAATGCTCTGAACATTCTTGTCTCCTGGATATGCTTCTATAAAAGCACCTGGGCCATCCTCTGCTGTTTTCCCAGGCTCATTAGCAAGGAGCTGGATCAGAGGTGGAGTAACCAAGAATTGAACTGGCACTCTTATGGGATGGCGGCTTTACACACTAAGCCATAGTGCCAGCCCCAACATACATATATTTAATATGGCCTATGCAGCTGACACTTTATTAATCACATCTTTACCATCGCATCTCCTCTCTTCTTTCTCTTTCTGACACACTCACTCTCACACTCTAAGGGATGAATTGCATTTCCATTTGATTGATGAGCTGTGACTCCAAAGTGTAAAATTCATTGCCAAGGACAATGAGAGGAGAACATGGTAGGACTTTGTTTCCATTCAAGGCATACACAATTTGCATTTGCTTATTTTAATAAGAAATGGATTTGAATCTAGTCTGTAACAAGTTCAGCCTAAGTTTTAGTCTGTCATGGCTTGCTTAGTGTCTGCTGTGGTACCAGTGGTGTCATCATCATCATATTTTAACATTACAAATGACCTTTATCAAAGCTCTTTTAGTTATATCAAGTAAGGAACAGACTTGTGAGAAAACTGTAAATTTTTTCTATTCATTTAGTTATTTGAAAGACTGGGATTCAGGGAGAAAGAGAGAGAATCTTGCTACTTTCTATCCACTGGTTCACTTTTCACATGTGACAACAACCAGGTCTATCTAGGCCAAACTGAAACCAGGATCCAGGAACTCAACAAGTCTCCCACTTTGGTGGCAGGGATCCAAGCATTTGAGTCATCACCTGAGGGCTCTCAGGTTGCATATTAGCAGGAAGCTAGAATTGGAGGTGCAGCTGGACATCCAAGTACTTCAATATGGGATGTGAGTCTCCCATGAGGTAACTTATCAACTGTGCATAAGGCCTGTTCCAGGACAACTTCGTTTTTGCTGGTAACATTATAACACAAATATTGGTGGTGTTGGACACAATATTTGCATTGCACTTACAGTTCACCAAATGTTTAATGTCTATTAATCTGTGGCTCACATAAGCAGATCACAATCTCTTTATTGATAAGCAAACCGAGGCTGGTGGGAAACTTAAGTGACATGGATGAGACTTCACTGATGGTGAGGGGCTTAGGGGCTGTGCCAGGTCACACATCCTGGTTCCCTGGTCCCAATCTCACACTTTTCCTACCATTTCACAAACAGTAATCTATAAACAACTAAAAAGTAGAGTTGTTTTCATTACTGAATTTCTAGTTTGCCTATGGCAACTCTAAATTATGAGTTTAGGCCAGGATGCTATTATATTATTTTTGTGTAGACTCTTACTATATTAATGTTTATTTTTATTTACTTTCATTTAAATGAAAGGCAGAGAAACAGACATAGAGAGTGACAGCAAGAGCAAGCAAAAGAATTCAAAAGATCTATTTGTTGGTTCATTCCGCAATGTCCACAAAAGCCAGGTCTAGGCCAAGCTGAAGCTTAGAACTCCCTCTGTGTCTCCCACATGGGTGGCAGGGCCACAAACACTTGAACCATCATCGCATGCTTACCAAAAGTGTTAGTAGGAAGCTGGGTCCCCCAAATGGAGAAATCAATGATCAAATTGGCACTCAGATACTGGATGCAGGCATTGTCATGACAACTTTTAGGAAGTGATTGCTCACTTTTGTTGAGAAAAGTGCAGATGATTTGATTTGTGATATAAAGAACATGTCTCTCATTGTTACAAACTGTCAAACTGGAATTTTGGCTGTTGGAAGTGGAAGGAATGCATTACATGGAGGGCAGTCAAATGCTTATATGTAATTGCCTTCTGACCTACCTCCAGAGGAACAGAACAGAATACACAATAAAATGTGTTTAGTTAATACAGGTGGATAAGCCCTTCAGAAACTCATAGCACAGCCTTTGAAATGGAATGAGAATGGCATGTTAAGTTTAGCATAGTAGATGCTGCATTACATCTATTCATAAAATGATATGGTGGAACAGGCGATAGCAACTTAGTCCAACTTTGTGGCACTCCTAATAGCATAATGTGTTTGGCATTTTCTCAAGCAATAATGTACAGGGCAATGTCTGATCTGTTATAAGAATTCAGTGTAATTTATTTCATCATTTGTCTTTTCCCTCTATTGCTTTCTTTATAAGTTTTTAAATTATAATTAATAAATAAACTAGATTTCCTAGCTTCTCCCCATGGGCTGACATTGATTTCCTTATTCTCAGATAGAGATTAGGCATGCAGGGGGTGTCATCTTGAAAACACTAGAAAATGGTCTCCTTCAGATTAAACTGCTGTTTGTTTCTTTTAATAACAAGTGAATTTTTTAATAGATTTGGTCAATCTCAGGTTTGAATGTGTTATGTCAAAGAGACAGCTATAGTCAAATCCTAGTGCATTCTCATGTATCTGGTAATTAGAGAGATGCTAGATGAAATACACCGAGGCAAACAGAGTTTCTGTTTGGGGAACAGCCTTGAACACTCTAGGAAGAAGATAGAGGTGAAAAAGGGCAAGCCATAAATACATACTTGGAGATGTGGGACTTGTCTGAAGATGTCTGTGCTGTCTCCTTTGTTCAGGACAAAAAGTGTATCCAGAGTTATCCTTTTCTCTACCCTGCAAAGAAATCTGTGAAGATCAGAGTTTAGCAGTGGGATGCAGCTAGCGGGAATACAGTTCTCCTCCAGAGATATCCGTTTGCAAGAAGTTTGCACCATTTTGTTGATCAATATATCTAGGAAAGTCAGATATTCTCAGGATCCAATTGACATGTTTCTGGCAGGGAATAGGCCAAAATTTTTATTTCACTATTTTACTAGAAAAAATAGAGAAGATGATTTGGAAACTTAGTTGAAGTTCTTAGACTAAAAGGAAACAGCTCCTAAAGAAAGGTGCAAGATGGCCCACTAATTTAATTACTATACTCTGGCCCCAAAGACAGCTATGCTGAAGTCCCTGAACCTGTTATAACTTAAGTTTTGTAATATCAGATATGTCATCAAGCAGGGTGCTTTTCTTATTTTTACTGATTCTTTCCCACTCTAAAATTATTTTGGTTGTGAGGTTTAGATTCCCACATTCCGCATCAGAGTGTCTGGGTCTGATTCCAAGCTCCAACTCCTGATTCTAGCTTCCTGCTACTACAGAGCCTGGGAGGTAGCAGTGAGAGCTCAAAGGGATAGGTGCTTGTGGCCCACATGGGAGGCCTGGGTTGTGTTCCAAGCTTTATCTCTGGAGCTGCTTCAGCCATTGAAGGGAAATACCACTCAATGGAATTTCTCTCTATCTCTTTTGCTCTTTATCTCTTGGCCTCCCATATAAATAAATGAATAAATATATTTAATTATTTTGCTTTTGAATATTCAATGATAGAACAAAGGAATTATTTGATTTGCTAATGCCATATAGCTATACAAGCAAATAACTCAAGGATTTGTGGTCCATTTGCGAGCATATATGGTTTGATGGCCTGGTTTCAATACCGTGTTAAACAGAACCCAGATAATACTCGCAGATGTGGAGGACAGAGATGGGGCTTGAAAGGGCAGCCTGACATGTTCCTCATGCCCACTACAACAGAGAAGCACAACTTTTATCTCTTTTATATGTAGGTTTCTGTGAATATTTTTGCTTGAAAAAGAGTGTTCTTAAGGTAAGCATATGTTTGAAAACCATTTATGTGCTGCAAAGAATATGAGCTATAAATGGACTAATGTTGAACCTCTGCCACAATAAATAATGACACTGTGAAGTTCTTTTAGTTACTCTGATATTTATGTTACTCTTCTGTAAAATGGGGCAATCACTACTGATTTTAAAGAGTAATTTGAATAATTAAATGAAAGAGGACTTAAATTTCATATTGATTACTGGGCTCTGAAGAAAACTCTAAAAAATTCTGTATTTCTTCTCTATTCCATAACCAGCTGCCATGAATGTGGTCCTTAAATCACAGTATACAGTGGATCCAGAATGGTGCTTATTTACCTTATCATTTGTTTTAGATGAAAAGCCTCTTGAGGACAAAGGCAATATAGAAAATTTTGTGAGACCTCTACAGTTCCAAGTAGAGTACTCCATTGTTATCCCTTGACACTTACTGCTTTGTGGTTTGAATACTTGCACTCTAAGACATTGTGGTAACATTCCTTCCATGCCTTGGGATATCTGGAGTATGGAGAACCTTATGTATAACCTCTGTTCTCTCCAACAAAACCCCACAGATATCTGAGCACTCTCCTGTTGCTTCTATTTCCCATACTTTTGAAAAGCAGCCAGCCCTTCTTTCTCCTGTTCACCAGGATAATGAGACAAAAACAAAGCAACAAATTGTCTTCTAATCCTTCAAAAAAAGAAAGTAAATAAGATGAGCTTAAACTTAGTGTTTGGGCTGAATAGAGAAGAGAGAAAATGGAGGTTTTCCCCTATACCCTGGATACAGAAATTTCCATTTGTTTAAAACTCAAGAGTAATGTCATCCTGGGGAATGCCCTCTCATATGAGACTAAATTAATGTGGGAGAGTTGAGTAGTCATTAACAGGAATGTCTTTGGTATCAAACTCAACAATGAAACCTGGATCTAATACTCACTGACTATGAGACCTGGGATTAATCACAGAAATTCTCTGAGTCTTGATTTATTCACAAAATGAAAATAACCACCCCTTTTTTGCATGGTTGCTGTGAAGATTATTATTACATGTGTTGTTTCTTAGGATGGAAGAACTATTAATTAGTTAATTATTGGAACTCGAGGATGTTCATCAACTTCCAAATAACCAAAAATTCTGAAGTGCCCTATTTCTTCATTGTAAAATTCGTCTTTATTTATTTTCCACCATGAACACAGATAAAATTCTATCCAGATTTAAGAGATGTTAGTCTTCATCCAGATGTTTTCTTATCTGAAGCATATGTTTGCTTCAGCATTATCTTGTCTCATGGACATGAGGTTATTTTGGACTCATTACCTCCTCTCTCCTTTAGGATTTCAAACTCCTGAGATTCAAAGGAAAGAAAGAAAGGTAATTCAGCTGCATTCCTAGCTTTGTTACTATTTTAATAAAAGAACTATTGAGTACAGATCAAGGAAAATAAATATTCAGTGAATAAGAAATGTATTTGTTTTGTATCACCTCCAAATATCTAGAAGTATATATTTAAAACTTTGATAATACAAAGTAAAAAACCTTTTCTGAATCCCATGAGGTATTTTTTTTTTCATTTTATTTATTTGAAAGGTAGAGTTACAGAGACACGCACACACATACACACACACACACAGAGAGAGAGAGAGAGAGAGAGAGAGAGAGAGAGAGGTCTTACATCTACTGATCCACTCCCCAAATAGGCTGCAACAGCCTGGACAGGCCAGGCTAAAACCAGGAGCCAGGAACATCTTACAGGGTTCCCACATGGGTGCAGGGGCCCAAGCACTTGGGGCATGCTCTGATGCTTTCCCAGGTGCAATAGCAGGGAGCTGGATTAGAAGTGGAACAGCTGGGACTCTAACTGGAGCCCATATGAGATGTCAGCATCTCAGGTGGTGGCTTTACCCACTACTCCACAACACTAGACCCATTACCATGAGCTTTAATACCTGTAGAGGCAGCTTCACTGAATTTCATTTTAGTTTTCTATTTTTGCTTCAGTATAAGCAAATTTGACTAAAAGAATAATTTTGAATATTTCTTATAGTAACCATCAGTCACTTCATTTAATGGTTATATAGCCAATACATAAAGACACTGCTTTCAATTTTCAAAAATTATTTATTTGGGAGGAAATGAGGCACATATAAAGATAGACAACTTCCATCCACTGGTTCAAATGCAGACAATGGGCAGGCCTGCACCAAGAGCCAGGAAGTCAATTCAGGTCTCCCATGCAGGTAGCAGGGAACCAACCACTCGTGCCATCACCTGCCTCCCAGGTGCATATTAGCAGTAAGCTGGAATCAGGAGCAGAGCCAGGACTTGAACCCAGGAAATGTGGTGTGAGATGCACGTATCATAAACATAGTATCAAACTGCAGGTGCCATAGAAACAAGTATATATTTGCCAGTGTCTAACAATAAAAGCTGACTATGATGTCTTTGTTTGCCCTTGTTCACCAAAGCTAACAAAAAAGTAAAGATTTGTATTTAATGGTCACTCATGAGTTATCTGGTATTAAAATATGCATTCTCCTGAACCTACAGTACAATTTCCTGAGCTGCTAGTCCATTTAATTAAAATATAGATGCTCTCTAATGTGTATTTACTCAAAACTCTTTAGAGATTGTTAATACTGAAAAAGGAACAATAATCACAAAAATCAAAATGTTCTTCTTTCACAATCAAATGGAAAAAAACAAGCAAAAACAAAAAATAAAATAGCTATTTAGCAGGGAAAGAATCATCAAAGCAAGACTTATTTTCAATGCTGATGATATAGCCTTATAAGAGTAAATCTTATTTTTGTGACATGAACCAACTCTGCATTGACTAATATGGCAACTTCAGATTCCTCAAAGGTAGGTGATGTTTATCTACTAGACTGCTCCTCGGCGACTTTGTGCTCCAGTTTAATTTTCCTCATGCACGTGTTATGGATTTAGAAGTGTGCTAGTGTCAGAGCTGAAGAGAGAAGCAAAGAAGCCCTGGAGAATTCAACAGATCATCATTCATTTTCATTCCCTTCTCATTTCAGACTGCTTTCTTAGTAGCTGATTTTGGACTTGCTTCTCAGCCCACAGTGACACTCAGTGGTGGCCGAGCAGACAACAGCAGAGGATTCGGTGTCCACAGCTCAGACAAGGCTCATCTGATACCTTAGAAGCTTAGACCTCCTATGCTAAATCAATACGTAATTGTCTTTTCAAGGGAAGCACTTTTACCTTGTAATGAATAGAACTCTTTGGACACTCTTCTAATTCAGAAAAAAAATAAGTTGTACACACATATTCACACTCTCTTACTTTCAATTTTGCCGTCTGTTATCATAGTAGCTAGTCACCCGCAAGTATTTAGCACTGTAAGAGAGAATAGTGAGACTGAGAAAATAAATTCTTAATTTTATTCAATTTTAATTAAATTTGAGCATTTGATTAGCTATTAGAAAACTTTTAAGTGTACTTGAAACAAGGTGGTTACGTGAATCTGTTTTTTAACTAGAAATTTTATGAAAATTAATTGCAGACCAAGTATTTGCAATAAAAATTAGCATACAAATTGAGGTGTATTATAAGCATATAATATATACTGGATTTCAAAGATTTAATAGAATAAAGAATATAAAATATCTCATTAATAATTTGTGTACTGATCCAATGTTGAAATAATAATGTGTATATTACAAATTAAATTATATTAACTTGAATCTCACCTGTTTGTTTTTATCTTCATTATTATAGCTACTAAACATTAAAATTACATGCAAGTAGTCTTCAAAACATCTTGGAGAATTCACCTTATGGAAAAAGACTATGCATAAATTAAAAAGTGTTTTTGCACTAAAACATTATCTTTAATTCCACCTTCCACAAACTTTTGGAATCCCTCTGTATGTTGCTGACATTATATTTCTTTTGGGCAGAACCGCTCTAGATGGTACATTATCTAGGCCCTTTTCCCAAATCTACTTAAGAAAGGGGCCAAAACTGTAAACTTCTTTGATCCCTGTTTTTTTTTTTTAAGGTTGAAAATGGGATGAGAGAGCAATAAAAATATGTAGTATACAAGTCTTGTATCTTCTTGTTCCACAAAAAGAAAGCCTCACTAAACAATGAATTCTTTGCATAATCAGTCTATCAGATACTTAGTATTATGTGCCTAATATTTTCCTGGATGCATATTGATAGATAAGAGACTCCTGTCTTCTGATAAATCGTTATGACGTTGACCAACACCCATGTAGACAAATATGTACTTGAAAATAAACAGGAATGACTAACATATGATAACTAAATGAACTTCTAAGACTTCAAGATAAAGAATACCAGAGCTGAAGGAAAACTTACGTGGATTAAACAAGGAAGTATTCTCTGAGAATGTAACTTTGAACTTAAGGCTTTTTGAATGGACCGATGTGGCAATGAATCTAGGAGACAGTCCAGTGCAGAAGAAGAGCAAATAACTGGAGGTGGAAAAGCGTTTCATGAGTCTAAGAGACTAGAGAAAGGTATACAGCTCTCTACAGTGTTGTTAAGTGCCCAGAAATTATGCTGCTGAAGTTCGTGAGATTTGGATGTTTTTAGGTCTTGCAGGCAATAGCAAAGAATTCATTTTTTATTTAAGATGTGATATAAAGCCATGGCTATTTTTTAATCACAGGAAAACTATTATGGTTTTATAACTTTATCTGCCAAGCAGAAGATAGATTGATAATGTGAATGATTACATGAAGATCCAGGAACAAAGGTGCAATAGCTTTTCACAGAGAACACACTGTTGTTTTGTGATGGGGCAGGTGGTGTAGATAAAGGTGGAAGCCTTTGATATGTGTGCATTATTGTGTGTGTGTGTGCATAATACCCCCTGTGCCCACCTGAGATTTTTAACTCAGTGAAGACTAGAATTTTTTAAAATTCATCTTATGCAGACACAGCCCAGCTCAGACTTCACACACAACTGTTGATCAATAAATATCGAGTTTAAATATATATATATATATATATAAAATGAAGAATTCACTCTCTTCTTTAAAAACTTCTGTGTCTCCCTATTAGCAAATAAAGTCCAAACTCCTTAATGTTTATACGTACAGTAAAATAAGGCTCTAAGAAATCTTTTCAAGTCATATTTCTCACATCATTTTTGCGATGTACTGCAATGATTTTTTTTTTTAACTTTTATTTAATGAATATAAATTTCCAAAGTACAGCTTATGGATTACAATGGCTTCCCCCCCATAACGTCCCTCCCACCTGCTACCCTCCCCTTTCCCACTCCCTCTCCCCTTCCATTCACATCAAGATTCATTTTCAATTCTCTTTATATACAGAAGATCAGTTTAGCATACATTAAGTAAAGATTTCAACAGTTTGCTCCCACACAGAAACATAAAGTGAAAAATACTGTTTGAGTACTAGTTATAGCATTAAATCTCAATGTACAGCACACTAAGGACAAAGATCCTACATGAGGAATAAGTGCACAGTGATTGTTATTCATGTCTCTTTCTTTACCCAGCTAAACATTACTCCTATTTTCACTCATGTATCAAATTTAAATATCACCCACTGCCAAAGAGAGCAGATGATGCAAATTTCATTTTTTTAAAGATTGATTTACTTTATTTGAAAGGCAGAGTTACAGAGAGAGGGAGAGAGAGAGAGAGAGAGAGATCCTAACCTCTGGTTCATTCCCCAAATGACAACAGTGTCTGGAGCTGGGCCAGACCAAAGGTAGGAGCCAGGTATTCTTCTGGGTCTTCCATGTGGGTGCAGGGCTCTGAGCACTTGAGCCATTTTCTGCGACTTTCCCAGGTACATTAGCAGGGAGCTGGATGGAAAGAGGACTAGCTAGCACTTGAATCGGTGCCCATATGGCATGCTGGTGCTTCACGTAGCAACTTAACCCTCTACACCATAGCACTGGCTCCAAAGTTGATGTTTTGATGTTTTGCTTCAGCTGTGACAAGTTGAATTCTATATCCCAGACCCTTGCTGAAAACATGCTGACTAGGGAGAAACACCTGAATCAAGATGGTGAATAAAGACAATGTAAATGATTATGGTAACTGATTTTTCTTTAGTGTTCACTGTTTCTCCATGATGAAATGCTGACAACCAATATCCTACAGTCTCTATGAAGGAGAAAAAAGACTGTGTACTAGATGTAAGCCAAGTTCTTCCCTTGTATATTCTTGAAATGTAGGAATCCTTCATATTCTGAAAGCATCACCCAAGGTCAATCGGTCAGCACACATGCCCAGTGAGGAGCCCCTTATTAAGTGATTGCTACATCTCTGTGCTTTGTCTTAATTGAGTAAATGGATCAGGGAAATAAAGTTCAATTATGAAAAAAGTACATAAACCTGAAGAAATGTAAATAAATAAAATGTTCAATCAAAGCAAGTTCCTGAAAATTAATATAACAGTGAAGATATATTATACAAGGGTTAGAAAATAGATAACCAACTGGTGAATATTCAGCCAACATTTACAGTTAGGTTGTTTTATATATATAGCCTATGTCACTTCCTTTCAATTCAATATTATCTCCTAAGTGTATTATGCTGTCTGAAATGCATTTTGTTTTTTTTAAGGTTATCTTAAAATTGACTTGCAATTCATATTTGCAACTTCGTGTGAAATTGTTAATTCATCAGTCCAGAACAAACAACTCAACACCATAAACAGAATGTGATTCCAATAATGAAAAATGAGCGTTGCCACAGCCAACAATTAACATGAGAGTGGCAGTATCATTCTAAAACCTTTCCAAACATATGAGTAATTATTAGAGATCAATTACAACTGTGTATCAGCAAGCAAAGCTGATTTCTTTAAAAAATGGGCTGTTTCTTACAGGATGGTGGTTTGTTGCTTAATGGTCCCATATAAACAAGAAGACCAGGAGATCTAAAATTCTAGATAAGATAATGGTTAGGAGCCACACACATCTCATATAGATCCTGGTTGCTTAAGTCCACTTGACTCTAGGAAGTTTCTCCATCAATAATGTGCCACCTTACCCTCAAGACTGATGATTCTCACTTTATGCCCCAACCAATTTACTCTGTCTTGTCAAAATCTTTGTCATCCTACAACCAATTTGGTTTTCAATAGATCAATGAGAATAGTTGTGCTAACTCCAACACTGATTAATTCCTAGTTCTCAATCTTTGTAACTCTGAAGTTTGAGAGCACTTGTGGTTTTAATTACACAATTTATTCCTTACTTTGGAACACTTCAAGTTTGTTGTTACATTGCAAGTTCCCATTTCAAAATGTATGTATATGTTGCTTTCAAAAATATGTTTATAAATTCCGAAGGCCTCCCTTTATACATGCCTTTCTGAGTTTGAGAAGGCATGGGTAGAAATCCCACCAGCTCTACAGTCTTTGGCAGGTAACTTACCTACCCTCAAAACATTTTGCTCTTCATTTTTAAAGATGACATAGCAATGCCTACCTTGTGAGACTCTTGAGCATTGAGTACATAACATGTATGAGTGTTCTTAGCACAGTTTGATAGAACAAACACAAAAGCCTCAGCCATTCCAGTTCCTGGCTAGATAAGACTGGAATTTACCCTCACCCTTACATCCTTTCAAGAGGTTAGTGTAGTCTCACACCCTATATTGTTCCCCATCCTACCCACTGCATTTTTTTTCCAGGTTTAAAATTCCTCTGGAATCTTGAAAAACCTATATGGAAAAACTCACCTCCAATAGTGTCTCTTACCCAACTCTGAACCCTCAGCACACCCTAAGCTATACAAAGCCCAGCCCTCTGCAGGACTGGGCCTCTGCACATGTTCTGTTTGTGAGCATGCTGGCATTTCTCCAACTCTGTAAATAAATTCATTTTGGCTGTGCAATTAACTTGACTTGATTAATCAGCTGGTCTATAATTTTGATTTAACAGATAAATCATAAAAGTATTGCTTCTTGCCTTCATGGAGATTACCCTTTAATGAGATCTACACCACAGGACATTTAGGAACCAGAAAGGCTCAATTGACTCATTTATCCATGCAGTCATCTGGTATTTTGAACCACTACCTGTTACAAAGCAGGGTCCAAAAATCCAAATTAAGTCCTGACCTTTAATTACCTGGTAACTGAAGTGTAGAAAATAAGATAGTGAGAAGTCTTCGTGGAGGTCATGTTAATGGATGCTAACCCCAGTTTTGTCAAGGTGGGGTTGTGTATTTGCAGAAAAGTTCTGCAAAGAAAATGATAGTGGAACTAAGGTTTGAAAGCTAAAGGAGAGCTTGTTCAACCCAGGTGAACCATCCTACAGACAGAGGCCAAAGAGCCAGAAAAGACCCCAAGGAAAGAAGGAACCAAGTGGGTACTGAACGTATTTCATAAGTTTGCAGCTTTAGTGATTTGGAGAGATTCCCTGATGACCAAATTAGAAAGAGGAAGACCATAAAACTTGGTCATATAAAAAAGCCAAAATCCAGTGCAACATTCCCTATGTGTCAGGATTTTGAGGATTTTTCAAATCAAATTATAAAATGTGTATGAAAACTGCAAGCTGGATATTCCAATCAGTAACATGCAAAGCTCAAGCACAAGAACTTAGAGGCTACTTGGACTGGTCTCCAGAGAACATGTGCAGTTATCTAAAGTGAAAGGTGGACTTGTAAGATATTGACAAAGCAGGCTTTATTGAATCCGGGAGGAATCAGGCAGACTGTGATTTTGGCATCAATAAAGTGTTTGCCCAGGGCAGGATTTAATATGTGTGAACAGCCTTCTTCATATAGAGGTGTTTCCTTTAATTGTAGTTCAAAAAGAAAATCTCTAAGAAAATGGAACATCATCATCCATACTTCCTTTTTTGCATTGGCTTTATGCTCTGAATTACTTCTATTATCCCAGAATGATGATCAGAAAAGACAAGAAACTGCTGTTATATATGAAGGATGGCATAGGCATTGTGAGCAGTGGCTCTAAGAACTGTGATGCATTTTACTTATTCATGTATGAAAGAGTAATTTAGACCTTGTTGGGGATCTCAGGCAGGTGCCAGAGGTATGGTGAAGAATGGAGATAGAGGGATTCTCATTTCTAAGGGAGTTTGCACTCATAAAATAGAGACAGGCAATGGGTAAGTGAATAGATCCATAAGATGACTTCAAGTTGTTTTGAGCAAATCAATGCAAGGAAGAATAATAAGCTACACTGGATAGGAATCAGGTCCTGGGAAGGAGTTGTTTGACTGTGAGATCTGAAAATAAAGAATAAACATAACAGGACAAAGAGTTTGATTTTTTAAAAAACATAGGCCATTTGGAGGAAAAACTTTGAGGTAGGAGTAACCTTTATTTGGTTCATAGGCGTGACTCCAGAGGAACAAGCAGCAGGGAAGCACAGAGAGCAAGAGTAGCAGTAAGACTTATGTTCACAGAAGCAAAAGGACATCCAGTTATTTAAACTTTTATGTGACAGGTTAACAGGTTTAGATTTTATTCTAAGAGAAATAATGGCTTGATTTACACTTTTAAGAAGATCATTTTAGCTGTGTGATAGATAATCTCATTTCGAAAAAGGCAAGGATGGAAGTCATCCAGGCTAGATATTATCATAGCTTGAAATAGATTGGTAGCAGTGGAAATGGAAAGAAGTGGCCCGGTTCCTGATACATTTTGGAGGAAGAGCCAACAGGACATGATGATGGATTGGACATGGGGAATGAAGTAAAGAGAAGAATCAAGGAGGACCTATCATCTACTTGCTTCAGCTATGTTAATTACTCAAGAAATAAGACCTAATTTTTGATGAGTGTTAAGACACTTACTAGGTGATATGGAGCCACTGTCACATTATAATCTACAGTTAATTCTGTAGAAAAATTGGTCATTGTTTGAAAGGCGAGAATGAGGAGCAATGTGGGACAATACAAAGGCAGATGAGAAATGTGTTCTATCTCATGAACTGAATCAGTCATACTGGAAGTGCTATCTAGAATATTTTGAAAAACTCTACCCCTTCCTATATTATCTCAAGCCTTTAGTAAACCAAAATAAGTTGATGATGATAAGATAATAATAGCTTTCAAGATAAATATCAAGAGATTGAAATCATTTGGAAGAAGAGACAGACAGCTTTTCAGTAGTGACTGAGGACAGTGAGTAACTCTACTTCAATTTCACATAGAAATGATCCATCAACTTAATACAGCTTCTCATTTTTTTTCCTTATTGTCTTTTCACTTTGGATTGGGGAAAAGGTGGTTGGGGAATACTAGTACTATAAAGAGACTCCTCTCAGAGTCAGAAAATGCTTTCGTATTGAGATTAAATAAGAAGTTGGCCCCTTAAAATCAGATCATGACTATCAATTTGTCAAATCCCTTCAGAATCTTCCTGCCACTCTTAGAGATTGTTCTGGAGTCTTTACTAATTTGCCTATAATCTTCTTCCTCTCATCTTTCCATCTCATCTCTTACTGTTCCTTTCTTGTTTACTCCGCAGTAGCCATGCCAGCCTTGTTCTTTTTCTTCCAGCAGACGTCCTGTACACATCCTCTTCAAACACTTTGAACCTGCTACACCCTTTGCCTGAATTCTTCCAGATACCATCAAGGCACAATCCCTCACTCCTTATTGTTATAGATTTAAAAGTCTGCCTTTCAGGGATGACCTAAACACTCTTGAAATTGTAATACCACAATCTTATATCATAATATTTTCCTTAATATAGTATTTTTATTAACATTCACATGTAACATTCACAAAATAATTCATTTTTATATGTTTTGCTCACTAGTATATCCCCAGTAGTTAGAATAGTCTCTAGGATACAGCAGGTAAACAGAAAATATTTGTAAACCACTTCAAGCCCTATGCATGCATACTCTTTGCATTTGACTTATTTCATCATGATGACTAAAAGTCCAGCTTAATGATCATCCTCTTATTGAGCAGAATTTTCAAATTAATTGACTTTCCTATATGCCTCTGCATTCTATTTAGTATTTCTTGTATAATAGCACCCACTAATTATAGTTAGATCTTTGATTTATTAATATTTGGCAATGTCTGAGAAAATGCTCACAAGTAGAAAAATAAACATGTGTTTATTGTGACCAGTTTGCAATGACCTCTGACTAGGAGATAGATATATAAATGAACATCTATATTCATAGTTATGACAACATTTACATCAATTATGTAGGAGAGGAGAGGACACAGCATTTATTAAATTGGATGAACATATAGAATATGTATTAGGAGACAATTACCTTGCACTGTTCTTTCACCGGAGATATCTTATTTATTTAAAACCTCACAAAAGATTTTAAGAGAGATTAACAGATGACAATATACCATAGGTTCCCTATTGCCACAAAATTACAACTAGATGTTTCTATCCTATTCAAAACTATATATCAGAAGGGTAAAAGAGAAATGCTATTGGAAATATGTAAACCCAAATGTGATTATATGTTAACTCCATAATATAAACTGTGAAACATAACTCATCTACAACAGTTTGCTATTAAAAACCACAAAACAGTGGATGAGTATATACATTGAAAATAAGTAAATGCTGGGGCTGACGCTGTGCCATAGTGAGTAAAGTTGCTGCCTGTGATGCCAACATCCCATATGAGTATTGGATCAAGTCCCAGCTGCTCCACTTCTAATCCAAATCCCTACTAACACCCTTGAGAAAGCCGCGGAAGATGGCTCAAGTACTTGGGCCCTTTTATCACATGGGAGACCTGGAAGAAGTTTCTGGCTCTCATCCCAGCTCCAGCTATTGTGGTCATTTTAGGAGTGAGCCAGCAGATGAAGATCTCTCTCTCTGTCTGTCTTTGTCTGTCTCACCCCCGCACCCTTCTCTCTAACTCCACCATTCAAGTAAATAAATGAATCTTATATAAAAAAGAACATAAGTGAATTCTGTGAACATTAATCTCATGGTAAAAGCGCCACTAACATGTTATCCTGTGGCACCACACACCAAAAACAGAATCATTTCACAGGAGAAAAGCTAGAAATCAGAGAGTATAGAGGATTGGCCAATGCTCAGATTTGTCAATAGGAATGTGGAAAGCAGAATTAAGTTTTATGGTCTCAAAGCTGCCATCCCTTCCACTTGAACCCAGCCACCTCTGTTACCTTAAGTGTACTCCTACCCTCAGGCAACTTGCATTATGTGGCTCAGCATCATCGTAGAAGTGCAAACAAATGGAATTCAGTGAATTATGGTGGTATGAGCAGCTCCTGGCTTATAATAAATACATTTCCTCTATCATTGAATATGTAATATCCTAACCAACATTTTGTAATTTTCAGTTCACATAGAGCCTCTGTCCAGTTTGAACAGTCTATGACAATCATCCAAATTGTAGGCTGTCTAAATCATTTTTTCACACTAAAGTGCTGATTAAATAATCATCAACCCAGCTTTGCAGGCCCGAAGAAATGTGACAAATTTTCACTCATTAAAGAAAAATGAAGGGGAAATGGATAGATACATAAAGAGAGAAAAATGTAGAAATTCTCTAAGTTCAGACTGCAATTATTTTCCAAGTGTATATGAAGTACAGAACAGAGCATGAGAAAATGATGAGCTTCATACATAGAGTAGTGGAGTATTTTTAAGTGATTGGTATTCTTCTGTCTGTCTGAGGTACAATCAAATAAGAGAAATGATAGTTCCATAAACTTGAAAAGAATTATCAAATAAATTCCAAGTACTCAATATGTTTTACTTTTTTTCCCTGTAATATAGATATGGGACAAGACAAATAATTCTAGGTTGATTTAGGAATATGTAGATTCTAGTTAGCAATTATTTTGAACTTGTGCAAGTCTTTTCACCTCTTGTCACCATTTACTGATTATTGATGCAAAAATAGAATAGGAGTACAACTTATTTATTAAAATGTTAAAGTACATCACAGGAATTCAGCTTCTGTCTCCCTGAGGAGAAGATGTGGTTCCTTGGTTAAGGTTATGAGTTCTGGAAACACTTAGTATGGATTTGAATGTGCCCTTAGTTATTCACTTTTCGTAAGGGGTTGGTAATGTAGTCAATCCCTTAGTTTCAGTTTCTCATGTGTAAATGATGAGAATAATGTATACATTTAAATGTTTTTTATAAATTGTTTTTATAAATTGTTTTTTATAAATAGCATAATTTATATAGAGGACTAGTAGTGTACCTAAATAAAATATTCAGGTGACTTGATCAGCCCTTACCCTGACTGTTGATGAACAACTTAATACGTTATCCCTCTTGGTATTTTTTTTTGTTTGTTCTACTTAATACTTTTGGTTGAATACTGTAATCAATACACAGTTATTCTTAAGTGTTGAAACTTAACTGAAAAGTGATCGCTGTTTAATATAAGAGTGGGAATAAGAGAGGGGAGAGATGCACAATTCAGGACATGCTCAAGCTGACTTACCCCAAACAGTAGAGTTAGAAACATACCAGGGGATTGCAATTCAATCCCATCAAGGTGGCATGTACCAATGCCATTTCACTAGTCCCAGTGATCAATTTCTGTTCACAATTGATCATAATGATACGACTAAGAGTCAAAGGGATCACACAAACAAGACTAGTGTCTGCAAATACTAGCTGATAGAATCAAAAAGGGAGAGAATGATACAACATGGGAAGCGAGATACACAGCAGGCCCATAGAATGGCAGATGTCCTAAACAGCACTCTGGCCTCAGAATCAGCCCTAAAGGCATTCGGATCTGGCTGAAAAGCCCATGAGAGTATTTCAGGCATGGAAAGCCAAGACACTCTGGCAAAATAAATAAATAAATAAATAAATAAAAAATAAAAAAAAAAATAAATGAAAGATCTCCGCGAGTGAGATTCCAGTGGAAAAAACAGGTCATCAAAGGAGGTACCCTTCTCTGAAGGGAGGAGAGAACTTCCACTTTGACTACAACCTTGTCTAAATATGATCAGAGTCGGTGAACTCAAAAGGCCTCCATAGCCTTGGCAACTCATGACAAGAGCCTAGGGTGATTACTGATGCCATAAACAACAGTGTCAATTTGTTAAGTCAGCAACAGGAGTCACTGTGTACTTACTCCTCATGTAGGATCTCTGTCCTTAATGTGCTGTACATTGTGATTTAATGCTGTAACTAGTACTCAAACAGTATTTTTCACTTTGTGTTTCTATGTGGGTGCAAACTGATGAAATCTTTACTTAATATATGCTAAACTGATTTTCTGTATACAAAGAGAATTGAAAATGAATTTTGATGTGAATGGAAGGGGAGAGGGAGAGGGAAAGGGGAGGGTTGTGGGTGGGAGGGAAGTTATGGGGGGGAAGCCATTGTAATCCATAAGCTGTACTTTGGAAATTTATATTCATTAAATAAAAGCTAATAAAATATTCAGGAGATAGTTCATTATCCTTATTATATTAACATTAATATATGTATGGTTATTACTGGAATTAAAATTTTGTGTGTTTCTTTACTGGGTTCTGTTTCCTGATAGCTGTGTAATCTTGGGGCCACAGATGAACTTGAACTGTATCTTGTTCTCTGCACTGAAAGAAATTGCTAATGCCAGCTGTGCAAAGTTGCCAAGACAATCAACCATGCTACAAGTTAAGTTGCAGACTATATGATATGTTAAATAGCTAAAGGTTGAAATGATGACTTTTGCTCTAGCCTGCTGTGATTCCATTTTCTCATGTGATGACCCCAAGGAACAGATCTTCTTTCAGTCAGGTTTATAAATGGAACTATTCCTTACTAAGCTTTGACACAACTGACTAAAACTTTAAAACAGGGGCTTTGTGGCCTAAGGGAAGGAATCATGCCCTCCCTTCCCTCTATACGTATCACTGAGATTACTCTTGACAAAGAGGGGAGCTCAGGGGAAGCAGCCTGGAAAACTAGCAAAAATGAAGTCATCTGCGGGAGCTGAAGGATGGTGCACTTGCTGAGGAAGTCTCTGCAGAAAGCCCTGAAGGTAGGTGAAAACCTGGTCAGCAATGCACCTCAGAGCCTCCTCTCCCCAGAATCTTCTCAAGTGAAACTTGATTTAAAGTTATTCACCAGGGCCAAGTGAGAGGATGCTGAGTCACGTCAGACAATCCAAAACTCATCCTTGGAAGTGCGCCATAAAGCTGAATCTGTCCCATTTCAAAGCCTATGTTTGCAAGTACTGTGTTCTGGCTTTCTTCTGCAAGCTCTAACATCAAGTCCGGTCCATCCCATCTGTGCAAGTGCCCAACTTCTCAAAGCTGTCTGGAGGACTGAGGGCCCCACAGGCTGCTGAAACTCACACATTTCCCACCTCAGGTCCCTTCAGTCTCTTTACTATAAGAGAGGAACTGCCTAGAGCATACTCTTCAACCATTGTTGACTGTATTTTCCACGTTAACTTCCAATTAAAGAAACATGCAGCCCTTATAAGGTTATTTCCTATACAGGCACATCATAGTTTCGAAAACTGATCTCTTGACTACTTATTTCTAAAACAATAAGAAAATAAATAGTGGAAAAACTAAGTCTAGAAATCCTAAATTCTTCTTGTCAGCTTAACTAATAATATTTATGATTCTTTCCAGGACATATGCAACCATGTCAACATGTTTTCGTGCAAAGTAACCTTATAATATGAAAATATAATACATAACTTACATATATGTATAAGGCATTAGGGTCAACTTCTACTTATCTTGCTCATATCATCTAGACTCATTAGCTTACCTTTCCTTAAACTTACCTACCTTTTGTTAGTTCTACCCAAAATTTTGTCCCAGTAATCATGAATTTATATTTTGATAAATAAGCCTTGCTGTTTTTTACCTTAGTGACTTTAGACAGACTCTTTCTTCTTTCTTAAGTAGATTTACCTACACTTGTACACTAATGTATAAGATACTCATTTTGCAAGACGTAGTCCCTCTCGTTCACTTTCTCTCTTGCTCTCTCTCTCTCTCTCACACACACACAACATTGTTTCCTCTATTCTGCTTTCAATAAGAGAATTTGATCTGATTCTAAATGTTTCTCTAACTGGACTCTGTACTTACCTCTGTTTGAACAGTTACCACTACACTTCATAGTGATTTACTGGCCCATCTGTTTCTTTGTTACTGGAAGTCACCTAATTTTACCTATACATTTGTTGTTTCTCTTCATTTTTGATGTTTTTCATAAAGGTATCTCCTTCAGCAATTTCTACATAATTATTAGTGGAGAGAATAAATCATTGTGAATCATAAGATTGCATGTGGAAGATAATATTTTCCCTACAACAAACAGGAAAACAGTGAGAACTGAATAAAGATATAGACCAATCCCCTTAGATTATACATTATTGTTTCCTGAATAGCTGGCATCAATCTTAGCACATTTCTTAGAGGCTGAGGTGTGAATGACATGATAATGAAGTGTGAACACTGGAAAGTGGCACATTTGTAGGAATACTCACCTAAATCTAATTTTACCAACTTCTTAGTTTCATTTCTACTAATTGTGGTGCATGATTGTCCTAAAAGAACAAGTACATTTTAACTGACAGGTGAATCAGATTCATTGGTTTGGGGATGCCAGTTGGATAGCACCGCTTTGCTGGTGAGTCTTGGCTGTATATCCTTGAGATTTGTGCCGTAATGATTTTTTCTCCTGGAACAGCCTGTCACATTCTATTTACGTGTAGTTATTGGCAAATAAAAACCTAGGGTGAGTCATCATAAGATAAAAGCCTAAAACCTTAGTTTGGAATTTTAGGACACCTGTGTTTTCATGGAGAAACTGGTTAATATGTATATTGATTTTTGCTTGTGTTATGGATACTGTGACGTCTGTATTAGATTTCATTTAAAGTAGAAATTATTAACATATCTTCCTGAGTTTTCCCTCTGACATTGCCTAATGATTTTGCTATTTTGAATATTTCAGCTCTATGGGTTTGGGTAAATAATACCTTTACTCTCAATATTTTCTTTCCACCAAACATCCACTCCAACTCATTTTCCTAGAATGTTACCAGGATGATTTTTTTAAAATCCAAATTAATTATGTTATAGCTTATATAAGAACATGCTATGGCACCCCATTTCTCTTGGAATAAAGCAAATAGTTTAACTTTTCCTTTAAGGCCTTTTGATAGGACCCATAATTCTCCAACCTTGTCTCATTTTATTCCTCCCTCCTCCTTTGCTGTAGTCACACTGATTTCTTTCTGGCCCTTACACTTGTGAAGCTCCCTCAAACTGCACAGTCTTATATGTGGAGTAGTTTTTGCTTGGGGTGCCAGTTTTTTCTTGGGATGCCAGTCTATCGTTTTGCAATATAGCTTTTATAAATGTTTATTTTTGTTTGTGAACTTTTGAAATGAACAGTATTTGTGAATTTATTTATTTATTTTTTGAAATTCATTGTGTGTGTGTGTGTGTGTGTGTGTGTGAGAGAGAGAGAGAGAGAGAGAGAGAGAGAGAGAGAGATTAAGAAGGTTTTCTAGCCACTGGTTCATTCCCAAAGTTCCCAAAATACCCAGAGCTTGGTTATATTGGGTGGCAGAGACAGAAGTACTTGAGTCGTCATTTGCTGCCTCCTAGGGAGAATATTAGCATGGCAATAAACCAGAAGTGGTGTAGCCAGGACTCAGAGAGCCACTCTGATACTTAAGGTAAAAGTCCTAGCAACTCAAACCATGTGCCAAATGGTCACCTCAGTTTCTTACCAGAAAGCCTTATGTCAGCTTGCATCTTCCATATACTGCCCTTTGGTAGCACTTATCATATTTGCAGTTGGACATATGCTTGTTAGGATTATTTGATGATCCTATTTTTCTCACTATGGGATTGCAGCATCTATCACACAACCATGGGTATATAAAATGAAAATAATATTTTTATTCCATCATTAAAGTGATGACATGGTTTGAATAATAAGTTAGACAAGGGGCCATCTCTGTGGCACACTAGGTTAATCCTCTGCCTGCGGCACCGGCATTCCCTATGGGCATCGGTTCAAGTCCTGGTTGCTTCTCTTCCAGTCCAGCTCTCTGCTGTGGCCAGGGAAAGCAGCGGAAGATGGCCCAAATGCTTGGGCCCCTGCACCTGCATGGGAGACCAGGAGGAGGCTCCTGGCTCTTGGCTTCGATAGGCGCAACTCCAGCTGTTGCGACCATTTGGGGAGTGAACCAGAGGAAGGAAGACCTTTCTTTCTGTCTCTCTTTCTCTATCACTGTGTGTAACTCTACCTGTCAAATAAATAAATAATTAATTAAAATGTTAGGCAAAACAAAAACCATGTAACATCACATATTAAATTCCATGACACTGAAAAGTGTGGCTTTAGGCTCTTCCTGCGAGTTCATCCTTGGTTAGGCAGAATAATAACAGTAAGAATAAAAACAATAGCGGCCGGCGCCACAGCTCACTGGGCTAATCCTCCGCCTTGCAGCGCTGGCACACCGGGTTCTAGTCCTGGTCAGGGCGCCGGATTCTGTCCCGGTTGCCCCTCTTCCAGGCCAGCTCTCTGCTGTGGCCAGGGAGTGCAGTGGAGGATGGCCCAAGTCCTTGGGCCCTGCACCCCATGGGAGACCAGGAAAAGCACCTGGCTCCTGGCTCCTGCCATCAGATCAGCGCGGTGTGCTGGCTGCAGCGCGCCGTCTTCAGTGGCCATTGGAGGGTGAACCAACGGCAAAGGAAGACCTTTCTCTCTGTCTCTCTCTCTCACTGTCCACTCTGCCTGTTAAAAAAATAAATAAATAAATAAAAACAATAGCAACAATAAAACAGCAGCATCAAAACCAGGAAATAAACAGTGGTATTAATGATGATGGCCACAGTGTGAGGGCCCACAAAGTACAGATTTGATTTCACAAAGCATATTCTAAATCCAGGACGCAGACTAGCAAACTCAATTTTATTCCACTTACAGGAGAGAAAACATAGTCTCAGGAAGATAACTCAATGACTGATCTAATATAGGAAGCTAGAGTATGAAATCTCACTTTATTCTGGAAACTTCTTCAACATTTCACCCACATGAAGACTTATGAAGTAGATTTAAACAGTAAGAGGTAAAACTATTCACAGCCATGAGAAGCATCCATAGTGCATGCCATGTACCAGCTCATAAGCCTTTTTCTCTCTTTCTGTATCATGTGCCGCTTGAAAGGAGGGATGGGAAAATATTATCAGGCATTTCTTTTTTGAATTACAGTGCAGAACATCATTTTCAAAATAATGATGCTTGATAAATGTTTGCAAAAATAAAATTTGGGTGTTGCATCATCTCTTCTCACAAAATGAGTGATGCTCATTCGAATAGAAGAAATGATTATTAACCTCACAAACATTGCAAAATGCAGAGTATAATATTGCATGTGCTTCCCAAATATATTTCTTATAACTGTGTATCTAAAAGGCTATGAAGTTAAAAAAAAATCCAGCTTGTACTAGTTACTAATTTTGACTTAATTAAATTATGCTAGTGAAAGTAGTCCTTATTATAAATTTTGTAATCTTAAAATAAAGTTGTGGGTGGTTATTTATATTATACAAGTACAGCTTACCTATAAATTATGGATCATTTGGCACTTCAGAAATATTGCTCAATTAACAAAATAGTCTTCCGTAAGTACTTCCCACCTCTAAAATCTGAATATTTAAGAAATGGAACAAAAATTCTCAGCAGTATTCTGAGATGCTTCAGTCACCCTTTGTTTTCCAATCTGTTTTTCTCAGTGTGTGTGCATATGGTTATGATGGAGATAGAGCATAGGAGAAGAAATGTGTAAGCTCTACCCATTCTTGCTGTTACAACGGCATCTCAAGTATGTCTCACTGTTAACTCAAAATCTGAGTTAACCTATATGTAGTTCCTCTGCCTCACTGGTCCCAGCAGAATGCAACTTTGCAGGGAGCCACCAGTGTGAGGCCAATGAACCTAGTTTGCAGTACTAATTCTCTCTGAATTGCTTCTGCCAATTACCAGGTTGAAAATTTAATGGAAAAAATTCATTTCCATCTGAGCTTCTGTTTCCTCTTCCGTAGAAATGGGGCTCCAAATAGCCTTTACTTCATAATATTCTAAGGAACTTTAAATGTAGTAACAGTAATGACAAGGGTTTTGCAAATTAGAAAGCATAATATTTGAGTTTGATTTTGGAATCAAGTAAAAAAGTTCCTCCAGTTATTTGACAACTGAGCATTTTTAGTCCCAGTGAAAGGCAAAAATGAAGTAGAATGTGGGTTTCTGATCTGAATGGCCTGATACCCATTTTTTACTGTCTCTTACTGGCATGGGCTATGGGTATGTAACTTCATTTCTGAAGTATGTAACCACACAAAGTATTCATTTTCAATTTTATCATCAGAAAAATGGGAATAAGATCTCTTTTGGAGAATATTTGTGAGGATGAGTAATAAAATAAATATGAAGTTCTTGCAAAATGGACATGCACATATATTTTTATAAAGGATCTGTTGTCTCTATTGTCATAATTTTTATTGCTTAAGTACCATAGAAAAAATAATTGTGGGATGACTAATATAAAAGTAAAAATCAAAGTTTAAACATAAATGAGAGAAGAAAAGAAACTTAATTCTAAAGATGCACGGTTTCTTTATAGTTTGGATGGGAATAAATTGGGCTTTAATTTAATGTGTTGCCATGACAATTGAACATTTCTTTCCCCTTCAATGAAGACATTAAACAAAAAGTGTAGGAAACACAGAGCACACACTGGCATTCCTCTGGGGGAATTTGCGGGTTAGTCTTGTCTTTTGTGTAGACGAAGGGCTCAGGGAGATAATTGGCTGCCGCATTTCATATTTTCAAGAAGACAAGCAAAAAGTAGCTTGTTCCTTCCTTTGGAACTGAAATGTCAAGCAAATAAATGGCACTGTGGCTCTGCACCATGTGTGTGAGTGGGGATGATTCACAGCCTAGGAGCATCCTGGGTTCAGGACCAGAGCTTGGTGATTTTCTTCTCCAAACCACATTTAAACAAGTGTGCGTTTAAAGATAACTGTAATAAAATCTTATGTTTCAGGTCATAAACTGTTAGCAGCAAGAACCCTGGAGAAGAACAAGCTTTTCCTGATATTTCTCTCTGAAGGATTCCCCTTTAAGACCAGGTCCCCAAGATAACCTCTCACCCCATCCGCAGCCAGGAGTTCTCTCTCAGACTGAGTAATGTGTTCTTGTCTGTACACCCTACATCTGTTCATCATGGCAATAACCACACAAAGTATTGATGTTCCATTGAATTCTCTGTCTTCTACCACATTGTTAATTGTTCAGGTCAGGCACAAAATTCATTTTTATCTCTGTGTCCCTAGAAACTAGCAAATACTCAGGCACAGGAGCTCAGAATTTGTAAGATGACTGCACTGCTACCCATATGCTTTATCTTTCTTGGATATGTTGTTGCTTCATTATTCATGGAGAAACTGTCAGAGAAAGCAACAGGCAAGTGATATTTGAAATTGTAATATTTGGGATTGTAATATTGCTTTAAATAAATCTTCTTTGAACACCCTTATCTATAGAGAATGTGGTAGTCTTTTGCAGCCCATTGGTAGAATGGTTTTCATACACTAAAATTACTATAATTAAGATGATATGCTTGGCCGGTGCCGTAGCTCACTTGGCTAATCCTCTGCCTGCGGCACTGGCACCCCTGGTTCTAGTTCCCGTTGGGGTGCTGGAGTCTGTCCCGGTGGCTCCTCTTCCAGTCAAGCTCTGTGCTGTGGCCCGGGAAGGCAGTGGAGGATGGCCCAAGTGCTTGGGTCCTGCACCTGCGTGGGAGACCAGGGGGAATCACCTGGATCCTGGCTTCGGATTGGCGCAGTCGCACCAGCTGCAGCAGCCATTTTGGGGGGGGGTGAATGAACGGAAGGAAGACCTTTCTCTCTGTCTCTCTCTCTCAATGTCTAACTCTGCCTGTCAAAAAAAAAAAAAAAAAGAAAGATGATATGCTTTTCAGTCAGACTAATTTGAACTTTCATCCCAGCTTTTATTCACTAAAATGAGGGAATGCAGAAGAGTAAAAAGAGTAGAAGCAAGAATATGATGATTTTTTATTAAGTCATTAGGGGACAGCAAAACTTAAATTTGCAAGGTATTTTGAGAATATTATGAAAGAATGCATGCCAAAATATAACTCCCTTCCTAATACATAGTAAATGCTTGTTTTTGTTTATTGCTTGTTTCCATTCTAGCCCATGATTTTTTTCTCTATGTTCATTCTATATCCTACACTACAAAGTGTATGTGACAGGCTAAGATATTAAAAGAAAGCCTGACTTACGGATTTAGTCCTTAGAAACTTCTGAATCAACCACATACTTCTCTAAGAAAGAGACAGAATCCCTGTTACAAAAGTGAAGCCAAGGATTAAAGAGTATCAGTCTCTATTATCATGTGGAGGCCTAGGGCTAGGAGACAGAGACCTCAGTTCATGTCTGGACTCTGCCATTCTTTCTGCTGTTCATCCTTTGGCAATTTGTTCCTCTTTAGCCCTTTGTTTCTTCATCTCTAAAATGGGTTAGTGAATTCTATCTCATGGGAGAACATTAAAGATTAAACTAGAATTAACCACTGTGAGGCTGTCAATTATATTTATGTTAGTCACTGTCATGATCCTAGATCTTGATGCTGTACTCTGTAGATGCTAATTGTTCAATAAATATTTATGGACTGAATTGACAAATAGATTTATTAAAAGGATGACCATCATTTCTAAGTCAGCTCAAGCTGCTTTTTGTTGCTGCCTACCAAAAGGATTCTTATTGTTAGAGATGCTTTCTTTAAACTCCCATGAGACTAAGTTGTTTCTTTTTTAGAATACTCCATGTTCTCTTTATCATCTCCTTTGCTTTACTCATAAATTTACCATAATTTCAATGCCAATTCCATGTTTACCTTTAAATATTTTCCCATTTCCATTGTCCATTTAAAAGTCTAGTATAAGAAACAACTTTTTCCTATCATCTTAATACTGAAATGCCTGAAATGTAGAGACACACTTATTGTTTAGCACATGAGACAGACCCGTGGTGGAAGAGTGCAGCAGATAGACTGTGGTTGGTTTCTAGAGAACAGTTACTGTGTCGTTCTGGATTGCACATGCAAACTGTTTGACAGCATGAAGAAGAAATGAATGTCTTATTTTGTTTAATCCATATTTTCATAACTCATAAGTAAACTCATAGCATGTGCTCAAACATTATTTAAGTTAAATTACCTTAAAAACTGCTTTTTTTTTTTTCATATCTTTAGTGATTCACTTGACCTGGAAGTTTTTAAGGATAGAATGTATTTGACTTTCAAATTGCTGTTTAGGTGCAAGTAGCCAGGGAAGCACAGCCCAAAAAACAATTAAAAACTCAAGACAGGGTCAAAATCTTGGAATGAATCAGAACAAATTCTATATTTTCTATTTTTTTTCAAAAGTATGGCATGGAGACAGAGGATAGAAAGGGAATTTAATTTAAAACTGCCCCCACCTCCGCCAAGGCGTCTATGGCTATTCAAAGATAAACCAGGTAGACTCAACATCACTCCTAAGTTTTTGCTAACCCATGGGATACATACTAAATAAATTTAGGCTTTAAACAAAAGAAAGCAAAATTTAGTTCTTTAATAACCAAGATATATTTTGTGCAAGTACATTTGGATAAGGAAAATGCAGGATAGAGCACAGAGATTATCAATATGTAGTGAATATGTAACTACCCCATATTTTCTTTATACATATAGTTTTTTGGGTAGTACATAGTGTTTTCTGATACATACAGAGTCAAAATTATTTCTCTTCGAACACTTAGCCAGCTGTAACTGCCCATTCCATATTCATTGCAGATATAGATTATTCTGGAGACATGAAAAAGCATTCACACAATTTTTGAGATGGAAACAAAAAAAAGCTGGCTAGCCATGCATAGAGAGAATGTTCTAGAGAAATAAGTAATGACACTGGCTCTGGGGATTCTGGTGTTATATCTTTGGGATCTATTGCACAATAATGGCTGATCTTGATCTCACCAAATGAGGCCATGAACTCTTCCATATTGTCCAGGGTAAATGATTTTTAATAACCCCCTATTGATTCATAAGGAGCTTGTTTCTGATCATCTAAGTGTGAAGATTCAAACAGTATCTAGTAAATTATAATAAAAGCTATTATGAAATATGTTGGAAGTATCAGGAACAAATAAAAGAAAGAATCCCTGAATTTAGTTAGTAAGATAGTTCTTAAAAGGAGTTAAAAATTGGTGATTGGGTCTTGAGACAAAAGTATTTCACAAAATAAAAAGGCATTCTAGGAAGCAAACAATGCAAGAGAAACACTGTTGAAAGTGTCCAGTATTTTAAAATATCAGTTAGATAGGAGTCAATTATTTCTAATGTTCTTTTGCACAATGAGGGAATCACAACATACAAAAACTTGTAATATATTTCAAGTTCACTAGAAGAATCTGAAATTCTGGAATAAAGAAATATAAATGCTTGAGAAAATGGAAATACAAATTACCTTGATTTTATCTTTACACATTGCACACATGTTTACTTGATACATCTTTATATTATGCATCGATTAAAATTAAAATAAAAGCAAGTTAAATATTAGAAAGTAGCTTTGGGTGGTTAGAGAGAAGGTTGTAAGAGTCAGAATGAAGAAGGATAGAATCAGAAGGGTTAGAAATGATATTTTTGTCCAAACTCGCTCCTGGTTTAGAAATATTTTCAGGGCCGGCGCTGTGCCGTAGCAGGCTAAGCCTCTGCCTGTGGTGCCAGCATCCCATATGGGCACTGATTCCTGTCCCGACTTCACTTCCAATCCAGCTCTCTGCCTACGGTCTAGGTAAGCAGTGGAAAATAGCCTTTGTCCTTGGGTCATTGCACCCACATGGGAGACCTAGAAGAAACTCCTGGCTTCGGATTGGCTAAGCTCCAACTGTTGCGGCCATTTGGGGAGTGAACCAGCAGATGGAACACCTTTTTCTCTGTCTCTCCCTCTCTCTGTGTGTAACTCTACCTCTCAAATAAATAAATAAATTCTTTAAAAAGCAACAAAAAAGAAATACATTTTCTATTTATAGCTTTCTGGGCTTTACTTTGGAAATTTTAGAAAATGCTACAGTTTGCTATTTTGTGGGACAGTAGTCTGTCATTTTCCAATAATTCAAATGACCACATAGTAATAATAATAACAATAATAATAATACTTGTCATTAACTTTTTTTTTTTTTTTTGACAGGCAGAGTGGACAGTGAGAGAGAGAGACAGAGAGAAAGGTCTTCCTTTGCCATTGGTTCACCCTCCAATGGCCGCCGCGGCCGGCGCGCTGCGGCCAGTGCACCGCGCTGATCCGATGGCAGGAGCCAGGTACTTCTCCTGGTCTCCCATGGGGTGCAGGGCCCAAGCACTTGGGCCATCCTCCACTGCACTCCCTGGCCACAGCAGAGAGCTGGCCTGGAAGAGGGGGCATAAATATGCATATCAATATGGTTTTGGAGAGCTAATATTTGTATTTTGTTGGTAGATAAACCTGATTCACATCCTAGTTTTTCTACTTCTTAGCTACACATTACTTTTCTAGTTACTTAATATTTCTGAATATTATGCCCAAAATTCAAAACTTTAAATATTCCAAACTCCAGGCACTGACATAATACCACAGATGAAAATTCCACACTTGTCCTGATGTGCAGTGTTACAGTCAAAATAGGGATGCACTAGACATATGATATAATATTATCTTCAGGCTACATGTATAAGGTATATAAGTAAAATAAATGAATTTCTTATTTAGATTTGAGTCTCATCTTCAATATGTCATTATCTATATGCAAGCATTCAAAAAAATTCCTTAATTTGGAATACTTCTGGCCCCTGGCATTTTGTATAAAGGACAATAAAATGTGCCTCAACTATTAAATATATAGAGATATATAATTATATTGAGCCAATACTGATATATTTATATTAATTACAATGTAAAGAATCCTTCACCCAGATTTTTCATAGTTGCTGGCTTCTGCTTTTCCACCTCTCTTCAAATCCTTTTGCAAACTCACTGAATCCGCTACTACTATTTTTACCTTCTTTTCATTTCACCACTGTATACTTTCTACTAAAATTGATAATAAACAAATGAGTTATTTTTTTAAATTTCTGCATGGTGTTTTGAGAACTTTAAATAAAGGCATATTTTATAGCATCTGCTATCCAGACAATTAACTGGTCCAGGCTTTGGCTCAGCTGGTGGCTGTGATATGGGTAACTGTTTTATTCATTGATACTGCTTTGTAGTAGCTTGTTATATACTATAGGAAGACTCCATCCCAATATATTTCAATGAAATGCTTTATGAGAAAACCAATAAATAAACAACAGCAGACTGATTTAAAATGGTTACTAATATATTATCGATTAACTCAGTAAAAATTTGAGTTTTCATATGAAATATATTATCAGAATTCTGTGTGAAGAATTAAGCATTTAATTAATTCCTTATCTTTGCTATGCATATAACACCGATTTCAAGGGATATGTTTCATATGGTTAAAATGAAAGAGAACTGATTTGCAATATTAAACTTTTATACCATAATTACTATCACAATTTTTAGAACCGTGGCATAATATAGGAAAATCATATCCAGTAATTATCATAGTAGGGCTTGTCTTTCTGCTAAAGAACAATATATCTTTCAAGATTCAACTCAACTTTGTCTCTGCTATAAAACTCTCTGAACCCTGCTCACTTCACACCAAGTGGAAGGACATATTCACTTTTGGTTATCTTTGTTACCCCACACAGGTTTCTCTTTACCTATAGGGCTATGTTGTTTTTGTTTATGTGTTTTTTACCTCCTATCAGACTCTGAAATCCATAAAGAAAAGGCAATTTTAGATTCATTTCTTCAATTTTAGTACTTAAACCAATTCTGAAAAAGAAAGCACCTATGTTTCACACAAATTTCACGTTTTTCACTCGAAGTAATAACTATTAATACCTTCCCCACTATGCAACATTGCCCTAGAGTAGAGTTGTCATAGTAACTATGAATAGTCAAATTTGAACCTAAGCTTAATAAATAATAGTTTTTAATAAATTAGTATGCCCTAAAGATTGCATTCGAATTTAACCAGCCATCATGTATTTTTATCTACTAAATTTAACAATTCTGTTTAGAGACAGAGAGAGAATCTGTATATTCGTGTGATTGAAATGAGGGAAAACTTTTTGACAACTTTCAGTGACATACTTAACTCAGTTTAACCAAAAGAGAAGTCTCCATATTCCAGAGAGGATTTCCTGAATCACTTTGCAATGGAAATGAATGCTAAAGCTTCCTTGTTTCACTCCAGGACAATTTATGCCAGTGAACCAGTTAGGAGGAACTACATAGAATTAAGAACAAATTTTTAATCTGGCTGATGTTACACGACATCAATACTCTTGTTCCAAATTGAATTTAATAAATAAGAATTCAGATACAAACTGTTTTATTTCTGTCTTCCTCAGATGTAAATTTCAAGCTTCTTTTTCTCTCTCTCTCTACTTTTCCTTTACCATAATTACTACTACTAACCATAATTGGAATCTTCACATATATCCAATAAAATGTAAAAAAGAGTTGACAAATTAATTCTGTAACAAATATGTAGTCATTTTTACTCTTTATATACTCAAATAGATTTTATTACTCTGTGAATTTGGTGTTTGCTTTTCAATATTTTTAGAGATGGTGGCTTAATCTTTACAATTCTAGTGTGAAAAGGAATTCATCATTTTAAGAACCAGAAAATCCCCTTTGGGGGAGACAGAATATTAAGCAGAATGCTGCCTTCCCATGACCTCTGCATTATACATAGCTATGATTTTTTTTATTTATTTGACAGGTAGAGTTATAGACAGTGTGAGAGAGAGAGAGAAAGGTCTTCCTTCCATTGGTTCACTCCCCAAATGGTCACTACAGTGCTGCACCAATCCGAAGGCAGGAGCCAGATACTTCTTCCTGGTTTCCCATGAGGGTGCAGGGGCCCAAGCACTTGGGCCATCCTCCACTGCCCTCCCGGGCCACAGCAGAGAGCTGGACTGGAAGAGGAGCAACTGGGACTAGAACCTGGTGCCCATATGGGATGCTGATGCCACAGGTGGAGGATTAACCAAGTGAGCCATGGCGCTGGACCCCATAGCTATGATTTTTTAGGTCAACCAAAAGTTGTTTCAACCCACAAGGTATACGTCAAATAGCTCAAATAATTATACTATTTATCTGTATCCACCCATCATAAAATACACTTCCCTACTGCACAAAGGGCTTCCCTCAACGCTTTCTAATGCAGTAAAAGTTAGGGATACTTTTCAGTCTGCATTCCCATCAGGTTACTGACTATGTGAGGAACAAAAACCCTATCTTGGCCTCATTGTATCCATAATATTTAGCAGAATATCTGATATGTTCAGATTCTCTACATATTTGTAACATAATGGGTATATTTCTGCCTCACTTGGCTTAAAACCTTCAAAAATGAAATAATATTCTATGAATACCACAAATACCTGATCATTGAATATATCCTTAGTATACTAAGTTGTTTAATGTATATATTTGAACACTTTAAGCAATCTACATTCCAGGATGCATTCTATGACCTGCTGACTATAAAGGTAAAAATGAAAGACAAGTGTCCTGACTTTAAGAGTTGAAGTTTCCCATCAATTTAACCCTGTGACTTTTTTTTTTAAACAGGTAGAGTTATAGACAGTGAGAGAGAGAGAGAGAAAGGTCTTCCTTCCATTGATTCACTCCCAAGATGGCCGCCACGGCCGGCATTGTGCCCATCCAAAGCCAGGAGCCAGGTGCCTCCTCCTGGTCTCCTATGCGGGTACAGGGGCCCAAGTACCTGGGCCATCCTCCCCTACCCTCCTGGGCCACAGCAGAGAGCTGGACTGGAAGAGGAGCAACTGGGACTAGAACCCAGGTGCCCATATGGGATGCCGGCACCACAGGCAGAGGGTTAACCAAGTGAGCCACGGCTCTGGCCCCCATAACCCTGTGATTATTGAAGCCACACAAAAATTAAAGTTACTTTATTTTTTAAAAATTTTTAATTGATGTCCTCTTTGTCAACAAAATTCATAACTATACTTCATGCTAATTGCTATTAATTTACAATTCTTCACCCAATTCCCTTTAACTGTTCAATGATGTCTATTATGTTCATATGTTCTCTTAACTTCTTTTTTTTAAGGATTTACTTTATTTATTTGAAAGATAGAGTTACAGAGAGAGGTAGACAGAGAGAGAGAGGTCTTCTTCCATCTGCTGGTTCACTCTCCAGATGGCCGCAACGGCCGGAGCTGCACCGATCCGAAGGCAGGAGCCAGGAGCTTCTTCTGGGTCTCCCACGTGGGTGCAGGGGCCCAAGGACTTGGGCCATCTTCTACTGGTTTCGCAGGTCATAGCAGAGAGCTGGATGGGAAGAGGAACAGCTGGGACTAGAACTGCACCCATATGGGTTGCCGGCACTTCAGGTCAGGACTTAACCTGCTGCACCACAGCGCTGGCCCCTCTTTTTAACTTCTTTACATTGCTTCATGTCTATGGAACAAAATTTTGCTACAGATTTGTCTCAAATTTATGCTATTAAATTGTTTTTACAATTTAAAATTTTAAGCATTGAATTTAACATTTTAACTTTGATTTAGACTTTTTAGCTATAATCTTTATTTGTTTTTTTTTAATATTTAAAAAATATTGTGTGGAACTTGTATTGAGGCATAGTAGGAATAGATATCATTTGTGATCCCAGCATCCCATATGGGTTCTGATTCATATCCAGGCTGCTATACTTCCAATGCAGCTCCCTGCTAATGGCTTGGCAAAGCAGTGTAAAATGGCCAATGTGCTTGGGCCTCTGCTATCCCCATGGGAGACGGAAGAAGCTCCTGGCTCCAGGATTTGTCCTGACCCAGCTCTGACTATTGCAGCCATCTGGGGAGTGAAACTATAGGGGAAGATCTCTCTGTCTCCCTCTCTCTGTAACTCTAGCTTTCAAATAAATAAATAAATAAATCTTTTAAAAATTACTTATTTGTACATATCTAATGGGATACAGTGCAATAATTTGATACATGCATTAAATGGGTAATGATCAAATCAGATCAGTTAACCTTTCAATATCTATCAACAATCTTTCAAAAATTTTTTTTATTCAGACTCAAAAGTTGTGCATCTCTATGGGACAACAGTGTCACATTTCAGCAAAGGCAAATAATGTGTACTGATCAAGGAAAAGCAATCAACATCTCCCTCTCCCTGTTACCACCCAGTGCTTGGGGCCTTCAAGTACCTCTCTTCTATCTGTTTATAAAATACACAACAGTCAGCCTCACTGTCCTGCAGAACAAAAATAAAAAAATCATTCCTTTGATAGAAACAGATTTTGCTTATTGTTTTCCAACCTTTTTCTATTTGTCCTTCCCTTTACTCTTCCAACACCTGCTGCTCATTTGTCTATATTCAGATCAACTTTTTCTTTTTTGTCCTCCAATCATAAGAAAAAATATGTTATTTATTATTCTGAGTCTGACTTATTTGACCTATTATGATGGTATCCATTTCCATTTGCTTTGCTGCAAATGATAACGTATATTTCTTTATTCTATCATAATCCATTGTTTCTTAGCAAGTATTATTGTTGTTGTCTATGTCTTCCACAGAGGGGAGAAGGAGAACAAAACAGTTTGTCTTCTATCACCTTTCCCTGCTCCTTTTGAGCGTCTCTGGTTTTCCTTTATGCTACATACAGGGGAGTGGAACTATTTTTCTGCCTAGAGCCTACTGGATGTTTATAACATCATTCAGAGGCAATTAAAATTATCAACTTAAAAAGTAGTCTGGTGTGCTTGGAACCATGGCATGTGGGTTAAGCCACTGTCTGCTGCACTGGCATCCCATATGGGTGCCAGTTTGTTTGCCAGCTGCTACATTTCCGATCCAGCTTCCTGCTAATGTGCCTAGGAAAGCAGTAGAAGATGTTCCAAGAGCTTGGGCCCCTGCACCTTCTTGGGAGACCAGGAAGAAGCTCCAGGACCCTGGCTTCGACCTGGCCTATTGTGGTTATATGGGGAGAAAACCAGCAGAAGGAAGACCTCTCTGTTTCTCTGTCTCACACTCTCTCCCTGTACCTCTGACTTTCAAATAAATAAATATATAAATATTAAAAAATAGCCTGCTATAGATTTATTGTGTTTTGAGTCCTGCCTGAGGTTGTCTTGGCAACACTAGATCAAATGATTTTCTGGGCTTTACACAGCCTGTGGGTTGGACGTCCCATCCTTGCACAGACTACAGAATTATACTAAACTTTAAAGGTTGAATCAAACCAATGTGAGTCCAAATTCAGGCTCAGACATGGGAACATTGAAGATTGTATAACTTTTGTAAGTTTCTGTCTCATCAAATATATAAAACTGAGGACACAAATACCATTAACTATGTGGTATATGATTGCTCCATGAAATGTAGTATACTAAGTGCCTGCCAGTTGTATCACATAGCAGCTAAGACTTCTCATCTTCCTAAGTTGTTTCTCTGTTACCCCTTTCTTTTTTAAGATTTATTTGAAAGATAGAGGTACAGAGAGAGAGGAGACACACACAGAAAAAAGAGAGTGGGAGAGACAGAGAGAGAGAGAGAGAGAGAGAGACTGAGAATTTTCCATACATTGGTTCAACCCCCAAATGCCACAGTGGCCAGGAATGGGCCAGAACAAAGCCAGGAGCCAGAAGTTTCTTCTGGGTCTCCCACTTGGGTGCAGGGGCCAAAGCACTTGGTACATCTTCCACTACTTTTCCCAGGTACATTAGAAAGGGGCTGGACTGAAAGTGGAGCAGGCGAGACTCCAACTGGCACCCATATGGGTTGATGACCCTGCAGGCAGCAGCTTAATCCTCTATGCCATAGCACCAACTCCATCTCTGTCACCCCTTTCTGCAGCCATCCACACTTGAAGCCAGTATCAGAATTTACTTTTGCAGTGGTGGTATACTATGCAACTAGGTCTTCCCCTCAGTTCCTCTCCCTGATTCTCTGCCATCATAGTGGAAGTTTGTATAATTATTAGGAGATTGGAATGAAAAGCTAATCGTATACAGTCATTCTAGAACAGAGTCTTTCGGGAGATTCAAATTTATTCTTATCTTCTCATGTTATGTAAGGCTTCAATTTGTACTGAGTTAGGTTTAAGATGTAGCTTTTACATTTATTAAATATGCATGCCAGGCAAGTATCCAAATTTTATTAGTTTAATCACATATAAAAGGCAAGGCTCAATAATATCAATGTTGCATAATTACTTAAGATTCCACGTGCAAAGTAATTGACTGGTTTCTTGATGATTTGCTTCTCATACTATGCTCCAGTTCCCTGGTGTACTTGTCATCGGTTAGTAGTTCCCCAGCCAGGGACTAATTTCCTGACATCTTCTATATCTAGGTGCCTCCAGTTAGTCAGTTGTAGTTAATTGGATGTGTCTTACAGTGAGGCTTATCACTTCTGGCCAAAGTGGTTAAGATACAGATTTGCTTTTGTTGTAGTCTTTTCCCTTAGTCCACTGACTAAAGAGAAGGAAATACTAGTATCTGCAAGAATGGAAAGCCATGGAGATTTTTGGCTCTCTGAGTACCACTTGGCTAGGACTAATGCATGAAACTCTGACATAACTGGACAATGAACTTGTATTGTTTTAAAGCACTGACAATTGAGAAGTTTTCTGCTTGTGCAGCTAAAAACATTTTGTTATTGCAGACACTATTCCCTCTTAATATATGGACACGTGGCAGATAGCACAGGGTACCACCTGACTTAACCATCCTATTAATACACATTGTGATGACTTAAATAATTACAAAAGATAATTGCCTTATGAATCCTAGAAAAATCATAATTTTCCAATTCATCTTAGCCTTTTTTTCCCCTCAGATAATTATCAAGGACTAAAATGAGAATATATCAGTATAAAGGTTTAGAATAATAGGTACATGGGATCCATTCAAATGTTTGTTTTTTCCTCTTTGTATCCAATAGGTATCAAAATATAGATTGCAGCTTTTGGGCTTTATTGAAAACATGTCTGGAAGTCTGCAGAGTTTAGGATTGAAATGATCCGGAGACTATAAAAATGTTTAATAAAAACTACTCCCAAACTGAACATCAAAAGGCATTATAGGGGGTCGGTGCTCTGGTGTAATGGGTAAAGCTACTGCGTGTAGTGCCAGCATCCCATATGGGCACTGGCTGCTCCACTTCCAATCCAGCTCTCCACTATGGCCTGGGAAAGCAGTAGAAGATGGCCCAAGTCCTTGGGCCCCTGCACCTATGTGAGAGATCCGGAAGAAGCTCCTGGCTCCTGGCTTCGGATTGGCCCAGCTGCAAACATTGTGGTCATTTGAGGAGTGAACCAGAGAATGGAAGACCTTTCTCTCTCTCTCTCTCTACCTCTGCCTCTCTTTAACTCTGATTTTCAAATAAATAAGTCTTTTTAAAAAGGTATTGTAGAACTTAATTCAAGCTGTTTTTTTTCCCAGTAGCTATCACCTAATGAGAATGTACAATAATACTATGTCAAAATTTTTAAAACATATAATTATGGTTTAGGAAAATTTCATGATTACGTTAGTGGGAATAATTTTAATGAATGAGGTTGAGAAGAAAGAGAATTAAGTAATCACAGCCCTTTAGCACTGTTAATTTTATTTCTAGATCCCATTTAAATACTTAAGTCTTATCTTGTGATTACATACAGTTGAATAGCTTCTTACCTATTCTATCCAACATACTGAAAAATATTTAGAAGAAGATGTCATGACTAAGTCAATTATTCTAATATATTAGATAATGTTTATATGAATAACAAACTGTGAGACAACCAAGATGGTGGAATAGGGAAGGAGTTAACTGCTCTAATCTAGGGGAAGATAGTGAAAAAAATGGAGACAGTCCAATCTCGGGGAAGAGTTAATTATAAAATGGCAGCAGAAACTCCACACAAATTAGAGGGACACTGTTGATATACGTGGATGGTGTGGATGTGCACAATTCAGGACCCCAGAAGCCAAGAGCCTTAGCTTTGGAGAGTGAGGTGAGACCAGATTGCAGTGAGCCAACAGCAGTAAAGATGCTGGAAGATCTTGGAGTGAGTCTGGCTTGGAGCCTTTGGGGGACAGTGTACCTGCCAACCTAGAGGGAAAAAAAAGGAGTGAGCACGTTTTTCTCTCCTTGATCACCTGACACCAGCATCCTGTAGCTAGCTGAGAGAGGGAGGGTACCATTTTGGACATATATAATAGGTGTTCCAGCTTGTGTCCGTGCACCCAGCAACCATCAGGGCAGAGACATTGGAGTCTGACTGGGAGAGTCTGTGGGAGCCCTGTGTGCTAGAACTATGAAAACTGCTGCATGTGAAGGTATAGGGTATGGCTGGGACTTGGAGCAGTCACTGTGGGCTGCTCCAACATGGCTTCCTGATCCCTGGTGAGGGTCATTGCTGTGTGATCTGTGTTCACACGGATGGACTGCATGGATAATTTGTGTGGTTCTTGTGGCAATGAGAATGAATATTACACCTTCTATGGCTAGTGACCAGGCATTGGTCTCCTTGGAGGAGAAGGGGTGATCCTGAGTCTATGCCAACAGAGCAAAACAATTGTCCCCTCTGATTAAGAAAAGAAGGAGGAGAAGGAGGAGGAGGAGAAATTTATTTACCACACCCAATTTGGGTGTCATCTTTGACCCTCCCCTCACCCTGGAGCACTAAGCAGAGCTCCCTGGCCACATGCAGGACACATCTCAGGGTATTCACTGAAAGAGCAGAAACTCCATTAATCCACAGAAGCAGTCCAAAGATAAAAGCCAACACAAACAGAAAAGAAAGTGAAGTATCTCCACAAGCATTGAAAAATAAATGCAGCAATTTCAATAAACAAGAATAAGGAAGACAACATGATGTCTCCAAAGGAACACAACAGTTCTTCAATACTAGAATGTGAAAATGAAGAGACTGAAAAAATGCCAGAAACGGAAACGGAATTCAAAAAATTGATTGTAGGATTTCTTAGAAGTAATCAGAAGCATGGCCGGCGCCATGGCTCACTTGGCTAATCTTCCACCTGCGGCGGCAGCACCCCAGGTTCTAGTCCTGGTTGGGGTCCTGGGTACTAGTCCTGGTTGCTCATCTTCCAGTCCAGCTCTCTGTTGTGGCCCAGGAGGGCAGTGGAGGATGGCCCAAGTGCTTGGGTTCCTGCACCTGCATGGGAGACCGCGAGAAAGTACCGGGCTCCTGGCTTTGGATTGGCGCAGCGCCAGCCATAGCGGTCATTAGGGGAGTGAACCAATGGAAGGAAGACCTTTCTCTCTGTCTCTCTCTCACTGTTTATAACTCTCTCTCTGTCTATCTCTCTCACTGTCTAACTCTACCTGGCAAAAGGAATAAAAAAAAAGGAAGTAATCAGAAGCAAATCCATGAATTAAAGAAATCCATACATGATGTAAATGAACCTTTCAATTTTTTTTTTCATTTTAATTCTACTTCTTCACTACTATCTTGAAATATTCATATTTTTATAAAGTGATTTTCTTTATAGTATTTCACTATGTACTAACAGCCTTGCAAAATCATTATTGTTACTAAACCTACTTTATTGATAAAGGATTAAATATCTAAGGTAATTGAGTAGTTCAAACATGCGGAGATAACACATGACATTGAGGAGGCATCAACTGAATTGCATTGCCTGACTGCAAAACTCCAAATGGATTTGTGAAGACCACTGGGAAGAGCAGTGAAGAGTCCTAATAACTGCCTAGTTCTTGAAATTCTCTGTTTTGCAAATGTCTTACATTATGGCCAATGTACAACAGATAAAGAAAAGTAGGGGTCTGCATTGTTGCTTAGTAAGTTAAATAACTATTTGTGCCTCTCTAGTCCACTTGCAATCCAGCTCCCTTATTAACACACCTGGGAAAGCATCAGATGATGTTTGAGTACTTTGGCTTCTTACCTATATGGGAGACCTAGCTTCTGGCTTCAGCTTTGCCCAGGCTAGTTGTTGAGGCCATTTGGGGAATAAACTAGCAGATGGAAATTCTCTCTCTCTCTCTCTCCTTCTCTCTCTCTCTCTTTCTCTCTCTCTTCCTCTGTCACTCTGTCTTTCAAATAAATAAAAAAAATATTTTTTAAAGAAAAGAAGAACCACATAGAAATAGGGTAGTCTATATCCCTAAAGAGTACCAAGGCTTGCTTACCCAGGCAGCACAATGCTAATTATTTGTGATGGGGAGTAATAAACGATGATATTCTGGACATTAACAAAATCTAACTCAGTCATTCATTCAGCCAGTATTTGAGAATCTGTGAAATAGGCCCTAGGGAGTATCACTGTATCATTGCTATCTTCAAAATGCTTGCAATCTTATGAAGAATATAAACATACTAGACATTTAACTTTCACCATAAAGTTCAGGAGACTGGAAAAGGAAACAGCCAACAGGCTGGCTATTCTGGGACAGAATCAAATGAGAAGACTAGAATGGGGTGAAATCCGAGGTCTAATGCAGTGGTAACAAACAACACTGCTTCCCACAGGCGGTTTTTGGGTGCAGTTGCCAAATGAAAGTGAAGCATTTTCTACAGAAAAAATTTGTTCTTAAAAAATAGGAAAACAAATCCAGCAGGATAAAATATTAAACACATACATACACATGCCTGTGCATGCATGGCTATGCTTTCTCTGACCTCACTAAACCCAGGGAACTGTTCGCACTTGAGAATGTATCCTGAGGCTTGAAAATGTAAAGCACTTCCCAAATAAACAATCATAACAATTGAAAAAATGAACTCACACACACAAAAGCACAGAGTATGAAAATACAGAGCAAAAATAAACTGATATTTCTTGGACAGACACCTTTCTTAAATGAAAAGTAGCTTCAGCAACCTGTTATCCAGCAAATTTACAAGTTATTAAGTATGTCGACTTATTAGAAGGTTTAAATGGCTCTCCAAACTTCACTCAGCCTTAAACCTATGACTTTTAGCCAAACCACTCAGTTGATAGTGGGAGCCTTTTATGCCACCTTCCTTATAGGTTCAATGAAACAAAACAGGATAAAAGCACACTCACACATTCGATCACTATTTCTTAAGCATCTAAGGAATCTATATGCCACTCTTCACATAAACTATACCACATAAACTTGGTATATCATGGTGAAAGAACCCAGATATGAATCAAAGACTCACAGAAATGTATATAAATTTGGAATGCATTGTTAGAAGGTGGGCTATATTGTGCTGTATTCTACACAACAGAGGGATCATAGTGGCCGTACAGAAGAAACCAATAAATAAATTGCAATCTGAAGAGAAGTTGGATATAGTTGTATGTTGAGAAGGAGAGTGAGATAAGAGAGAAACTAAGCCAGCAATATCACATTCATATCAAAGGAAGGGCAGTGTGGTCAACACATAAGCAGAAACAAGAAGCTTACTGTGTAAAAGGGCTTTAAGGTTAGACAGTGGTCATATTATGTGGGAACGCAAATGCCCAATTAAGGATTTGCTCTGGTTTTCTAAGAGACATCAGAAGCTCTTAATAATTTTGTATAACAAGGTATGGTATGATTTGCAGTGCAAAACAGATCAGCCTTTTTCAAAGGAAAGAACAGTAGTGGATACCCTTAAATCAGGCAAGTTATGAGATCTTGTATTTAAGATTATGGTTGTAAGAATGCATACAAATGGCTGAAATCGAGATTTTTGTGAGGAAAATCTTTGGCACTAATGGAAGTTTATCAGGTAGAGGGAAGATAGAGAGGGACATTTCAAGTGCAATTCTATTTTTGGATTGTAAAACAAAATGAGATGATTGTGGTATTTTCAAATAATAACCAGACTGAGAGTGGACGTCATGTGGGGTGGCAGTAATCCTAAGTATTATTTAGACCATTTTGAGTTTGAGTTATTTTGATCTTTCAACCAAAGATTTGTAGTAGATAGAGAGATACAGGGGTTCCATGCTCAGAGAAGCTACAGATACCTGGATGTGTGTGTGTGTGTGTGTGTGTTTGTTACTTTGGCCTCAGGAATATGGCTTGCCTAATATTCAGGACTATCTACATATTTTTAAGGCACAATACAAAATATAAGTGCCAAGCTATGGGTGATGGCAGGGAAATCAAGCTACTCTTCACTTGTGCCCACTTCTTCAACCCATGGGAGATAATTGACTCCCCAGAGACTTAAAACTGTATGAGGGTCTACTCAGTATATGTACTGTGGGATGCGTAAGATGGTCATACTGGGATACCTGTTGAATTTACAATTTCACTGCTGGCCAAGGGGAGTACTGACAACTTGCCCAGCCCAAGGAGCTGCAGGTGCTTGTCTAACTTTGAGCTTTCTCATCCATATACCCTGGCTCCATCAGGCAGTGGAGTGCAGTGGAAGCACATGGATCTTCTCCCCTGTGAGAACAAGTTGCCTTCCTGAGTGGAGGCTGGCAGCAGGTACAGGGCAAGGGCAGGGAAAGGGAAGTCAGTCAGTCTGGGATTTGGGGAGCTTCAAAGCAGTGACCAACCAACAGAGACCTCATCTTGAGGAGGTGGAAAGAAGGAAGTGCAAGGGAGTGCCAGGCATGAATGAAGGTCCTAATTCCCTAAAGAAGTTTCCCTTGTGTCATCAGAATTCATTGATAAAACACAAATTCAAAGATTAAATTAAGAATTACAAGATGGCAATTGCAGTGCTTTATATCCCAAGGGCAAGATCCTCTGATTCTGGGGCCCACACAACTGAACTGTTCGTACTCATGACATGAGCATGGCTAACCTTGACAGTAAAGTTTCTAATATATAATAGAATCACTAAGATTTTCTCTGACTCTTGAATGTTGTCCATGTACCGTGGTTTCTAAAGTACTTCTATTTGCTTTAATCAACTTGAATTCTAAATTTCCAGCATATTTTAATTACGTGTGTCATAGTTAAAATCCCCGAAAGCTTTCAAATAATGCTTCCATGAGGAAGAGAAAATTATATTGAGTATCTAAAAATATCAGCTATTGTTATAAGTAAGTCCATATGGAATATGCATATCCTCCTTCTGAAATAGCATTATCCTAATTAATTATAATTCATGATTCATCATGTATAAAGTAAATGTACATTGAGTGCCTGCAACATATTAGGCACTGTTTTAGACCATGAGAGTAAATTAAGAATGATTTGTTTCTGCAACGTCTGGGTATAAAGTTTTATTTAAACCTCAAACAACCTTGAGGAGTTAGTATTTTATATCAGTTTTATTTAGATGATGGCATTTGATGCTTAGACTTAATAATTTGTGCTAGCTCCTACAACATATTTGTGAGAAGTAGGGTTTGAACATGGGTCCATTGGCCTCTGAGCACTAGCTCGCTATGTTAGATAATGCTATTTTTATTAGAAGAAAACCAACAAATCAAAGCACACTGCTGTTTGAGCACTGTGGATATTACTCCAAGTCCTTCTCTGCAATTCTATTCCAGGGTGTTCTTCACACTTGAACAATCCCTGCAAGGAGTTCATGGTTATCAGCTTTGATGTAGCTCATCAGTGTGGCAAGGAGTGAGGAAAAGAGAAAGTCAGCTTCCACTATGTTTGGCTTATTTATGCAACCACCTGAATGGTTACATTAATGGTTTTCAATGACTTGAAGTTTGTTTGTCACAATGTTCACCTCTAAGTATAAATGAATGGTTCCTTTTGCTGCTATGACTTGGATTATTTTACTTTTAAATGTGTTTTCATAAATTTCCTCAATATTTCCCTACACTAAAATATAAGGAATTATAAGGGGTTTGTGCAAAAGAAGGACATGCACCTTTATGGAACAATCCTACCATGCAAAGGAGTTTCTATTCTTATTCGATTTGATCCTCACAATCACTCTCTAAGTTGGCTGTCATTATTTCTTTATCAGAAGAAACTTAGGCTCAGGGAAAATATATCAATATCCCAAGGCTGTTTACTTTATAAGCTCATAATCAGCATCTACTTTTTGTTAGGTATGGTGTTAGTGAATACAACGGCAAATAAGAAATATAGCCAATAAAGAACAGATGGGACTCTAACCACAAAAATCTCTGCTACAAAAGTGCATTTCCTTAACAGAACGGAAGTGATGGTCCCATGCAGTTATTAATTTTTTCCATCTCATAGTGTGCTGTTATTCACATAGTAAATGTGCTATGAAGTGTGAGATTAGTGATTATTTCCCAAACTCTGTTTATCAAACAAAACAAGCATTCTTGAGTCTTCAGAGAATGTGTTCAGACTCAGCTACTACTAACAAAATAATTGAACAGCCATCTTAAAGTGGGGAAAATGCCAGCTGCAATTGTCCCTGGATGTCACTGGCTTCAGCACACTGCTAATGAGAGTCACATCATCTGTTTGATGGCTGTGTAGCTCCTTTAGTTTTAATCTATTCTGTAGCCAGAGACTGTATGCTAACCCCAGCCAGCTGTATCTGAAATTTATTTTGTGGACGATTAGGGAATCTAAGCCAAAGAGTATGGTTGGATTCATTTAGGATCACAGACATTCAGCTCTGAAAAATGAGTGATCAACACAGATTTCAGAGATTATATAGTTCAACCTAATATTGTAGATGAGGGGACAAGTAGAGATGGTAGGGATTTTTCAGAGCTCTGAAGCAGAGTATTAGCAAAGCCAAGGTTGGAAAATTCTTCACTTAGAGACTGTATAAACACGTACTGGGCATGTAACCATGAAGGCACTGTGTAGTGTCCTCTTTGTGACTAATATTGTATGATTAAATCTCCCAAGATTAGATAAAAATTTGTAGTTTATAAATATGTTTTTATTCACAGAAGGTTTGAGACATGGCTATGAAATCACGATCATCTAGATTTTATGAATTTAAAAATTCACATTTTAATGGCTTAGAACCAGTTTGAAGTATTATTAAAATGTGTTCTAAGACCTTAATTCTCACTTTCCAAATTTTATTTATATTTTGTGTGGATATCCCATGATCTCTCTCCAGGTTATGTTTGTAAGCAACTGGCAAGATTCCAGGAGAGAGTTTTGAATCTGGTAAACCATAATAGCAGGCTGTCATCATGTAAAGTTGACAGAGAAGAAGACAATTGTTGAAAGAGCTTGATTCTAATGCTGATTTCAGAAATTATTAGCTGTGTGGGTTTGGGCAAGTTATTTAACTTCCATAAACTTCATTTAATGACCTTTTAAATGGGGACAGTAACATAATAGCTATCATATTTAGTTTGCAAGAATGCAGATAATTTCAAAGATGATGTTTGTGAATCCTGTAAACCACAGCATGTAGGAAATTCACAGACATCAGAGGTCTAAGTAAGTGATGTCAATTTTTAATGCTAACTCTGGCATGACTTTCATATATATTTGTTTCTTCAACATTTTCTTTATGGCCTGGACTTAATTACTTGTAAATCATTTAGTGTCTGAGTAGAAGCAAGAAAAAATGTATATAGAAGTATGAGATTTATTACTATTCTGGTTGACATGTAGTTGTAATTATTTACAAATGTGGAATGATTCTAACTACAATGACACTCCAACCCCTAAGTGCTTACAATGTTAATGTTAACATTTTAATAGTGTTCAAATGTTGTTTTTTTGAGTAAGGCATTGAGTACAATTGCTAAGACACTGCTTGGGAGGCACAAGTCCCATATCCGGGTGCTTGCTTCCAGTTCCAGCTCTGCTTGTGATTCCAACTTCTTTCTTTTTTTTATCAGATTATCATTTATTGAATACATATATAAAATTATCAAACTGCACCCCATAAATATGTACAATTAAAATATATAGAAAGAAAAAAATTTTAAAAATTGAGGAAAGCTTAGCATATTATTCTGAAAAATACATACAAACACATATGCAAACTAATCATATGCTTTTTTTTTCAACTTTCATTTATTTTATTTATTTATTTATTTATTTATTTTTTTATTTTTGACAGGCAGAGTGGACAGTGAGAGAGAGAGACAGAGAGAGAAAGGTCTTCCTTTGCCGTTGGTTCACCCTCCAATGGCCGCCGCTGCAGCTGGCGCACCGCGCTGATCCGATGGCAGGAGCCAGGATCCAGGTGCTTTTCCTGGTCTCCCATGGGGTGCAGGGCCCAAGCACCTGGGCCATCCTCCACTGCACTCCCTGGCCATAGCAGAGAGCTGGCCTGGAAGAGGGGCAACCGGGACAGAATCCTGCGCCCCGACCGGGACTAGAACCCGGTGTGCCAGCGCCGCAAGGTGGAGGATTAGCCTATTGAGCCACGGCGCCGGCCATCAACTTTCATTTAATAAATATAAATTTCCAAAGTACAACTTCAGGGTTATAGCGGCTTTTCCCCTCATAACCTCCCTCCCACCCGCAACCTTCCCATCTGCCAATCCCTCTCCTATCCCATTCTTCATCAAGATTCATTTTCAATTATCTTTATATACAGAAGATCTACTTGGTATATACTAAGTAAAGATTCCAACAGTTTGTACCCACACAAATACACAAAGTATAAAGTATTGTTTGAGTAGTAGGTTTACCTTTAATTTGCATAGTACAACACATTAAGGACAGAAATCCTACATGGGAAGTAGTTGCACAGTGACTCAGTCCTTGTCCTGTCGGTCGAGGATCAACTTACTATTTTATTCCAACTTCCTTTTAATGTGCACCTGGGAGACAGCAAGTGATGACTTTAGTCCCTCACAGGCACCTGGGAAACTCAAACAGAGTTCCTGACTCCTGATGTTGGCCTGGCCCTTTCATGATGTTGCAGGCATTTGGGAAGTGAACCAATGGATGGAACACCTCTCTGTGTCTATCTCTCTGTATCGTTGCCTTTCATATAAAAACATATGCGTGTGTGTGTGTGTGTGTGTGTATAATGTCTGTCTCTATAAATAGTTGTAATATTTTTAAAAAGATTTCTCTCATAATAACTGGTTTAAACAATGTAATGGAAGAAAAGGAAATATAGTATTATCTTCTCTTTGATGCATGCCTCTCTGCAATAAAAGCAATCAACACAAAAATGATCCATCTAAAATGTATAATTGATACATATTTATCCATGTAAACAATATGTTGTTTCATTTATAGATGGAGATAAAAGATTACCATTCAAAATAGAGTAACAAAATATCCATTTATTTATCCAGGCCAAAATCTATGAAAATCTATTGTTTCCCAACCACAGCACTAATCTTTTAGGTGCCTTTAGTGTAAAGAGGAAAATAAGCAAGAGAAGCTATGTTTGCCCGAGTAAATACTGTGAATTTTAGCAGAGGTGCTACATTACTCCTGAACAAAGAGGATGGTGATCACATATACTAATGAAAGACAGGTAAATCTTCACAAAGCCAGAAATATTTGAGCAGATACTTGAAAAGTTATTTTCACCAAATATGTAAGAGAGAGTAAATATAATCAAAAACAAAGGAAAATGCATGTGCAATCTCAGGGAAACTTGAAGCAGTGTATCAGAATGATGTTAGTAGGTTTTACTTTAGATCTTTTTGGAATTTACTTTCATCATTATTTGCTAGGGGAAGACATCTTCATTCTTTAAGCCTCAGTTCACATGCTAATATTGGAAACCCTAATTTGAACTTAATATTTCTTTTGCTCCAACAGTTCTCCATTCCCTCCTCCATCACAGGTAATATTGTGTTCATTTTACCTACATACTGCTTTGTTTTTTTTTTTTTTTTTTTTTTTTTTTTTTTGACAGGCAGAGTGGACAGTGAGAGAGAGAGACAGAGAGAGAAAGGTCTTCCTTTTGCCGTTGGTTCACCCTCCAATGGCCGCCGCTGCAGCCGGCGCACCGCGCTGATCCTGGCAGGAGCCAGGAGCCAGGTGCTTTTTCCTGGTCTCCCATGGGGTGCAGGGCCCAAGCACCTGGGCCATCCTCCACTGCACTCCCTGGCCATAGCAGAGAGCTGGCCTGGAAGAGGGGCAACCGGGACAGAATCCGGCGCCCCAACCGGGACTAGAACCCGGTGTGCTGGCGCCGCAAGGTGGAGGATTAGCCTATTGAGCCACGGCGCCGGCTCATTTTTACCTACATACTGCTTTGTAACGCTAGTATATTAACTGCTTGAATGCAGGGATTACAACTGATTTTGAACTGATTTTGAAGCCCTTCACTGTTCCTGGCACATGGGGAAACTTCAAACATAATGTAAATCATGTATGAAAGAAAAGTAACTGTAGGTACATGGATTTACTGTATTGTGAAGTTGACATATTTTCAATTGATTATTGTTTATAATACTTGTGTGTATTCTAAATCAATTATTGTCTTTATACTTATTAAACTCTTTATTGAGGGGAACGTTAAGTCTTTGACTATAATATAAATTAAAATGTTATCTCAAAAATGTGAACACTCTCCAACATAATATATAAGTGTAATATTATGCTTATTAGAACACAGATAAATTGGTGAGTTTTATTTACATAAGAATTATTAAAAACTAAAGGAAAAATTAACTGTAAAATATTATATATTTATATATTAGAGAGTAGTATTTTTAATTTCAAGTTCAAACTCCAATCATAAAGCATGGACACAAAATCATCAGCCAAGTTTCTTTTTCTCAGACAGAATAGAAATGTTTTCCCCTAGCTTCTCTAAAGAGTTGTTTTTAGCCAACTGCACACATAATCCTGGATAGACAAGAAAGCAAATCAACGGCTGTAGTTTACACAAAACAATTTCTAACAATCCACATCCCTCACCTGTTACATCCTTTAGTGAGGATTCCAGGTCTCTCCTGCCAAAACCACCTGACAATAATACCATTTCAGTTTAGAAATAATTATTACCTTTGTGTTTTGCAGTTGCCATAGCAATATCTGTTTTCTCTTCATTGTCATTTTATATTCCAACATAACTGAACTGAATATTTTTTGTAAAGCCAGAGCTATCAAATTGGTCTCCATCAATACAAAATCAGTAATCTTTCCCTTAAAATTTACTATCAATGATAAATGCAACAATACAATATCTATAAACATCTCTAAATGTTTCTTAGAACAAAGCAGCTTTTTGTTGCTATCATGCTGAGATCCATGTTCTTCAATACAGTAGCAGAAAGAATATAAAATCAGAAAGGTTAGGAATCATTGCTTAGCAAGCATATTACAGACCTCCTGTGATCAGATGTCATGACAGTCCTGATCACAAGAGATATATTAGGTTTCAGGTCCTTAGTTAAATATTTATTGAACACTCATTATCAAATTAATGATGGGAAATAAAATCAAAAGCCTAATACAAATTCAATTTCCAATTTTCCAAATCTTACTAAAAGACAAAAAGACATTCAACATTAACTGTCATGCCCATAAAATTTGATGAGGAATAGACATTGCGATAGTGTATGATTACTGAATGAACATTTCCTATGATCTAGGTTCAGAGATTGGTACTTCTTTTTTTTAAGATTTATTTATTTATTTGAAAGTCAGAGTTACACAGATAGAGGAGAGGCAGAGAGAAAGAGAGAGAAAGGTCTTCCATCCAATGGTTCACTCCCCAGTTGGCTGCGTCAATCTGATGCCAGGAGCTTGGAGCTTCTTCCGAGTTTTCCAGGTCTTCTACATGGGTGCAGGGGCCCAAGGACTTGGGCCATCTTCTACTGCTTTCCCAGGCCATAGCAGAGAGCTGGATCGGAAGTGGAGCAGCCGGGTCTCAAACTCTCACCCTCATAGGATGCCGGTTTTCAGGCCAGGGCATTAACCCACTGCGCCACAGCACCGGCCCCAGAGATTGGCACTTCTTTTAGATCAGCATGTAAAATATTTTAAAATACTCATGGGGGCCAGTTTTGTGGTGTAGCAGGTAAAGCCATCTCCTGTGGTGCCAGCATCCCATATGGGCACCAGTTTGAGCCCTGGCTGCTCCACTTCTGATCCAGATCTCTGCTATGGCCTAGGAAAGCAGTGAAAGATGGCCCAAGTCTTTGGGCCTCTGCACCTGCATGGGAGACACAGAAGAATCTCCTGACTCCCGGCTTTGGATTAATGCAGCTTCAGCAGTTGCCATCATCGAGGGAGTGAACCAGCTAATGGAAAACCTTTCTCTCTTTCTCTCTCTCTCTCTCTGTGCCTCTGCCCTTCAAATAAATAAATAAATAAATCTTTAAAAAATACTTATGAACAGTGGCATTCCCAGTTGACACTGGAACTCAAAGAGACTCAGAGTCTGAGATTGTTGTCCTTTATCAAATAATTGGTAATGGCAAAATGAAAATTATTTCCAGTGTCAAACTGCTGTCTGCTGTTTTTATAAACAGAAGTTTTGGAACTCAGTCATACTTTTTCACTTATGTATTATCTATGGATTTTGTACTGAATCAGATGACTTTAATTGTTTTTAAAAAGACTGGTCAGAAAGATCTAAAATGTTTACTAATTGTCCACATAGAAAAAGCATGCTAATACTCTGCTGTAGATCATTACACAATGATCAGAAAAGCTGCTATTGATTCAACACTCTTGTGTTGAAATGTTTATGTATACAGCACTAGAAATATTCAAGATATAAGATCCTGAGTCCTTCCTTTGAGTGAAATTAAAATGTATCCAATAGGTAAAAAATACTAATAATGTGACCAGATACTGGGGTGGATTTTTGGTGCAGCAGTTGAGATACCACTTGGGAAGCCTGTGCTCCATGTATATTCCCTGTATTTGAGTCCTAGCTCCACTTCTTATCCAGTTTCTTGTGAATGCAGATCTTAGAAGGCAACAAGTGATGCTCAAATACTTGATTCTCTGCCTTCCCTGTGGGAGGCCTGACCTGAGTTTTAGGCTCATGGCTTCAACTTGACCCAATTGCAGCTGTTAAGAGCATTTAGGGAGTTGTTGTAACACATAAGCTATTTTTCTTACCTTTTTTAAAGACTTTATTCTTTTAGAGTAGCTGTAGGCTACCATAAATTTGAGAATAACGAGAAAATATTTTCCAAATAACCTTTATGCCTACATGTGCAAAACCTCCTCCATTTTTTAACATGTATCACCAGAGTGGTGCATTTTTTACATCTGATGAGCCTACATTCACTATCATTATCATCATCATTATCACCCAAAGTACATAGTTCATATTAGGTTCTACATTTGGAATATCTAGACACCAGAATACTATTCGGTGCTAAACATAAAGGGCTATAAACTATTACAACAGAATGGAAGAAAGTGAAATGTATATTTTTAAGAGTAAAAAGTTCTCAGACAAGAAACATCCTGTGAATGCTGTTTAACACCCTTCCAAAACTCATTTAGGTCTCCATGGAGGCTACTCAACAAGGAAGAACTTCCCAGGATGCAAAGCCAAGGAATTCTTTCAGAAAGCAGATCCAGTTTTCTACTTAAAGGACTTTCTCAGTTGTAGTTTCTCAAAATGCCAGGCTAGTAGGGTCTCAGCAGTGACTACCATTTCCCCATTCTTCCTTTTTCAAAGGAAAGTTTTTATTTTGGATTCTCTGTTCTGTAACTATCATTGAATCTTATGAGTTATGTGCAGATGTGTGTGCATTTATATTTTTGTGGCTTTTCTAAGCAACCAGATTTCCTTACTAAACTTAAAAAAATGAATTTGCAAGCTACTAAGTAATACAGGTCTTCAAGATGGGCACCTGAATTTGATGAACATTATTTCGATCCTGTTTAAGACAGATGGCAAAGTCACTGTTTGCAGCCCATTTACAGAGGTGTCACTGCCAAGAAAGCCCGAATACATTTTATGTCAATCCTCTTATTTCTATTTAAATTCATTTATTGATAAGGAACCCATGTGCTTTCTCTATTTATTTAACAGAAATTAAGTTCCTTCTATGCTCAAATTCCTAGAATAGTTGAATAAGAAAAACTACTAGTTAATGAATACTGTATGAAAGGGACTACACAGGCAATGCAACCACTCTCTGAACAGCTGCCTGACATATCTTCCTTTCAACTTGTGCCACTTTCTATATGTTTCTGTGAAGTCAGCTTTTCTGTATTTTAAAATGACCCAAACTCTTTCATTTCTTCTACTTTATTCATATCCAAAACTTTTTCTGGACTACTTTTCCATTTACATTGTACAAATATCTAATTCCTTAAGGACTTTAGATTGTAAGTCAAAATTATATTTAATTATTAGGTTTTATTACAACATTCACAGCCATTAGAAGGGATCTGGATTGGAAGTGCAGCAGCTGGGACTCAAAAAATTGTACAGAGGAAACACAGGCATTGATGTGTGGTGGTTCAACACATTATGACATGATGCCCTCTCCTAGATCTATTAATCTAATGCATATATGAAATACATGAAATTTGAATATCATAAATAAAATTTTAAAAAAATAAATTAAAAAAGAAAGTACTGATCAAAAAATGCTGTTCAAGTCCTTTGCTCATTTCTTAACTGGATTGTTTGTTTTGTTGTAGCTGAATTTCTTGAGCTCTTTGTAAATTCTAGATATTAATCCTTTTTCAGTCCCATAATCTACATATATATCTCCCATTCTGTCAGTTGCCTCTTCACTTGCCTGAGTGTTTCTTTTGCAGTGCAGTAGCTTCTCACCTGGATGTAATGTCATTTGTCAATTTTGGCTTTTGTTGCTGGCATTTCCTAGGTCTTTTCCAAGAAGTCTTTGCCTGTACCAATGTCTTGAAGAGTTTCACCAATGTTCTCTTCTAGGAATTTGATGGTACAAAGTCATAGATTTAAACATTTGATCCATTTTGAGTGTATTTTTGTGTAAGATGTAAGATAAAGGTCTTGTTTCATATTTCTGTATGTGGAGGTCCAATTTTCCCAGCTCTGTTTGTCAAAGAAACTGTTCTTTCTCCAGCGATTGAGTTTAGGTACTTTGTGAAAGATTTGCTGGTTGTATATATGTGGATTGATTTCTGGGGTTTCTATTTTGTTCCATTGGTCCACTGTCTATTTTTGTGCCACTACCAGGCTGTTTTGATTATAACTACCTTTCTTTGTCTCTTTTAAATATTTTTATGATAAAGTCTACTTTGTCTGATATTAGGATGACTGCACCTGTTCATATTCAGTGTGTGTGTATCTTTTTTGGTTAGGTGTGTGTTTCTTGTAGGCAGCAAATAGATGGGTCTCATTTTTTAATCCATTCAGCAAGTCTGTATCTTCTAATTTGATAATTTACATCATCTATATTCAAGATTACTATTGATAAATAACTTGGCCCTTCCATTTTTCCATAAATATTCCTATTGTTTTCTTTACTTTTTTATTTTAACTAGGAGATTCTCTGTCTTCACATTCTTTCATAATGATGACTATCTTCCTGTGTTTCTGTATGTAGTATGTACTCACCCATCAATTGTAAGTCTGGATGAGTGGTGATATATTATTTCAATTTCTGTGTCTAATGCAAAGTCTTTATTTCAGCTTCCATAAGTGCAAGCTTTTAGAGTACAGTATTTTGGATTGATAGTTTTTTTTTTTTCTCTTAAGACTCGAACTGTGTCTCTCAATTCTCTCTTAGCCTGTACAATTTCTGATGAGAAGTCAGCTGTGAGTCTAATTGGAGATCCTCTGAAAGTAATCTGGCATTCCTCTCGTACACATTTTATAATTTTTTATTTATGTTTCATTGTTGAAAGTTTGAATACCATGTGTTGTGAAGATATTTTTGGTCATGTTTATTAGTTGTTCTACTTGCTTTGTGTACTTGGATGTCCTTTCCTTCTCCAATTTAGGGAATTATGGAATTTTTCTGAAATTATTTCACTGACTAGTCCTTCCAATCACTTCTCTCTTTCCACTCAAGATCTCCTAAGACCAATTTGTTGGGTCATTTGATAGCATCCCATAATTTTTTTTTTTTTTTTGACAGGCAGAGTTAGTGAGAGAGAGAGACAGAGAGAAAGGTCTTCCTTCCTTCTGTTGGTTCACCCCCGAAATGGCCGCCACGGTCCGCGCTGCGCCTATCCAAAGCCAGGAGCCAGGTGCTTCCTCCTGGTGGTCTCCCATGTGGTCTCCAATGTGGGTGCAGGGCCCAATCATCTGGCCATCCTCCACTGCCTTCCTGGGCCACAGCAGAGAGCTGGACTGGAAGAGGAGCAACTGGGACAGAATCCAGCACCCCAACCAGGACTAGAACCTGGGGTGCTGGCGCCGCAGGTGGAGGATTAGCCTAGTGAGCCTTGGCACCGTCCCCATAAATCTTGAACACTATTTTTAAGCTTTCTAATTTCTTCTTCTTTTTTTTTTATGGTCGGACAGATATTTCCAAACATTTGTTTTGTCCAGATATTCTTTCTTCTGACTAGTCAAATTTGTTCTTAATACTGTCCACTGCATTTCTTTTTTTTTTTTTTTTATTTGACAGATAGAGATATAGAAGGTGAGAGAGACAGAGAGAAAGGTCTTCATTGCAATGGTTCACCCCCCAAATGGCTGCTGTGGCCAGCTCTGCACTGATCTGAAGCCAGGAGCCAGGTGCTTCTTCCTGGTCTCCCATGCTGGTGCAGGGGCCCAAGCACCTGGACAATCCTCCACTGCCTTCCCAGGCCACAGCAGAGAGCTAGACTGGAAGAGGAGCAATGGGAACTAGAACCTGGTGCCCATATGGGATGCCGGCGCCGCAGGCGGAGGACTAACCAAGTGAGCCATGTGCCGTCCCCAGAGACTTCATTTCTAATAATTCAGTTTAATTTCTCCTTAAGATCCCTATCCCTGTCTCATGAGAATTTTTTTCCTCCATGTGATGTATGGACTTCTTTAACTTGTTAATTTGCTTCTCAATGCTTCTGAGTAATCCTTTGATTTGTAAATTCATATTGATCTTTAAAATAGCTGGCTATTTCCTCATTGATTGAATTCAAAGTATGATAAAGTGTACATGATTATATACAGACACTTTTATATATAGCTATATATGCATATCATAAGAATGTAATAAGAATGTTTATCATCCAGCAAGAGAATCTGATTTCTTGAGAGAGAGAGAAAGAGAGACAGAAAGAGAGACAAACTTCAAATTTTATTAACTGAAGTAGAAAGAGCATGTTATTAGAAAGAAGTCTTGGTGTCAAGGAAACTGAAAATCCATAGGATTTAATTCCCATTTTACACACATGAAACATAGGGTGTGACCTGAAATGAGTCACTTAGGATCCCTAAACTTCATATTCCCTATATAAACCAAGTTATAATGATTATCATGCAGATCAAAATCTAAAAATAATTAATTTTAATATTATAAATATGTATAATTAAATTATAAAGATGTATAATCATGTAATTATGAAATCCAACTAATAGGAAGGTAACACATTGGTGTAAGAGGGTATTGAGAAATTTGTATAAATGTGCATTTCTACACACACATATGAATAGGTAGATATGTACATATATACATAGCATGTTGATGCCCATATTGCATACAGGTAAAACACTAAAGTATTTATGTACACATGTGCAATTACTGATAAGAGAAATTCCTCTTAAGATATAATTAAAAAGTAATTCTAGCAAAATATAATTTATTCTTCTACCCCCCTTAATTCAGTAAGTTTAACATTATTATGCAATATTTTCTACTTTGATAAAATGTGAAAATAATAAGCCAAATTATCTTGATAAAAGATGCACATGTGAAAAATATGATCATGTGTGTAGTCTCTGAGACTTCTTCATTGGTGATTGCTTTTGGTATCATGCAGGGTCTGCAAGAGAGGTACTATAAGTAGATAGTTTAGTTGTGCTGGAATTCATGAATCCCTGCAAAGTTATCTTGTCTCTTTAACTGTTGGCTTGGTACACCCATCTTCCCAAGATGCACTTACTGCATCTTGAGCCAGTGCATGTGGTAAGACCCCACCCTGTTTGTATATCTGAATGGGGTAACAACCCCCTTCCTTATAAAAAGAGGTAGAAGGCAAAACAGAGATCTCCTTACACTGCAGACTGCTTCAGGTCCCTCCCATTTTCACTTATAGGTACCAATCTCACATTTCTTTCTCATTCTATCATTCAGAGGCAACATTGTGGCCAAATCCTGCTGGCTATTTCTATGTATAGTATCTCACACTTGTGCATGAATTATGTTTATTCTTTCCCTGTTAAATGTGCTCGACTTCAATTTATGCAGCATAGTATTCTCCACTTAGTATTTATGTCTCTACAGGAGACAAGATCCTGGGCTGGAAATTAATATACTATTGCCACATCACAAATATCCACCTCTCTATGAGCAGGTGTCCTTACAGAGCCTTCTCTCAGACAGTGACAGTTCTCCGGGATTGTCTTGATTCCTCATTCTTTCTCAAGATACAATAAGATTTCTTTTCTGTTTTGACACTTAAGCTACTTCTTAACTAACTGATTTCAAATTTTTCAGACCAAGCTCACTATAACCAGGTTTCATTTGCACAGCTGTTGTAGGACACTAACTTCTGCTGAATTACCCCGAACACAGCTATGTGGCTTAGGGCGAATTAAGTGATAATAGGTAAACATTGTTCTCTGTTCATAGCGCCTTCTCTTTTGTATCTCACTAAATATAATAATCTGTGCAATGATCAGCGAAAAAATTGTGGTTTAGATTAGATCAGATTATCCAGATTAGTATTTAGATAATTTTGTAGAGCCAAAATTCAACTCCCAGAGAGCTCAAGAGATTGTGTTCCTTTCAAAGATTCTTCTAAAAATGTAAGCTTCAACTTTTTCACCTGTAGGACTCTCATGAGAGTTATGAGTTAAATTTCTAAGCACCATGGAAGCTTGCAGTAGGAATTATAATACTGAGACATAGTACTGTAGTGAACACAAACTCATCAATGTTTTACTAGACTCTCACAGAAGGTTTCCTATCCTCAACATGTCTCATTTATAAGCTATCAAATGAAGAACAAAGATGTAAGTAATTCTGTCTTGAGATATGTAATTACCCATTTGAACAAAAAACAGTGGAATTGTATAAAAGGAAAGAAAATTCAAACAATTCTTCATGTCTCTTTATGCCTTAGGCATTTAATTTGATCCTATTAACAGGAAACAAAAGATCTCTCCCTAGGGATTATATCTCAATCTTTAGTAACAATGTCAATGTTTTAGATAGTCTTTTGATTAAATAATATCCACACTTTCTATGTGACACATGTTCAGAGCAAAGCATGTGTCCATATGAAAAACAGGAAACTCCAAATGCCCTTGTAAAACAAAGCTGTCAGTTACAAAAGTTTTTCATGGTATGGTTCATTTCAGTTCATTTTTAAACCTTCATATTCCCTAGATCTTGGAAGGAAGCAATAATGACTTTACAGACTCCTTCTCAATACTCCCCTCCACCATCTCTCCTAATATTTTTAAGCTAGTATTTCAAACAGCCTGTTTCTTTATAGCCAGCACCAGGAGATGCCATGACAACAGTGACAGATGATGTCTGAGACCAGTTATCTCACAAGAAGATGACTTCTGCTTTTTGAAGTCAAGAAAAAGTTAAATGCCTCTTTCCTACAAATTCTTCTCACATGGAATAAAAGCTTTCAAAACAAACAACGAGCATTTAAATTCTTATCCCATCACTTTCTTGTTGTGTAACCTTCATCCAATGACTTTCTCTTACTAAATTTCAGTGTTCTTACTTGTCAAGTGGAGATGATAGCATTCACCTCTTTTTGAGGCAATGAAGGCTGCAAATGTTGGAAGCAAAGGTCTTAGGGGTCTCACAAGTATGGAACACCCATGAATTAGTTCCCTTCTCTTGTGCTCTATTTTCCCCCTGCATAAGGGCACACTTTGGGAAGATCTTCTTAAACAAACAACAAATAAAATGTTAACAATCACATAATTTTATATATATAGCCCTCCCGTGTCAGATACTTTTCTATGTAATCCATTCAAACTTTACATCAGTCATCTAATAAAACTGATGCAAAGTGATTGTCAATATCCCAGGGCCATACAGACAGTAAATGACAATGCTGGTGTAGGCTTAGGCAATATTACTATAGAATACTCATATTTTATTATTGAAATGTTTCTCCACACAGACTCCTTGAGTGCAGGGCTGCAAAAATGGGGAAACATAGTAATGCAATAGTAATAAATATGTGTTTGTATATGACCTAGTTACATAAAGTTTCCCTAAATGAAACTCTTCTTTCCAAGCACCTGTTCTGATATCAACATACAAACAGGCATAACTGAACTCTTTTTTTCCACTGAAATATGAAATAATATAAATGACTTTCAGTTTTCTTTTTCCACCTTTTAAAGTGCTTGCTCTCACCATTTTGGTCTCCTTCCCAAATATGGACTTGCACTTCCGCAGGCCATTCTTACCTAAGCACTTTTCCTTTGAAGAGCTGTTCAGGATCACTTCTGCAGTTGAACCCTGGCCGTGTCTTTGAGATGAGGAGCTTCTTTTTTTCCTCTTGACTCAATGTATTATGACAGCTATAGTAAGAAGCATGCTGGCTTCCTTTCCTAATCTCAAAATTCTCAGGCTGGTCTTTTGGTTTCAGCATGCTACAAGTTTGACATATGATTGAGAAAGTGTCAGGTATTGTATACTGAAAAAAAATCTAAACTCTTAACTCATTGCTTTTTTATTTTTTTAATTTCCTCATGGACCACCCTATTGTATCCCATGCAGACACCTCTTCTGCAGACATAGCTGAGCAAGTTGGAGGAAAAGGCCTGCCGAGATCAGGTTATCACTAAGGGCAAAGCTGGTAGGTCTTCTAAGCTTTCTGAATTTTCTTTCAAACTGAGAGAAAATCACTTCTCGGCCTTTTAGCTAAGATCAACTGCAAACTGAGAGAAAAACTAACAATCAAAGGACTTGAATTGTATCCTTTAAGAATGAAGTGATCAAATTGTGCGATAAAGTCAAGCATAGTGCCATCTAGTGGACACTGTCCAGTACTTAAAGAATTGACACTATACTGTTACAGGCAGGCGGCTTTGCTAGTGTTGGGTGATCTCTCTTGTCACTATATTCTCCAGTGGGTGATGGTGACCACCGGAAGATCTAGCTCTTGTTGAAAAAAAAAAAAAAACTATAACTAACCAGCACTCAAGGTCTCAAATAAGTTGGGATGGCATTCAGAGGAAATACCCTAATTCAAAGGGAAAAATCATTGGAAAACTCTTGAGTAAATAAAAATCCAATTGCTAAAGAGAGTGCAATGCAACTTGTAGAGAAACCAACTGCATATCTGTATTACATGATCTCAGGATGCCAAACAGTTGGGTTTTCCTGATTCAACAAATAACAATGCAGGCTGCCCAGTTAAATTTTGCTTTCATATTAACAAAAATACGCGCACACACACACACACACACACATTAGTTTGCCTGTGTCCCATATATTTCATTTAGTGTGCTTACACTAAAAATGTGTTTTTACCTGAAATTCAAATTTAGTTGGTATATTGTATATTTTCTGGCAATCTTATGTTTGAGTTTAAGGTAATACTCCACTGTTTAGTAGTGTTTCCATGTAGGAGTTAGTTTGCAGCATTTTATCAGAAAATGTACACATTTTTATGAATTCCTAGAAAGATGAAGTTGACAAACTTGGAAACATTGTTTAATTCTCCCATGGGAATTAAAGCATAAAATGCAGCAGGAGATGGTACAAGTTTGAAAGGATTCTATAATGTCAGGTAAAAAGTAAACACAAGAGCCAGCGCCAGGGATCACTAGGCTAATCCTCCGCCTTGCGGAGAAGGCACACGGGGTTCCACTCCTGGTCGGGGCGCCAGATTCTGTCCCGGTTGCCCCTCTTCCAGGCCAGCTCTCTGCTGTGGCCCGGGAGTGCAGTGGAGGATGGCCCAAGTACTTGGGCCCTGTACCCCATGGGAGACCAGGAGAAGCACCTGGCTCCTGCCATCAGATCAGCGCGGTACGCCGGCCGCAGCGCGCTGGCCGCGGTGGCCATTGGAGGGTGAACCAACGGCAAAGGAAGACCTTTCTCTCTGTCTCTCTCTCTCACTGTCCACTCTGCCTGTCAAAAAAAAAAAGTAAACATAAGAAATACCCTTACAGTTTAAGGTCAAAGTTGATAGTTTTAGGAATGACACTGTAGTATAAAAGACAGAAAGCAGTATGTTATAAATGGAATCTGTTGGCAGTTAAGGATGAACCATTCTTTAAAGTAAAATAAATATAATTAACTTTATATTCATAATACATATCTTACATAGATTATATAAGTGATTTTCTAAGAAAAAAAGTCAAAATTTTGGAAACAAAGAATGTCATTATATTGGCTTCTTTTTTTATATAATTTTTTTTTTTGACAGGCAGAGTGGACAGTGAGAGAGAGAGAGACAGAGAGAAAGGTCTTCCTTTGCCATTGGTTCACCCTCCAATGGCCGCCGCGGCCGGCGCACCGCGCTGATCTGATGGCAAGAGCCAGGTACTTATCCTGGTCTCCCATGGGGTGCAGGGCCCAAGGACTTGGCCATCCTTCACTGCACTCCCTGGACACAGCAGAGAGCTGGCCTGGAAGAGGGGCAACCGGGACAGAATCCGGTGCCCCGACTGGGATTAGAACCCAGTGTGTCGGCGCTTCGAGGCGGAGGATTAGCCTAGTGAGCTGCGGCGCCGGCCTATATTGGCTTCTTTACTGTGTGATTCCTTGTAGTGATATCTATCTCTCTAGAAAATTTAAATGTTATACTTTCAAGTAATACCCAGAATGTTTGCTTGTGCTTTCTAGTATTTGCAAATGTGATGTAGGCTTCAGTTCCTTGTAAATGTACCTTCCCACATGCTCGTAGTGATAAATAAGGAATCTCCATAAGCCCTGCCTCCTCATGAACAGCTCTGAATAGTCCCCTCCCACAATGATTCAGTCTTAGTGTTCTCTGTGTGGACAAGATAATAAGGCAGAAGTGGTGGAATGTTGCTTCCAACATTAGCTATTGAAGCTACTATAATCCACTCCCACATGCACATCACCACTGCCTCCAGAGAATAGCCTAAGAACAACCTAAGAAGATGCTCATGTGGCTGGGAACTGAAGCCTCCTGTCAACAGCTGTGTGATTGAGCTTCATAACAAATCCTCCACATCCAATAAATTCTCTAAGACCATAGCACTAACAAATAGCTTGCTTCTAACTTTGTAGGCATAACTGCCATGCTAAATCATTCCCAGGTTCTTGACCCACAAAAGCAATGGAGATCTAAACAAACAAACAAACAAGAAATTCACTGGTGTATCCTGCTAAATTTGGAGTACAAAGGAAATGATAACTATTATACTGAATTTTGGAAATATTTTATTATGACATGATTTTAAGAATTCATAATTTTGAAGAATTCTGATTATTCATTTCAAAATCCTAATGATTAGTATATTTATAGGAATTCCACCATTTGAAAGTGGAAGATTTGCATGGCTAGTGTACTTCTGATTTGGTGAGAAAAGGATTAGGAACTGGTAATCTTCATGGGTTCTTAGTAGTTAGATCAATCAAATCTTAAAAACAGAGATGAGGTTCTGAAAAGAAACTTCAGTGGGTTGAATGAATTCTTTGACCGTATCCTTTCATAGTTCTACTGAATACAATATGTTCATCTTTAAAATCCTGGGTAATGACTGTATTACATTTGTTATGTGATTTAGACTTTCTTAGTATTTTTATTTTCATATAGCACAACTAGATCCCTGCAGTCATCACTCTTAAATATCTATATTCTAGGGGCCGCTGCCATGGCTTACTTGGCTAATCCTCTGCCTGTGGCACCGGCATCCCATATGGGTGACAGGTTCTAGTCCCAGCTGCTCCTCTTCCAATCCAGCTCTCTGCTGTGGCCTGGGAGTGCAGTGGAGAATGGCCCAAGTGCTTGAGAGCCTGCACCCACATGGGAAACCAGGAGGAGGCACCTGGCTCCTGGCTTTGGATCAGCGCAGCGCCGGACAAGGTGGCTATTTGGGGGGGGGGGGTGGGGAGGAGGGAGAACCAATGGAAGGAAGACCTTTCTCTCTGTCTCTCTCTCTCTCACTGTCTAACTCTATCTGTCAAATAAAAAAAAAATCTATATTCTAGGTTTCCTACTAGATAGTTTACCAATTTGGCAGATTCTTCCAGTCCAGACATTATAGAAAGAAACTCAGAACCTTTGAAATATAAGCACCAGTTTAATCAAGGCTCTGCTTTGCATTACTTGTGCCAGTTAACACTTTTGATTTTTAGCTCCTTCATTTGTTAAATGGAATAATAATGCTTACACACTTATCCATGTTAATGTTGAGGAGCATTGTTTGAGGGGAACAACATGTTTAGGAACAGAAGATGATGCTGTGCCATTCTGTTGTATACTATGGTAGCTGTGTAATGGACCCCCAAATAACCTAGTAACTAGTTCCCCAAACATGCAATCAGTTTGCCTTACTTGACAAAAAAACTGTGATTACGTTAACAACTTTGTGACTAGGTAGGCAATTGTCCTTGATTATCTAAGTGGACCCCATTTAGTCACACGAATCATACATATGAGATCTGGTTTATGTCCAGGTCGCTCCACTTCCCGATTCCCTGGAAATGGTCTGAGAAAAGCAAAAGATGGCCAAAGTGTTTGCACCCTCCTCCCCATGTCAAAGACCCAGATGAAGCTCCTGATTCCTGACTTCAGCCTAGATCAGCTCTGGCCCTTGGAGCTATCTGGGGAGTGAACAAGCAGCTTTCAATCTCTCTCTCTCTCTCTCTCTCTCTCTCTATCTCTCTAACTCTGACTTTCAGCTAAATAAAATTTCAAAAAAGAGTAAGATGAGGGATAGGAAGGGTGAGAGAAATTCAATGTTTCTGTCTTTAAAGGTGGAGGAAAGAGTCCATGAGCCAAGGGAAGAAGTAAGCTTCTAGAAGCTGGAAAGACTCTAGGAATGAATTCCTTCCTAGTACCTCCACAAAGAACCTCCAGACACCTTGCTTTTAGCCCCATGAAATCTGTTTAGTATTTTAAAGAACTACAAGGTATACAAATTTGTGTTGTTTGAAGCTACTAAATATGTGATAGTTTGCTACAGCAGCTATGAAAAAGTAACCCAGGTATGTCCCTGGGGATGATTATGGGGCCAGAGTGGACACTTATGCCTGCTTTTATTAAAAAGTGTCAAATTCTTCTAAAAGTGGTTTTACCAATTTACAATCCTACTAAGAGAACATGAGGGTTCTGGATTTTCTACATCCTCTCCAAACTTGAAATTTTCTGTTTTCATTCTAGCTCTTGTGTTATAATCATGTTGTTATACTATTTTACATTTCTCCAGTAATTAATGAAGCTGAATGTTTTCATAAGTTGTGATGCATATGCGCATCATATCTTGCAACATGACTGGCAAATCTTTCACCTGCTTTTCTCTGAGTTTCCCTACTCAATTCTGAGATCAGAAGATCAGCTTAGTATATACTAAGTAAAGATTTCAACAGTCTGCACCCACACAGAAACACAAAGTATAAAGTACTGTTTGAGTACTAGTTATACCGTTAATTCACATAGTACAACACATTAAGGACAGAGATCCTATGGAAGCTTCTTGAGTTCAACAACACCGATCTTATTTAGATCAGGTCATAGTCGAAGTGGAAGTTCTCTCCTCCCTTCAGAGAAACTTACCTCCTTCTTTGATGGCCCATTCTTTTCGCTGGAATCTCACTCACAGAGATCTTAAATGTCATTTATTTTTTTATTTATTTTTTGCCAGAGTGTCTTGGCTTTCCATGCCTGAAATGCTCTCATGGGCTTTTTAGCCAGATCCTAATGCCTTAAGGGCTGATTCTGAGGCCAGAGTGCAGTTTAGGACGTCAAGGCAACAGTTTAAAATCTCTTATTGTGAAAATGAAAGGTAAAGTGATGGATACAGATTTAATCATATACGAAGTGAAAAGAGCTTGAATCTGTGGTGTGTGCATTCTGTCTACAAACACTGCATTCTGTATGAGCCTTCCGAAGTCTTCCCTGATATTCGACAATCAAACTGATTTCTTCTCTTAACCTTTGCATTTATCATAGTTATTCATGAAATGCCTTTAGTGAAAGCTGTAGATACTATGGATCCATACATATTGCTCCTGTTGGTTATTAGCTCCTTGTGACTGATGAGTGCCACATTATTCACCTTTATGGGTCTCAGCAATTTAGTCCTGTGTAAAACTGGTGGTGCTCATTATATGGCTGTTGAAAATATGATAAGACTTACAAAATCCTAAAAAAAGAAATAGAAGAGGATACCAAAAACTGGGAAAATCTTCGATGCTCATGGATTGGAAGAATCAATATCATCAAAATGTCCATTCTCCCAAAAGCAATTTATACATTCAATGTGATACCATTCAAAATACCAAAGATATTCTTCTAGATCTGAAAAAAAAATGATGCTGAAATTTATATGTGTCGCTCCCCGTCTTCGTGGAGGAACGACACAGGACCCTGCGCTGTTCTTTTGTCTGCTCGGTCCTCCCCGGGTTTGCTGCTGGTTCTTCCCGGGTTGGCTACCGACCCTTCCACCTCCATGGAAGGGCGGTTCCCCCTGCCACATTCCCCACTTCCGCGGGGGAGTGGCACACCGCCGGCCAGCTCTCTCGGGGGCTGCACAGGTGTTCCTTCAGATAGATGTTCCTGGTGCATGTTGTCTCTCTCCTCTTTTATAGTCCTCTTCCACCAATCCCAACTCTGCTACCCACATGCCGAGTATGCTGCTCTCCTCCAATCAGGAGCAGGTCCTACAGTTTATTGGTTGAACTGGAGGCAGCTGTGTAGAAGCTGTTTTTCTCCTCTCCCAGCGCCATATTGTGGGAGAGCAGATGCATAGAATAAGTCTTAATTCCAGTAACTTAGTCTATTCCGAGTTGCTCCCAGTTGCTCCCCACAATATGGAGGCACAGGAGACCTCAAATAGCTAAAGAAATCTTGTACAACAACAACAAAAAAAAAGCCAGAGACATCACAATACCAAATTTCAGGAAATACTACAGGGCAGTTATAATCAAAACAGCATGATACTGGTACAAAAATGATGTCTAGTCCAATGGAACAGAATAGAAACACCAGAAATCAATCCAAACATCTACAGCCAACTTATATTTGATCAAGTATCTAAAAGCAATTCCTGGAGCAAGAACAGTCTATTCAACAAATGGTGTTGGGAAAACTGGATTTCCACAGGCAAAAGCTTGAAGCAAGACCCCTACCTTTCACCTTACACAAAAATCCACTCAACCTGGATTAAAGACCTAAATCTATGACCTGACACCATCAAGTTACTAGAGAACATTGTAATAACCCTGCAAGATATAGGCGCAGGCAAAGACTTCTTGGAAAAGACCCCAGAGGCACAGGCAGTCAAAGCTAAAATTAACATTTGGGATTGCATCAAATTGAGAAGTTTCTGTACGGCAAAAGAAAGAGTCAAGAAAGTGAAGAGGCAACCAACAGAATGGGAAAAAAATATTTGCAAACTATGCAACCAATAAAGGATTAATAACCAGAATCTACAAGGAGATCAAGAAACTCCACAACAACAAAATAAACAATACACTTAAGAGATGGGCCAAGGACCTCAATAGATATTTTCAAAAGAGGAAATCCAAATGGCCAACAGACACATGAAAAAATGTTCAGGATCACTAGCCATCAGGAAATGCAAATCAAAACCACAATGAGGTTTCACCTCACCCCAGTTAGAATGGCTCACATTCAGAAATCTACCAACTACAGATGCTGGCGAGGATGTGGGGAAAAAGGGACACTAATGCACTGTTGGTGGGAATGCTACTGGTAAAGCCACTATAGAAGTCAGTTTGGAGTTTCCTCAGAAACCTGAATATAACCCTACCATACAACCCAGCCATCCCACTCCTTGGAATTTACCCAAAGGAATTTAAATTGGCAAATAAAAGAGCTGTCTGCACCTGAATGTTTATTTGAGCTCAATTCACAATAGATAAGACCTGGAATCAACCTAAATGCCCATCAACAGTGGAATGGAAAAAGAAATTTGGGATATGTACTCTATAGAATACTATACAGCAGTAAAAAATGAAATCCCATCATTTGCAACAAAATGGAGGAATCTGGAAAATATTATGCTGAGTGAATTAAGCCAGTCCCAAAGGGACAAATATCATATGATCTCCCTGACCGGTTACAACTAACCAAACACCTAAAAGGAAACCTGTTGAAGTGAAATAGACACTATGAGAAACAAGGACTTGATCAGCCCTTGTCCTGACTGTTGAGGAACAACTAAATATTTTTTCCTTTTAGTATTTTTTTTGTTCTACGTAATACTATTGGTTAAACTCTTTAATTAACACAATTATTCTTAGGTGTTTAAATTTAACTGAAAAGTGATCCCTGTTAAATATAAGAGTGGGATTAAGAGAGGGAAGAGATATACAGTTCAGCACATGCTCAATTGGAGTGGGAGATGGGAGGGTCAAGGGTGGGAGGGAGGTTATGGGGGAAAAAAAGCCGCTATAATCCAAAAGTTGTACTTTGGAAATTTATATTTATTAAATAAAAGTTAAAAAAATAAAATAAGAATGAACTACTATTATTTTTGCTTTCCTTCTACATTTGGAATAACAACAATGGCTTGATATATCACTCAAGGAGGTCAATTTATCAAAAGAAAACTGTTGCTATGCACATGGAACTATCAGAGAAAACAAAAATCTTCCATTAAAAATTATATGGTTTTTAGGGACCTCTCAAGAAGGTGTATTAACACTTTATAATTTCCTGTTCTCAAAAGTTTCACTCATAGTTATGTGCACTTCAGTCAAAAGGCATGTCAAGGTAATGAAGCCTAGTATCTTGAGCTATTGTCAGCATCTTTAGTCTCAGTCCCTTTATGGACTCAGGCCCCCTTTTGAAAGTCATTTTTATTTGTCAGAAATATCTGTGTATCATTTCTCAGTGATTCTTCAAACTCGCGTTAAAATGTATATCCTATGGGGCCGGAGTAGCAGGTAAAACCAGAGCCTACATTTCTGGCATCCCATATGGGCTACAGTCGAGTCTCAGCTGCTCCACTTTTTATCCAGCTCTCTGCTATGGCCTAGGAAAGTAGTAGAAAATTGCCCAAGTCCTTGGGCCCCTGCACCTTGTGGGAGACCCGGAGGAAGCTCATGGCTCCTGACTTCAGATGCGTGCAGCTCTGGCCTTTGCCAGAGTGGCCAACTGGGGAGTGAACCAGCAGATGGAAGTTTCCCTCTCTCTCTCTTTGTCTCTCTCTCTCTCTCCTTCTCTCTGTGTAACTCTGACTTTCAAATAAATAAAAAAACAAATCTTTAAAAAAAAGTATGTCCCTGTTTCTGGTAATTTTTTTGTCCTGATATTACTTTTGTCAGAGATACATAGTTTTACAAGATTTCTGAAGTAAATTTGTAAAAGTATTTTCCAAATATGTTATCCATGCCTATTTTATTACATTATTAACTTATGAAAGCCAAGATGATAGCTATGCAAATTGATTTATTCAATCTACCACTTAGACACATTCAATTTTCCTGCATATGCACATGCTTGGTGCTTTAAGAATTCCTGCCTAATAACTCCTCCACTGAGTGAAGGGACATATTTAGGTGAGGTAAGTACATGTTTAAGTTCCAGCTTTATGATTAGATCTTATTTCCTTGAATAACATGACTTAATCTCTGTTTAAAGTGTGTGTGTGTATGTGTAAAACAAGATAGGATCACTGTGAGGATGAAAACAGGTTTGTTAATGAAAAGTGTTTAACACAATTTCTAAATAACAATAAGAGTAACAAAATACATTTTTGATAAATTGTAGTTCCTTTTTCCTCCCTGGGGAAATAAAGTTTATAGGTAGACAAAGCATTTTACTGGCATGTAAAAATCTATAGAGAACCAATAGGGAGTCACTCAAAAGTCTTGAGAAACTAATTTGATCAAGCTTAAAGACAGAATGTGTTCTCTGGTGACAATGTAGGAGAAAGCCAGTAAAATACAAGCTTTATGGACCAAGCAGAAATCATTACATGGGATTGTTGGGACAGTGGTGATCTGGAGAACACAGGCCCTGTTTATATGTGTTAGAATTCTAATGATCAGTATTGAATTACCTTTCTGAGCAATACCATTTTGGGGGCCTGGAAATAGCCTGCTGGTATGGGGGAGGGGGCTTTTGTCCCCAGGGTAATAAACTGGAGACCAGGTAAATTAAAAGCAGGGGATAGAGTTAGGCTTTTATTATACTGCTCCAAGAAGAAATTACAAAATCCAAAGTAGAACAGGTGCTACAAGGATAGAGACAAATCTCTACAAAACAAAGGGATGAAGCACACTTGAACAAAGTAATTGTTCTTTTTTTTTTGTTTGTTTTTTTTTTTTTTTTTTTAACTTTTATTTAATGCATATAAATTTCCAAAGTACGACTTATGGATTACAATGGCTTCCCCCCCATACTGTCCCTCCCACCCACAACCCTCCCCTTTCCCACTCCCTCTCCCCCTCCATTCACATCAAGATTCATTTTTGATTATCTTAATATACAGAAGATCAGCTTAGTATACATCAAGTATGGATTTCAACAGTTTGCTCCCACACAGAAACATAAAGTGAAAAATAATAGATGATTTTTTTAAATGATGATGAAATCAGAGCAGACCTATTGTCATGTTTAATCCCAGTGAGAGTCAAGTTGGGAATTGATAATTTTTTTTTTTTTTTTTTACAGAAGATCAGTTTAGTATGCATTAAGTAAGGATTTCAACAGTTTGCACCCCCATAGAAACACAAAGTGAAATATATTGTTTGAGTACTCGTTATAGCATTAAATCTCAATGTACAGCACATTAAGGATAGAGATCCTACATGAGGAGTAAGTGCACAGTGACTCCTGTTGTTGACTTTACCAATTGACACTCCTGTCTATGGCATCAGTAATCTCCCTATGCTCCAGTCATGAGTTTCCAAGGCTATGGAAGCCCTCTGAGTTCTCCGACTCTTATCTTGTTTAGACAAGGTCATAGTCAAAGTGGAGGTTCTCTCCTCCCTTCAGAGAAAGGTACCTCCTTCTTTGATGACCTGTTCTTTCCACTGGGATCTCACTCGCAGAGATCTTTTGCCAGAGTGTCTTGGCTTTCCATGCCTGAAATACTCTCATGAGCTTTTCAGCCAGCTCCGAATGCCTTTAGGGCTGATTCTGAGGCCAGAGTGCTATTCAGGACATCTGCCATTCTAAGAGTCTGCTGAGTATCTCACTTCCCATGTTGGATCACTCTCCCCTTTATTTACTCCATCAGTTAGCGTTAGCAGGTACTAGACTTGTCTATGTGCTCCCTTTGACTCCCAGTCCCTTCACCATGACCAACTGTGAACTGAAACTGATCACCTGGAACAGTGAGATGGCATTGGTACATGCCACCTCGATGGGATTGAATTGGAATCCCCTGGTATGCTTCCAACTCCACCACTTGGGGCAAGTCAGCCTGAGCATGTCCCAAATTATACATCTCTTCCCTCTCCCATTCCCACCACCATGTTCAACAGGGATCACATCTCAGTTAATTTTCAACACCTAAGAATAACTGTGCATCAATTACAGATCTAAACCAGTCAAAGTAATTGTTCTAAAATACAACCGTCTTTAAAAGAACTTCACTACAAATGTTTGCTAAGATTTAGCTATTAAAGGTATCTCTTTACATAAAATAATTTATCCAAAATGCATCTTTCACATCTTTCTAAAAAGATTCATTTATTTTATTGAAAAGGCAAAGTTACAAAGTGGGGAGAGACACACAGAGAGAAATCTTCCGTCTGCTGGTTCACTCCCCAAATGACTGCAGTGGCCATGGATAGGAAAGGTCGAAGCCAGAAGCCAGGAGCTTCGTTCAGGTCTCCCATGTGGGTTACAGGACACATGCACTTGGGCCATCTTCTACTGCTTTTTCAGTAGCATTAGCAGGAAACTGGATTGGAATTGGAACAGCCAAGACTTGAACTGGCCCCCTTATGTGATGCCAGTGTCACAGGAAGTGGCTTAACCCTCTATATGACAATGCTGGCCCTTTACATTTTTTATTTAAATCCTGCTTCCCAAATTTTGGAAGGACCTAGGAATTCATAAATACATGTCTATATATTTAAATATATATATACACATTTATTTGTATGTATTAAAATGAACATTAAATATATTCTGTATAAAGTATAGGAAAACCATTACTTTTCACTATGTTTTAATTTTTTATTGTGAAAATTGCTTTTAGTTATCCACTGAGCCTTGGAAGTATTGCCTACTAATCCCTCAAAAGAAAACACAGATGTATTTGTGGATTTTCATTAAGGGTTGGAGGATGTTATTGTAATGAAAGGATTGCTGTTGACTCTAAAGGGCAAGTGCAGTTGGCTCAAAGAATGAAATCCAGGCACTGGTCAGGTGAGATCATTAAAGAGCTGATTTCACATGCTGAGTGGAACTTTATTTCTTTGGCTGAAATTCAATTCAGTGATGGTTGTGTTTTCTTCAGTTTTACAAATAACTACCCTACAGCTTAAACCAACTTTATATAACTAACTTTGCATGTTTTACTTATATATCTTATAATATTGCTTAAGGCAATTATTACAAAACAATACCTTGGAGATGGGAATAATAATACAGGAATATTAAACATGTTGACTATATTCATAGTCTGAGGTAAGCACTTGGTTCACAACTTCTCTGCTTCTTATAGGCCATGATCTTCCTATGTATCACATGCAAATGTCTGCTTTATTACTGGTAAGCATGCCTACACATTCACGTCATGATTTCTGTCATAGGTTTTCTTTTGTAGATATGCATGTAGGGAACTACAGGCAGTTGTCAAGACACTGACTTCACCATTTTCACTCGATACATACAAGTTTTCAAAAAGTAGTTATTGCATAACATTAATCAAAAAGAAACGTAATATGTGTATGACTGTAATATGATGAACAATGTGTGCCATTTCTATTCACATTTTTGTATATATGTCTAACTAGCTGTCCATCCTCCTAGCTGTGCAACATTGAAAGTATTAATGACTTTGATCAAGCATGAGATATTCTACATTTTTAATTTTATTTAATATTTTATTTTTCTGCCTTAAACTCTATTGGTTTTACCTTTTTTAAAAGTTCGCAATGTTTTAAAGTACTGGTATTGGCAATAGTATGCCAAACAGCCTTTCTTATTGTAGTTTTAGAGTTTTAGAGCCAAGAGCTAACTCAGATTTTTAGTCAAAGTGGAAAAATATACATCCAGTTTCAGGCAACCAGATAAGATGAATATAGGAGCAGTTATTAAGCTGAAGGAGATTTGTATAGAAAAAGTGATAGTAATTGATAGGATTCTTTTTTGATTTTAGCAGTTCTTCATAGTGGAGCAGAGGATGGGAAATTTTTATTTCTAGAAACTTATTCTATACTAAATGTTATGTATAATAGGTTAGCCATATTAATAAAAAAAAAAACGAGTGAACCTCCTTTCTTTGTGCTGAAAATTATTGCCATCAAGTAAATAGTAATTCCATTTGAAAAAACTTATAAATTCTATTTTCTGTTGATTACCATACAGAATCTCACAGAATTGCTAACTCTGATAGGGATCTGAAATAGATGTGCTTTCTTTATATTCCTGTATAAAGTATTGAGCATCCTAATTATCTCACAATGTAACTGGAGTGATGAATAAAAATGGTGGCATCTAAAATCATCTAGGTTAAAAAAAACTCCTAATATTTTAGTAAGTAAAATTTCTGGCATGAAGTACAGAAAAATTCACTTTATGCCTAATTCCTTATTATCAAATGTTGCACATAATGTTTTAGTGAGATGTCAGAGTTGCCTCAAAGATGTCTCAAAGCAAAAGAATATATTCATATTTTATTTTTTTTGTTGGTACACAACTTCTAAGGGATAAATTATTACATTTTAAGGGATCTTGTGATCTGAATGACAAACACAGTCATTATTTAAAGCTAATTTTATAAATGTACTGTTAAATCAATTATGTTAACAGCAAACTAACAAATACTCAAAACTCATTGCTTCTTAATTATTTTACCATATTTTAATGTTATCTATGTTCCTGACATTATTTACATCTGTTGGATCTGTATTATGGAAATAGTACATAATAGTTTGCTACCACAAATTTTTTTACAGCCTCACTTTCATTAATGTCACATTTATCATTTGAAATCAATGAGAGTGTAAGTATTTATATTAAAGAAATAGATTGACAAATACTAAAACAGAACTTCCATTCCTATCATCTTACCTGGAAATCTGGATGTAAAAATTTATCAACACAATATTGAGCATATTATTTCTGCATTATTTTGTCTTTTTTTTCTAGATATGAACAAATGTAATAGGATATATTTGGATGTCATCCATTTTTCTAACAAGTGTATCATGGGAAAATAAAACAAATCATAATCTATTCTCTTTTCAATAGTTGCATTTTTATACAATCAGTGCCATGGAGCAGGATACAGATAGGGCTCTTGCGTTTGCAGTGGGAAGAAGGAGTATGTATGCTTTGCTTTGACACTGCATAATATTACTTATTTTTTAATATGTCCTCATAAGTGCTCTCCTCCATTTGATTCTCCTGACAAGTGACAGCTATGGTTTGGATATGATTTGAGAGTATCCTCTAAAGGTGTACGTGACCCTTAGTGGTGATGTTGGGATATGGTGTGAACCTATAGAAGATGGAGCCTATTAAATTTTCCAGTCATTGTGGGTGCTCCCTTTGGAAGGGATTAAGGTAGTTCTCATGTGTACCACTGAGTTGATTTTCATGAAAGGATTGTTACAAAACAACAAGTCCATCTCTGAATTGCTATCTGGCTTCCTGTCCTGCAATGTTATTTCTTAGTCTTCCATATGCCATCAGTCATGTGGTCCTCACCACAGCTGGCGCATGCCCTTTAATCTCCAGAACTGAACTAAAGAAATGTCTCTGATTTATAAAGTTATCCAATTTCAGGTTTTTCATTACAGTACTAGAAAATGGACTAATACCATAAACAAGTAACTTGCATTGTACACTTAACAGATGAGAAAACTAAGACATACTCAAGGTCACAAAGTTAGGATATGAAGACATAAAATCCAGTATCTGACTCCTTTAATTTTGAATCCTGTGTCATTTTTTCTTTCCTCTACTTTCAACAAAACTTTCCTATTCCATCTGCAGGACTCAGGAAAAATGTACCTGTGGACTTTTTTTTTTTTTTTTTTTTTTGTAGGGCAACATCAAATGCCTATTACAGCAACTCGAAATTAGTGTTCTATTTTGTGAAGTATAATCATACAGTGATTCTCTACCTCAGGATTCTCATTGAATCCATCAAGCAATATAATATTACACTTGAAGTGGCAGCCAGGACAGATGGATTGACAGAAGACATACACACTGCTACTCCTCAATCTGTGTTTCCATTGCTTGGGACATTGACAGACACAGGTAGTCTTCAGCACAGAATGGGAGGCTATAAAGTTAAAAGCATTCTTTCAAAAGGCAAGACTACTAAAAGAGACAAGATGCATCTAATGGGAGTAGGGGATGATACAGGCTGTAAGTGCATGGAGAGAATTGAAGGGAAAAAATAATGCTTGAACAGCCAAAACTCTGTCAGATTGATGGTTTAAAATTGGATAGGGAGGATAAGTCACTGCTAATAAACACACACACACACACACACACACACACACAACCGAACCAATCTGCTTTTCTTTTCTGTTTTTATTTTTAGGAATGTTCAATAAACTTCTATGAGAAATAATATATACAAATGTACAAAAAGTGGGTGCAAAATTACTCCTACTCCAAATATATTCATATTAATTCCATTTAATTTGTCATGAATTGATATATGCCACCATAGGATAAATGCAGCAAGTATAAAAATTTTAATAAAGTAAAACAAAGTCATTGTTCTTGTTGTGTTTATATGACTGTTGTTTAGAACAATGGGAATTATCAGGGATTATCTGTTGCTTCTCATTAAAATCAATGAAAAAGTACAGTTTAAATATCTTCAGGTCAGGTGTTTAATGTAAATATCACCTTAAATAGAATTTCAGTTTTTCAGTTTAAAGGGAATTAAGATCAATAGATCACTTGCAGAGACAAATAGAAAAGTCTACTTCTCTAAGAAATAATATAAAGAGGAATAAAATTTTCACTTAAAGTTAGCAGGTACTGAATTCCAGAAATCTATAACCTGAAGAAACATTCTGTGAGCATAAATACGATGAAGGGTAACATCCTTTCCATCACAAACATTTATAATCCCTAATTTTGTTTGCGTAGTCAGTATACAAAGAGAATTTGCTGTTATCCTGAAAATCTTTTTCCTACATTCTACTGATCAGAAGCTGTAAGTAGTTCATTGAACATATGAAAATAAATGAAATTATTTTCATTATTTATATTTCTTCAGGGCATAAGTGAAATTATATATTTCTAATACATCATGATATACATGTCAATCATATATTTGCATGTATATATAAATGCAAAATATACATCTATTATGTAGATATTGAGAATGATTTCATGTTTCTTCTTTCAAACACCACTTTGAAACAGCTAAGTTTAAGCAAATTTTATGAGATTGTAACAGCCAAACTGCTTTAGAAAATCACACCAATTCTTCATTGCAGTCAATAATACATACTAGTCTAGTGAAACAAAAAAAATCAGAAAGGTTAGGTAGCATCAGTTTCATGTACTATAAAATTTTATTTGCTCACTTGCATCTCCAAATAGAATATCCCTGGCTCTCACTCCTGATTTCAGCTTCCTACCAATGCAGATCTTGGGAGGCAGTGGTGATTGCCTAAGAGGTTGTGTTTCTGTCACCACATGGAACCCTGGAATGAGATCCCAGCTCCTGACTTTGGCTCAGTCTATTCTGAGTGACTGCAGGCATTTGGAGAGAGCCAGCAGAGGAGGAGAGCACTATATCACTTCTCACTTTTTCTGTCTCTCCACCTCTCAAATATTTTCTTTTATTTAAATAAATAAAGGTTGGACTTTCTGCCAACATCTCTTTTAAAATCTAATAGATGGTAGAAAAAATTTCTCTAAGTTATCTTATATCATTCTTAACAACCTTCTACCAATTTCAGACAAGAAAGAAAGGATAAAGCCAGTCATATTTCAAGCTTTGCCACTAAATTGACTCAAACTAAAACTACTATGATATTCTTGCAAAAAATCACTGAAACATTTCAAGTGGAAAATAATTTAATATCACTTCTCAATTCTTTGCATAATTACTTTTCCTCCTCAAAATTCTAATGAAACGATTTTGCATTTACATGTCTTTAGATGTTTCAATCATCCATTATGAAAATAGGCAATTTGTAACTTTAATTCAACATACTCAGATGTGCACTGTTTATGAATTCTGATGTTTATTAGATAATTGACTAATTAAATCTGCTTTAGAACAGAATTAGTTAAGAATGCCCCATAGACTCCATTTTTATTCCATTTTAATTTGAAGTCCTCCATTTAAAACCCTGAATAAAGAAGCCTCATCCTTTAAGAGTTGTGAATTTGCACAAAATTTTAAGTGCATTTTTTTTATTTTGTTTAAATTCTATCTAGATACATTCAAACAGCAGTAAACTGTCCCCAGATCTTTCACATCAACCAGATCTTGCCAAACACTGGTTCCTGGAATTACAGAGGTCTGACACCAACATGATATTGCTTTCTTCAAGGGCAGTCCTCTGAAAGATTCTGGTTCATCATTGAGAAATATTTACAGCTCATTTTCCAAACACAAAAAGCATTATGACAACTGTGTGTAAGATATTTAGAAAAGTAAGAAATTGCAACTCTTTGGAGAAATAACCGACTCTGAAAATGTTATGGTTTCTTTGCTCTTGTTTTTGTGATATATAGTCTTCCGTATTTATCTAAGACTTAATGGGAATTTGACAGGCTTGGATAACTAATTCCATATTTAAACAGTTTTAATTACCCAATACACAGCTGATTTTCTAAACTGTCCACACTGAGTTTGCTGAATAAATGTTACAAATGAAGTATATTAATAAGGGATGATTGAAGTATTTAAAAATACAAATGAAAATGCCTGCATATATTCAGAGAAGAAAGTGAAACTATAAACAATAAGATTTTTTAGGGGCCAGCACTGTGGTGTAGTAGTTTAAGCATCTGTCTGCAGCCCCCGCTTCCCATATGGACACCAGTTCATGTCCTGGCTGCTTCTCTTCCCATCCATCTCTCTGTTTATGACCTGGGAAGGTAATGGAAGATGACCCAAGTGCTTGGGCCCCTGCACCCACATGGCAAACTTGAAAGAAGCTTCAGGCTCCTAGGTTTGGATAGGCTCAGCTCCAGCCATTGCATGCATTTGGGGAGTGAAATAGGTCATGGAAGACCTTTATCTCTGTCTCTTCCTCTCTTTGTCTGTTTTAGGGACCAGTGCTGTGGCACAGCGGGTTAATGCCCTGGACTGAAGCACCGGCATCCCACATAGGCACTGGTTCTAGTCCCGGCTGCTCCTCTTCCAATCCAGCTCTCTGCTTTGGCCTGGGAAAGCAGCAGAAGATGGCCAAAGTTCTTGGGCCCCTGCACCCACATGGGAGACCTGGAAGAAGATCCAGGCTCCTGGCTTCAGATTGGCACAGCTACAGCCATTGTAGCCATCTGGGGAGTGAACCAGTGGATGGAAGACCTCTCTCTGTCTCTACCTCTCTCTGTAATTCTGTCTTTCATATAAATAAAATAAATCTTTAAAAAAAATCTTGGGCTTTTTCTGATAAAGCTTTTTGAAATACAATATATAATATATTATAGAACTGTAATATATATTTCTTATATAGTATATATATGGAATATAGTATATATTTTTAAAATTATTTTTATAGTTTTTTAAGGTAAGCAAATTTCATGTATTTTTAGAAGCATAGTAATACTTTCCACCCTACCCTCCCTCTCACCCATGCTCCCACCTTTCTTCGTCCTTCCTCTCTTATTCCCTCTCAATTTTTACAATCATCTACTTTCAGTTTCCTTTATACTCAAAAAATTAACCCTACACTAAATAAAGAGCTCAATAAATTATAAGAAGAAAAATAACCTTTTTTGAGAACATTATTCTAATAAGCAGAAGTTATCATTCTTTGGCTGTCCAGAAAGTTAACAGACAAAATGCCTTGAGCACCCCAATGTACCGTTGCCATAATCTTTGTTCTTGACTGGCCTACCTGTAATAGGACCACATCTTCTTTTGCTGGCCATCATTGTGATTAGGCTATTCTTCAAGTCATGCATCATGTCCTGCACAATTCTTCTAATAAATGTCTCTGCATGTTGGTTTCATTTGTTTCCAATTTCTATTGAAAGCTCTTCCTGACACTACAGCTGACTGTGCAATAGTTTTTGGAACTAATTAAGCGGAGAGTTTACTCAGCTTTTATTGGTCACAACTGTGTAAGCTGAAACAATTGAGATGTCTATGGTGTTGGCTATTGCTTCTACTGTTATTCATCAGTTCTCTTCAATGAGGGAACAAACAAGATGAATTTTTCCTTTGAAATGTACATGGATGCTCTGCTACTGCAAGCTCTATCTTCAGCATTGTCTCATCCCTTTTTTACAATGTATTTATTTATTTATTCATTTGTTTGAGAGGCAGAGTCAGAGAGAGAGGTGAAGATACACATGCACATGCACAGACACACACACACACACACACACGCACAGAGATATTTTCTGTCACTATCCAAATGCCTGCAACAATTAGGTCTATGCCAGGCCAAAGCTGGGAGCCAAAAACACTATACTGGTCTCTTATATGGGTGGCAGTAGCTTAAGTACTTTAGCCATCTTCCACTTCCTTCCCAGGTGCATTGGTAGGAAGCTTGATTGGAAACAGTGTAGCCAGACTCCAACCACTACTCTGATGTGGGATGCTGGCTTATATGTAGACTCTTGAAAGCCTTGTGCTACAACACCAGCCCCCCTCATCCATATACTGCTGATTTTTGGGGGGAATTGTCCTCATGAAATTTTTGCAGAGCTCCAATGATTTCACCATTTTTCCATTCAAGCATAAATTTAATGTTTGTTCTTGCTTTTGGCAGACTTCATATTGATCTGATAAGGACTCTTTTCAAATTGATGTCTTATCCTTCTTAAAGAATCAAATTAGATGCTGTTCATGAGTTATAACAAGTTAGTGCAAGTTTATTTGTTGTAAATGTTTTTGAAATTCATACAAATATTATTAATAATGCAAAATGTCCATGAAATTTTGAAGATATCTATAATTCATAAAGTATTTCCTGGCTTTCAGAAAAACATGTTGCCAATAAACTTTGGTAGGACATTTTCCTATTTACCTCCTGGGAGTGTTTTCACGTTTTTATCTTTCCTTCTCTAAATGTGATTCAAAGTGCAGCATTGAACTAAGAATGTAAATTTATGCATTTATTTTGTAAACCCACTCAGGATGCTGGAAACAATGGAGAGTCTTCATTTGTTTTAATTATTAATCCCTTGTTTATAAAATTTCATTGTTAGGAAATTTCAATTTACAGAAAAAAAATGTTTAATTCTGGAGTTTTAATCTCCTCAACTTCCATAGAGAATTTCACTTGGTGTACAAGTCTTCTTGGCCACAAAACAAGCACATCTACTTGTAGAAAAGTGATCCCTGTTAAACATAAGAGTGGGAATAAAAGAGGGAGGAGATGTACAATTTGGGACATGCTCAATCGGACTTGCCCCAAATGGTGGAGTTAGAAACGTGCTAGGGGATTCCAATTCAATCCCCTCAAGGTGGCATGTACCAATGCCATCTCACTAGTCCAGGTGATCAACTTCAGTTCACAACTGATCACACTGATAGGTCTAAGAGTCAAAGGGATCACACAAACAAGACTAGTGTCTGCTAATAATAACTGACAGAATCAAAAAGGGAGAGAACGATCCAACTTGGGAAGCAGGATACACAGCAGACTCATAGAATGGCAGATGTCCTAAACAGCACTCTGGTCTCAGAATCAGCCCTTAAGGCATTCGGATCTGGCTGAAGAGTCCATGAGAGTATTTTAGGAATGGAAAGCCAACACACTCTGGAAAAAAAAAAAAAAAAAAACCTAAATGAAAGATCTCTGCGAGTGAGATCCCAGTGGAAAGAACGGGGCCATCAAAGAAGGAGGTACCTTTCTCTGAAGGGAGGAGAGAACTTCCACTTTGACTGACCCTGTCAGAATAAGATCAAAGTCGGCGAACTCAAAAGGCTTCCATAGCCTTGGCAACTCATGACTAGAGCCTAGGGAGATTACTGACACCATAAACAAGAGTGTCAATTGGTAAAGTCAACAACAGGATTCACTGTGTACTTACTTCTCATGTGGGATATGTCCTCAATGTGTTGTCCAATGTGAAGTAATGTTATAACTAGTACTGAAACAGTATTTTACACTTTGTGTTTCTGTGTGGGGGCAAACTGATGAAATCTTTACTTAATATATACTGAATCGATCTTCTGTATATACAGATAATTGAAAATGAATCTTGATGTGAATGGAATGGGAGAGGGAGCAGGAGATGGGAGGGTTGAGAGTGGGAGGGAAATTATGGTGAGGGAAAGCCAATGTCATCCATAAACTGTACTTTGGAAATTTATATTCACTAAATAAAAAAAGAAGAAAAAAATAGAAATAAAAAATCCTTGTAAAATTGAGTTAGAACTGATAAAAATGAATATCTTGAATAATACCACAGGAGGATAAAGGTCTTTCAAACAATAAAAAGAGAAAGATAGGCTTAAATTGATAGCCAAACTATTCATGATTTTTTAAAGCAATACATCTTATAAATAGGCAAGTCAGTGTATTAATTAAAACACAATGAAGTGGTCTGTATTTGGTGCAATGGCTAAGACATTTATCTGAGTGCCTGGGATTGCTTTCTGGCTCAGTTTTAGATTCTAGCTTCCTGTTAAAATGCACGCTGGGAGGCAGTAGATGATGTCTTAAGTACCTGAGTCCCTACCACCCATGTGACAGATCCAGAATTAGTGCAGGACTCATAACTTCACCCTGGCCTAGCCATGCCATTGCAAGGATTTGGGGAGTGAACCAAGGCATTCAAAATCACTCTCTGTCAATGTTTGTCCTTCTCTGTTTCTCTTTCAAATAAAAATCAATAAGCATGGGCCCACGTGTGGCACAGCAGGTTAAAGCCCTGGCCTGAAGCACTGGCATTGCATATGGGTGCTGGTTCTAGTCCCGGCTGTTCCTCTTCTAATCCAGCTCTCTGCTATGGCCTGGGAAAGCAGTAGAAGATGGCCCAAGTCCTTGGGCCCCTGCACCCATGTGGGAGACCCGGAAGAAGCTCCTGGCTTTGAATCAGCGCAGCTCCAGCTGTTTCGGCCAATTGAGGAGTGAGCCAGCAGATGGAAGACCTCTCTCTCTGTCTCTGCCTCTCTCTGTAATTCTGCCTTTCAAATAAATAAAAATTTTATGCAAATAAAATCTTTTAAAAAACACAGTGAAACAGAGATTTATTAATTAATTAATTTATTTATTTAGCACAGAGCTCTTTACAAGAGCACTGTACTTGTGGTAAGAGTTTCTTCAAAGTCAATTTTAAATCTGGGTGAAATCTAACTCAGCAATTAAATTCTACAAACATAATTGCCATACTACCATTTATCATTGACCATATATCTTTATCTGGGAAAAATAAGACATCTGATACTTGCCCTACACTGATATATTTATATGATAAATTAAAATCTTATTGTACTATAATCAGGGAATGTGGGATAGAAATAATGTTTCTACCACTCCATGCTTATCATAAGCTTCATTAACTTCACTGTTTTCCCTCCAGCTATTACAAAGAATTCACATGCCCAAAACTACACTCATGTGTGGTTTTATACATTTGAATTAATTATTCTACTTTTCTTCCACCATCCTTGATTCAGTCCTTTCTCTGTGCTTAAATAACTCCAGTCTGACTTTTAAAGGTTCTATCTGCTACTAAATGGGTTAGGTACTTCATATTACAGCCAGTATGCCAATTGTCTTCTAGCACTGTGATTCAGATTAGCCTTTTCATCTTATCTAGTAGAGTGAAAGGTCCACAAAGATAGGGACAAAAAATTAATTACAATCACCTAAAGTTTTACCTCACAATAGAGGGCAATTGAATCAATAAAAATATAAACAAGTAGCCAATAAGCAGGAATGAATGAGTGGGTGAATGAATGGCTGATCATTTATTTTGAAGTATTATATTTATTGCCAACCTCATCTGAAACATAACTTACATTGAGCTAGAAACTATCAAAATTAGTAAACATTCCTTATTGTGGGGAGCAACCCGGACTAGACTAAGTTACTGGAATTAAGACTTATTCTATGCATCTGCTCTCCCACAATATGGTGCTGGGAGAGGAGAAAACAGCTTCTACGCAGCTGCCTCCAGTTCAACCAATAAACTGTGGGACCTGCTCCTGATTGGAGGAGAGCAGCGTACTCGGCGTGTGGGCAGCAGAGTTGGGATTGGTGGAAAAGGACTATAAAGGAGGAGAGAGACAACATGCACCAGGAACATCTAAGGGGAACATCTATCTGAAGGAACACCTGTGCAGCCCCCGAGAGAGCCGGCCGGCGGTGTGCTGCTCCCCCGCGGAAGTGGGGAAGGTGGCAGGGGGAACCGCCCTTCCACGGAGGTGGAAGGGTCGGTAGCCAACCCGGGAAGAACCAGCAGCAAACCCGGGGAGGGCCGAGCAGACGAAAGAACAACGCAGGGTCCTGTGTCGTTCCTCCACGAAGAGGGGGAGCGACATAATGGTGCCGTGACTCGGATATGAAGCCTAGGCAGGGCTTAGTGTCATTCCTCCACGAAGAGGGGGAGCGACATAATGGTGCCGTGACTCGGGTATGAAGCCTAGGCAGGGTTTAGTGTCGTTCCTCCATGAAGAGGGGGAGTGACACTTATGACTTTAGTCTACCCAGTATTCGGTAGAATCTACACTGCACTTGCACTGTTGGATTTAACATGTTATCCCAGACCAATGATACTCAGATTTAAATGCAGAGGGAACACTGTGGTAGGAATGCCAAACTTCATATTTTTGATACCATTATTATAGGAGGGATCTTCAAAAAGCTCATGGAAACATGCATTCCAAAAAAAAAAAAAATCCAAGCATGCACTTCAAAAATATTTTTGAACCAAAATTAATTATCTTTCAATTCCACTTTCCATGAATGTTTTGACATGCCCTAATAGTTTATAATTCAATAAAGATGGAGTACAGACAATAAATCTCAGTACACTTTTAAAACTTCTTGATAAATATAATAAACTTTTAAAAATGCTTGTCAAGACTTCTTTTTTTTTAACTTTTATTTAATGCATATAAATTTCCAAAGTACGACTTATGGATTACAATGGCTTCCCCCCATACTGTCCCTCCCACCCACAACCCTCCCCTTTCCCACTCCCTCTCCCCTTCCATTCACATCAAGATTCATTTTTGATTATCTTAATATACAGAAGATCAGCTTAGTATACATCAAGTATGGATTTCAACAGTTTGCTCCCACACAGAAACATAAAGTGAAAAATAATAGATGATTTTTTTTTAAATGATGATGAAATCAGAGCAGACCTATTGTCATGTTTAATCCCAGTGAGAGTCAAGTTGGGAATTGACAATTTCTTTCTTTTTTTTTTTTTTTTTTTTTTTTTTTTACAGAAGATCAGTTTAGTATGCATTAAGTAAGGATTTCAACAGTTTGCACCCCCATAGAAACACAAAGTGAAATATATTGTTTGAGTACTCGTTATAGCATTAAATCTCAATGTACAGCACATTAAGGATAGAGATCCTACATGAGGAGTAAGTGCACAGTGACTCCTGTTGTTGACTTTACCAATTGACACTCCTGTCTATGGCATCAGTAATCTCCCTATGCTCCAGTCATGAGTTTCCAAGGCTATGGAAGCCCTCTGAGTTCTCCGACTCTTATCTTGTTTAGACAAGGTCATAGTCAAAGTGGAGGTTCTCTCCTCCCTTCAGAGAAAGGTACCTCCTTCTTTGATGACCTGTTCTTTCCACTGGGATCTCACTCGCAGAGATCTTTTGCCAGAGTGTCTTGGCTTTCCATGCCTGAAATACTCTCATGAGCTTTTCAGCCAGCTCCGAATGCCTTTAGGGCTGATTCTGAGGCCAGAGTGCTATTCAGGACATCTGCCATTCTATGAGTCTGCTGAGTATCTCACTTCCCATGTTGGATCACTCTCCCCTTTATTTACTCCATCGGTTAGCATTAGCAGGTACTAGACTTGTCTATGTGCTCCCTTTGACTCCCAGTCCCTCCACCATGACCAGCTGTGAACTGAAACTGATCACCTGGAACACCTTAATTCCTAAGCCAGAGAAAGATGCAGCACTGAAAGAGAATTACAGACCAATATCCCTGATGAACATAGATGCAAAAATCCTCAATAAAATTCTCGCCAATAGAAAGCAACAACACATCAGAAAGATCATCCACCCAGACCAAGTGGGATTTATCCCTGGTATGCAGGGATGGTTTAATGTGCGCAAGACAATCAATGTGATACACCACATTAACAGACTGCAGAAGAAAAACCATATGATAATCTCAATTGACGCCGAGAAAGCATTTGATAAAATACAACACCCGTTCATGATGAAAACTCTAAGCAAACTGGGTTTGGAAGGAACATTCCTCAATACAATCAAAGCAATCTATGAAAAACCCACAGCCAACATCCTATTGAATGGGGAAAAGTTGGAAGCATTTCCACTGAGATCTGGAACCAGACAGGGATGCCCACTCTCACCACTGCTATTCAATATAGTTCTGGAGGTTCTAGCCAGAGCTATTAGGCAAGGAAAAGAAATTAAAGGGATACAAATTGGGAAGGAAGAACTCAAACTATCCCTCTTTGCAGATGACATGATTCTGTATTTAGGGGACCCAAAGAACTCTACTAAAAGACTATTGGAACTCATAGAAGAGTTTGGCAAAGTAGCAGGGTATAAAATCAATGCACAAAAATCAACAGCCTTTGTATACACAGACAATGCCATGGCTGAGGAAGAACTTCTAAGATCAATCCCATTCACAATAGCTACAAAAACAATCAAATACCTTGGAATAAACTTAACCAAAGACGTTAAAGATCTCTACGATGAAAATTACAAAACCTTAAAGAAAGAAATAGAAGAGGATACCAAGAAATGGAAAAATCTTCCATGCTCATGGATTGGAAGAATCAATATCATCAAAATGTCCATTCTCCCAAAAGCAATTTATAGATTCAATGCAATACCAATCAAGATACCGAAGACCTTCTTCTCAGATCTGGAAAAAATGGTGCTGAAATTTATATGGAGGCACAAGAGACCTCGAATAGCTAAAGCAATCTTGTACAACAAAAACAAAGCCGGAGGCATCACAATACCAGATTTCAGGACATACTACAGGGCAGTTGTAATTAAAACGGCATGGTACTGGTACAGAAACAGATGGATAGACCAATGGAACAGAATTGAAACACCAGAAATCAACCCAAACATCTACAGGCAACTTATATTTGATCAAGGATTTAAAACTAATTCCTGGAGCAAGGACAGTCTATTCAATAAATGGTGCTGGGAAAATTGGATTTCCACGTGCAGAATCATGAAGCAAGACCCCTACCTTACACCTTACACAAAAATCCACTCAACATGGATTAAAGACCTAAATCTACGACCTGACACCATCAAGTTACTAGAGAACATTGAAGAAACCCTTCAAGATATTGGCACAGGCAAAGAATTTCTGGAAAAGACCCGGGAGGCACAGGCAGTCAAAGCCAAAATCAACTATTGGGATTGCATCAAATTGAGAAGTTTCTGTACTGCAAAAGAAACAGTCAGGAGAGTGAAAAGACAACCGACAGAATGGGAAAAAATATTTGCAAACTATGCAACAGATAAAGGGTTAATAACCAGAATCTACAAAGAGATCAAGAAACTCCACAAAAACAAAACCAACAACCCACTTAAGAGATGGGCCAAGGACCTCAATAGATATTTTCAAAAGAGGAAATCCAAATGGCCAACAGGCACATGAAAAAATGTTCAAGGTCATTAGCAATCAGGGAAATGCAAATCCAAACCACAATGAGGTTTCACCTCACCCCGGTTAGAATGGCTCACATGCAGAAATCTACCAACAACAGATGCTGGCGAGGATGTGGGGAAAAAAGGACACTAACCCACTGTTGGTGGGAATGCAAACTGGTCAAGCCACTATGGAAGTCAGTCTGGAGATTCCTCAGAAACCTGAAGATAACCCTACAGTTCAACCCAGCCATCCCACTCCTTGGAATTTACCCAAAGGAATTTAAATTGGCAAACAAAAAAGCGGTCTGCACCCTAATGTTTATTGCAGCTCAATTCACAATAGCTAAGACCTGGAACCAACCTAAATGCCCATCAACGATAGACTGGATAAAGAAATTATGGGATATGTACTCTTTAGAATACTATACTGCAGTAAGAAACAACGAAATCCAGTCATTTGCAACAAAATGGAGGAATCTGGAACACATCATGCTAAGTGAATTAAGCCAGTCCCAAAGGGACAAATACCATATGTTCTCCCTGATCGGTGACGACTGACTGAACACCAAGAGGGAAACCTGTTGGAGTGAGGTGGACACTATGGGAAATGGTGGCTTGATCAGCATAGCCCTGACTGTTAATGAACAACTTAATACATTATCCCTCTTAGTAGTTTTTTTATCTGTTCTACTTAATATGACTGGTTTAGATCTGTAATTGATCCACAGTTATTCTTAAGTGTTGAAAATTAACTGAAATGTGATCCCTGTTGAACATGGTGGTGGGAATGGGAGAGGGAAGAGATGTATAATTTGGGACATGCTCAGGCTGACTTGCCCCAAGTGTTGGAGTTGGAAGCATACCAGGGGATTCCAATTCAATCCGATCGAGGTGGCATGTACCAATGCCATCTCACTGTTCCAGGTGTCAAGACTTCTTTTAAAGTAAGTTTCTTGTAGGTGAGTCAGAGAGCATATTTTGATAAAGGCTTTTCTATTGCATTGCTCTAATTCTCTTGTTTTATGTATTCACTACCATATCTAAGCTTACTCCAACCTAAAATCTCATGAGTATACCCTAATCTCTCAAAATCTTCAACGAAAATTAGCAAACCAAGCAGAGTAGCACATCAAGATTATTCACAATTATCAAGTGGGGTTCATCCCAGTAATATGTGAGTGGTTCAGCATACAATCATTGATTTTACACATGGCAGATCACGGAGCCAACCACAGGGCTATTTGCTCTATTAAAATGGGATAATCAACACGGGCAATGCAGTAACTGATAGCTTATATCTGAATCCATCCCTTAGTTCCCCAACATTTCACAAGGATATTTTAGGAGACAATAACAAATATCGGTTGTATATCCATAAATTCTTTACTCTAATGAACATAAAATGTCATATCATAAAAGAAAAATCTTTGGTAGGACATGTCCTTACTCCATGGAACTATACAAGTGAGAACTATTTTAGGGTAGGTGGGTATAAAGCACTTTTTAAAGTTAATTCCAGAATCTTTCTAAGAACAGATATCACAGGAATTTTATACTTTCTTCTAAAACTACATGATATCATCCCATATAATCTATATAACAATAAATTCCTAGTTTTTTAAAAAATATTTATTTATGTATTTATTTGAAAGTTGGAGTTACAGAGAAAGAGAGAGAGAGAGGGAGAGAGAGAGAGAGATCATCCATCTAGTGGTACACTCCACAGGTAGCTACAACAGTCAGGGCTGGGCCAGCCCAAAACCAGGAGCCAGGAGCTTCATCCAGGTCTCTCACATGGGTGGCAGTGTCCCAAATACTTGGGCCACCTTCTGCTGTTTTTCCTGGATCATTAGCGAGGAACTGGATTGGAAGTGGAGCAGCTAGGACAAAAACCAGTGCCCATATGGGGTATTGGCATCACAAATGGTACCTGCTGTGCCACAATGCTGGCCCCTTAGGTTTAAATGCTCATTAAAACCTAAGATTAAAAGCATTAATACTGTCACTCATTGCTTAAGAAAGTAGAGGTTTATTTTTAGGCTTCTGGTGAAATGGTGGCTAAGTAATTTTCTTGAATGGTCATTTCTCCATAGAAACATGAACTTGAACACCTTTTCACACACCAAGATGCCTTCCAAAGAGCTGTGGAAGTCCAGTGAGGGATACTATTCCTGATTGTAGTTGTCCTCCCTCAGCTCACTATGGAAAAATAATTTTCACTTGAAAGAGGCATTGGGTTTTAAGTCTAGAACCTAAAATCCAGTACCAGGCCTTCCATGATAAAAACCAGTGTCATCATGTGCCCTATGACCATTGTTCTCAGGTATGTACCTGAAGACTGACTTTTTGGATCCACTTTAGCCAGGCTTCGGATTGGCACAGCGTGCTGGCCGTAGCAGCCATTTGGGTGGTGAACCAACGGAGAAGGAAGACCTTTCTCTGTCTCTCTCTCTCACTGTCTAAATCTGCCTGTCAAAAACAAAAGGATAAGGACCTCAAAAAATAATAAACTGACAACTGAGATCACACTGAATAAGAACTAGCTGAAGGCTTTCTTTCTTAAGATCTGGAATAAGACAAGAAGGGCTACTCCTGCCACTTTTATTCAACACAATACTGAAAGACCTAATCAGAGCCTTAAGACAAGAGAAAGAAATAAAGGCCATCCCAATGGAAAGATGGAAGTCAAATTATCCACTGTTTGTAGATGACATGAACCTACACATATGGAAAGATCCAAAGTTCTACCCAAAACTACTGGAGCAGCCATTCTTTGCAGGATAGAATGTCAATAGAAAAATCAGTACCACTGCTTCAGTAAATAATCTGAAAAAGGTATTAAGAAGGCAGTTGTGTTTTCAACACATACAAAAAATAAAAATAATAATATTTTCACAATGGTTAAGTGTGTCATTTGGTACACCTACATCCCACATCAGAGTAGATGTAGTCCACTGGGTTGTAGTCCTAGACTTGCTTCCAATTCCAGATTCCAGCTAATGCACACATTAGGAGAGCAGTAATAATGGATGAAGTATTTGGAACCCCACCATCTACATGGGAGATCCAGTTTGGGTCCTGGGCTTCTGGCTTCAACCTGAACCATCCCTGACTTATAGGCATTTGAAGAGTGAACCACTAAGTAAAGACATCTTCTCTCTTTCTACCTCTCTGTCTCTGTCTCTGTCTCTCTGTACTTCAAATAAATAAAAGTAAACAAATAAAATTTAAAAGTATAAACAAAATATGTGTAATAAAAATTACCTAAGTGCTGGAAGGTCTCTACAAATAGGGTCAGTGTTGTGGTAAGTGGATTAAGCTTCCATTTGTGATGCCAGTATCTCATATTAGAGCACCAGTTTGAGTGCTGACTCCGCTTCTGATTCAGCTCCCTGCTATTGTGCCTAGAAAGGCAGCAAGAAGATAGCCCGTGTACTGCTACCCACAAGGGAAGCCCAGATAGAGTTCCAGACTCTTGTCCCAATCCTGGTCACTGTGGCCATTTAGAGAGTGAATTGCAAGATGGAAGATTTCTCTTTCTCTCTCTGTGCTACTCTGCCTTTTGAATAAATAAACAAAATTTCTAAAAATTTCCACAATAAAACAATATAACACACATGATAGAAATCAAGGAGGACACAAATAAAAGGAAAGATATCTCATATACATGGATTGAACAAACCAGTATAATCAAAATGCCCAAAAATACCCAAAGTAATTTAAAAATTCTTTTTTTTAACTTTTATTTAATGAATATAAATTTCCAAAGTACAGCTTATGGATTACAAAGGCTTCCTCCCCATAACGGCCCTCCTACCCGCCACCCTCCCCTTTCCCACTCCCTCTCCCCTTCCATTCACATCAAGATTCATTTTCATTTCTCTTTATATACAGAAGATCAGTTTAGCATACATTAAGTAAAGATTTCAACAGTTTGCTCCCACACAGAAACATAAAGTGAAAAATACTGTTTGAGTACTAGTTATAGCATTAAATCTCAATGTACAGCACACTAAGGACAGAGATCCTACATGAGGAATAAGTGCACAGTGACTCCTGTTGTAGACTTAACAAATTGACACTCTTGTTTATGGCGTCAGTAATCACCCTAGGCTCTTGTCATGAGCTGCCAAGGATATGGAAGCCCCCTGAGTTCACCGACTCTGATCATATTTTAGACAAGGCCATGGTCAAAGTGCAACTTCTCTCCTCCCTTCAGAGAAAGGTACCTCCTTTTTTGATGACCCGTTCTTTCCACTGGGATCTCACTTGCGGAGATCTTTCGTTTAGGTGATTCCCCCCCGCCCCCCCGAGTGTCTTGGCTTTCCATGCCTGAAATACTCTTATGGGATTTTCAGCCGGATTGGCATGCCTTAAGGGCTGATTCTGAGGCCAGAGTGCTGTTTAGGACATTTGCCATTCTATGGGTCTGCTTTGTATCTCACTTCCCATGTTGGATCGTTCTCTCCCTTTTTGATTCTATCAGCTAGTATTTGCAGACACTAGTCTTGTTTGTGTGATCCCTTTGGCTCTTAGTCCTATCATTATGATCAATTGTGAACAGAAATTGATCACCTGGACTAGTGAGATGGCATTGGTACATGCCACCTTGATGGGATTGAATTGGAATCCCCTGATATGTTTCTAACTCTACCGTTTGAGGTAAGTCAGCTTGAGCATGTCCCGAATTGCACATCTCTTCCCTCTCTTATTCCCACTCTTATATTTAACAGTGATCACTTTTCAGTTAAGCTTCAGCACTTAAGAAGAATTGTGTATTGATTACAGTATTTAACCAAAAGTATTAAGTAGAACAAACAAAAAAAATACTAAGAGGGATAACATATTAAGTTGCTCATCAACAGTCAGGGTGAGGGCTGATCAAGCCACCGTTTCTCATAGTGTTCATTTCACTTCAACAGGTTTCCTTTTTGGTGCTCAGTTAGTTGTCACCTATCAAGGAGAACAAGTGGTATTTGTCCCTTTGGGAATGGCTTATTTCACTCAGCATAATGTTTTCCCAATTCCTAACAGGGATCACTTTTCAGTTAAAATTTAAACACCTAAGACTAATTGTGTGTTAATTACAGAGTTCAACCAATGGTACTAGAACAAAAAAAATACTAAAATGGATAAAGTATTACATTGTACATCAATACAACTCTCATCAAAATACCAATGACATTTTTATAGAACTAGAGACAACTGATAAAATTTGTGTGGAAACACAAAAGACTCCTAATACCCAAATCAATCTTAAGCAAAAAGAATAAAACAGTACCTGATTTATAATATATTTCAAAGCTACAGTAATTAAAACAACATGATGCATGACAGTGCTGGCACTTTTGGATAGCAGATTAAATCAACACCTGCATTACCAGCATCTCATGTGGGCACCAGTTCAAGACCCAGGTGTTCTACTTCCAATCCAACTTCCTGCTAATGTGCCTGGAAAAGCAACGGAGGATGGCCCAAGTGCTTGGGCCTCTGCAACCCATGTGGGATACCCTGATGAAGATCTTGGATCCAGACTTAGGCCTGGTCCAGCCCCAGAAGTTGTGGTCATTTGCAGAGTGAACCAGATGATGGGAGACCTTTCTCTCTCTGAGTTTGCCTTCCAAATAAATAAATAATCTTTAAAAAATCATGGTATTAGTATAAAACCTGGCCCCTATCCCAGTGAAACAAAATGATGACCCTGGAAATAAACTCCTGCACCTACAACCAACTCATGTTTGACAGTAGTGTTAAGAACACACATTGGAAAAATGACAGCTGAAATCCACATGTAAATGAATGAAACTAGATCTACATCTCTCACTATGTAAAAAAATCAACTTACAAATAGGTTAACATTCTAAATGTAAGTCATGTAGCTTTGTAACTACTAGAAGGAGACACAGGGGAAATGCTTCACAACACTGAAATGCTTCATCAAAGCACAGGAAGCCGAGGCAAAATTAAATAAATGTGATTTCATCACAACAAGCAGCTTGTATGTATCAAAAGAAACACTGTAAAGAGAAAAGCTACAGAATATGACAAAATATTTGCCAGCTATATGTTTTACAAAGGTTAGTAACGAAAATATCTAGGGAACTCAAACAATTCAGAAGAGAAACAAAGAAGAAGCAAAAAAAAAAAACTAAATCAATTTAAATGAGCAATATATTTAACAGTGATTTCATAGGCGAAGACATAGAAATGGCAACAGGTACATAGTAAATTCTTAACATCACTAATTACAATCCAAATAGAAATCAAAACTACAATGAGATATTATCTTATCTTAGTTAAATTTGTTATTATCAGTAAAACATCACAAGTGAGGAAAGGACATTAAAAAAAAGAGAGAACCCTTATACACCATTGGTAGGGAATGTAAATTAGTACAGCAATCATGGAAAGTAGTATGAGGACTCCTCAAAAAAATCTAAAAATAGAACTGTCATATGATCCAGCATAGTACCACTATGAGAACATATCCAAATAAATGAAATCAATCTGTTTAAGAGACATTTACACCACTGTTTATTGCATCATTATTCACAACAACCAAGAAATTGAAACAATCTAAGCAGCCATCTACTGGTGAATGAATGAGGAAAATGTACATATACACAACACAATGCTACTCTCCCTTAAAAAGGGTGAAGTCTTGGTGTTCACAGCAACATGGATGTGATTATAAGTTGTTAAGTGAAACACACTAAACATATAAGGACAAATATCACATGATCTCACTTGTTTCTGGAATCTTAAAACATCGTTATTTTATAGAATCTAAAATTATAGTTGTGATGACTAGAAGCTGGGGTGGGGGTGGAAGATGAGATTGGCATACTAAGTTATAGATACACAGGGATAAGAGGTCAGGGTCCTACTGCAGTGTAGGGTGGCTATAGAATGTTTTTTTTTTTTTTTTTTTGCCAGACAGATAGAAAGGTCTTCCTTCCGTTGGTTCACTCCCCTAATGGCCACTATGGCCGGCACTGCACTAATCTGAAGCCAGGAGCCACGTGCTTCCTCCCGATCTCCTATGCGGGTGCAGGGACCCAAGCACTTGGGCCATCCTCCACTGCCTTCCCGGGCCACAGCAGAGAGCTGGACAGGAAGAGGAGGAACTGGGACAGAATCTGGCACCCCAACTGGGACTAGAAGCCGGGGTGCCGGCATCGCAGGCGGAGGAGTAGCCAAGTGAGCCACGGTGCCGGCCAAGAATGTTATCTTAATGAGCTATGTATTTCTCTGTGCAAAAATGTCAAAAATAGTATTTTGGGTGTTCTCATCATAAAGAAATACTAAAAATTTGAGAAGATAATATATGTTTACCAGATTGGATAGAACACAATTTATTCATGCATTCAAACCTAACATGCAACTATATAAATATGTAAATTTTATGTGTCCACCAAAAAAAAAAAAAAAGCAGTGGATCAATAGGTTAAAGAACTTAAGTGAATTTAAAGAAGTAACTTGTAAATCTGTAATTTAACACAGTTTAATGACCAGTACTATATCCATTCTTGAATTCTACCATATTGCTTTGTAACCTTGAGAAGCCGAGGCTGGTATTCATGGTAAGTCTAACTCTGGTATATCAAATGCTTAATAACAGTAGCCCGTGGAATTTGTAGTGGACCAAAGTAAATCAACTGGTGAATCTGAATAATTATAGACATTGCACATGTGGCTTATGACTAAACAAGAATCATTCTCTGTGTGTCCGTTGAGAAAATACATCATATATAGTCCCACTTTGCTTAACAAGGAGACTATGTTCTGAAAAGTACATTGTTAGACAATTTTGTCTATGTACAAACATTACCAAGCCTACTTACAAGGCAAGTCAATAGTGTAGCTTACCTCACACTTAGGCATACATGGTATAGTGTATGTGGTTCCATTATACATGTGATCTGTCATTGTTCAAAAAGTTGTTATGTTGCACGTGTCCATATTTGGCACCTGTCACTCATCAAAACTCGTGCTTATCAATGACTATATAATCATTGTCAGGAAACAAATTTTTTTTACAGGTTTATCTGTTATTAGGGTAAAGAGTGAAAGAAACAAGAAAAATTACCATGTGTGCTAAAAAGAAATTCCAGAAAGACCTTTAGAGAGTCTGTACAACCAACCAAGTAGAGCAGCACAACTACTTGAAGAGGATAGTACACAAACACATTGGGAATAATAATATATCTCATGTAATTCAAGGCTTCACTTTGTGGAGATTTGAGGTTTTTTGTCCAGCCAACTCCCTCACCAGGAGTAAACCAAGGACTCAGTTTGATTTTTTGAAATATTTATTTATTTGAAAGGCTGAGTTACAGACAGAGGGAGAGAAAGAGAGAAAGTCTTCCTTTCACTGGTTCACTACCCAAATGGCTATGATGGCTGGTGCTAGGTAAATCCAAAGCCAGGAGCCAGGAGCTTCTTCCTGGTCTCCCACTTGGGTGGCAGGGGCACAAACCCTTGGGCCATCTTCTACTGTTTTCCTAGACCATAAATAGAGAGTTGGATAAGAAAAGGAGCAGCCCAGACATAAGCAGGTGCCCATAAGGAATGCCAGCACCACAGGCAGAGGCTTACCTACTACACGACAGCACCGGCCCCTCCATTTAATTTTAATTTTATTAAATCCCAAAAGACTAAAAAAATTGCAAATATAGTTCCCAAGGTGAACAAAAAAAAAATGTACCAGTATTGGCTTCATACTTAACTGAAGCAGATAAAAAGCCCACTAATTAGCACAGGCATAAAGAATGATTTAAGATTTCATTTAATTGAAAGCTCATAACATAGAACTCAATGATTACTTAATTAGATCATTCTTTTATTAATTTCTCTCCTACATTCTTAGAAATTCCATCAGGTACTTAGAGATTTAGAAAATTTCTATTAAGTTTTTTTTTGTACAGATGGCTACATACTCAGGAGATGGTTTCAACATGTTCTATTTTGAATACCCATTATAAAGATCTGTTGGGAATAGCTGGAGAACTATTGGAGAGTAGGAGGACAATTTCAATCTTTGTTCTTTATTTCTTCTTTCTAACTTTCTATCTCCAACGTCAGCACTCTGATAGTGTAATTAAAAATTGTTTGAATTCGAATTGTCATAAAATATGAAGATATTTTCCAAAAAATGATCTTCTCTTCTTCCATACATTCTAGAAATCCAGTTATCTTTAGTGACATTTAATGCAGATATTGTCAATATACGTTGTTCCAAAGAGTAGCAATTTCTCTGTGACACATGAAACTAATTCCATCCTCTCCTGTACATTGGTTTTCTGATTTCTGTTGTTATTTATTATTATAGTAGTGTGTATTTGTGTCTATATATGTATAGATTTCCACATTGTGAAAGAATTTGTGATGATGTGCATTCCATTGTGAAAAAGTTGGTTTAGGGTTACTACCTAATTTTTAATCTATTATTAAGTTTAAATTATTTATATATATATATATGCATGTGTGTGTTTGTAGATATATATATATAAATAAATGTATAGTTTTAAGTAATATAGCAGCGCATAAGAAAACTTTAAAAGCAGAGTATGAAACACAAATACTCTGACACTCTTACTATGATTAAATTTTATATTTAGTTTCACATAGTTGCAGTCATATTGTAACAATCTGTATTCAACCATTATCTCACCACTTTGTATCATAAACATATCACCATTGCTTCTGCAGAAACTTTGTCTTCTTTCCTGTCTGGCTTGATCTCTCTTCCCACATCTCATCTTCAGACTTTTTGTCAATTTATTCTTCCTTAGTCTACCACTATTTGACTTTGATCTCACTTCTGCAAGGAAACTGCTCTACTTAAGGTCAAAAATTATTTCCAAGAGCAGATATTGTCTCATAGTAAGTGAAGCTTCCGCTTGGGACACCTGTATCACATGTTTGTATATTAGAGTACCAGTGTGTCCTGATTGTTTTGCCTCTGGTCCAGATTCCTGATACTACATACTGGGATGCAGCAGGTGGTGGCACAGTATTTGAGTTCCCGTCAGAGATAGAAAGAGAGAGAATATCAGAGAGATAGACAAAGGTCTGCAACAGCCAATGCTGGGGGCAGGAGACAGGGCCTAGAGCCAGGAGAGTGGAACTCAACCTGAGTCTTTCGCATAGCTGGCAAGGACTCAAGTACTTGAGCTATCACCTGCCACTTTCCCAAGGTGTGCAGTACAGGAAGCTGGATTGGACGTGGAGCCAGGACTTGAACCAGGTGCTCCGATGTGTGATGCTGGTATCCAAGTGGTATCTTCACTGCTATACCGAATGCTCATCTCTATCCTTATTTTAATATATTTTATAATATACTAAGAGAGAGGTAAAGTAAGTAAAATTTTATCACACTGAGGAAGCTAGGGGAACCTATTAGAAAACTTGAGATGTTATAGATATTGTTTAACTGTCTGCATTTTCTAAGAAGATTCTATTTATTTATTTGAAAGGCAGAGCTACAGAGAGGCAGAAGCAGAGAGGCAGAGAGGGAGACAGAGAATTCTTCCTTCAGTTTGTTCATCCCCAAATGGCCCCAAATGGCTGCAGCTGCACCAACCAACGCTGGGAGCCAGGAGCTTCCTCCAGGTCTCCCATGCAGGTCTCTCCAAGGACTTGGGCCATCTTCCACTGCTTTCCCAGGCCATAGCAGGCAGCTGGATTGGAAGTGGAGCAGCCAGGACTTGAATTGGTGCCCACATGAGATGCCAGCACTGCAGGCAGCAGCTTTACCTGCTATGCCACAGCGCCAGCCCCCAACTGTCTGCATTTATGCACTGAAATTCTGTACCAGACTGAAAAGTTAGGCAGGGATAAAGAATACACCCAGATTGGTATGACACAATAAAGTTGGAACTGGCAGTACGAGATCAGTAATTCTATAAACAACGGTTTTACTTTTGTGGCTGATTCACATTCCATGAGCTTGATTTTTTTTTTTTTTTTTTTGACAGGCAGAGTGGACAGTAAGTGAGAGAGAAACAGAGAGAAAGGTCTTCCTTTGCCGTTGGTTCACCCTCCAATGGCCGCCGCGGCTGGCGCGCTGTGCCGGTGCACCGCGCTGATCCGATGGCAGGAGCCAGGTACTTATCCTGGTCTCCCATGGGGTGCAGAGCCCAAGGACTTGGGCCATCCTCCACTGCAATCCCTGGCCACATTCCATGAGCTTGATATTTTAACAATTAAAATACCCTCTAATTATGGTTAAGTCACCAGACAATTCTCTCACTTAACTAACCTTGACAGACATGAAAATTACTTCTTATACATGGAAAATGCCATCTCATATATATGTTTGAAAATTTCCTCTCTTTAACTCACCTGTGGTTATAATTCTGTAATAAATACTTTTACAACATAATATTTACTGTGTGTACAGAAATTTTTACACTACTGTTGTAATTGTGCAGTAATACCATGTTCCTATGCCATCTGAGACTATACAAGAGGGAAAGATTTTCCAGAGGACTGGCAGTGAGCAAGTATTGTTTCAAGGTTATGAGGTGCCTCTGTATTAGGAGCCAAAAACCTGGAAGTTACAGATAATAAAGAGTAGTTGGTAGCCAAGATTCAAATCTTGGATCAAACTGTATGCAGTTTGTGATTTTGAACAAGTAATTTGATATCCTTGAGACTCAATTTTCAAAAGATTGCAAAGATATAACCATATCTACTGTTAATGTTATAGTGAAATTAAATGGCATATCACTTGTAAGTCTTTCAAATAGTCTGATACCTACTGGGACATAATTGGTGATAAAGAAATACACACACACAGAAACACCCACAGGATAGACTTCAAAAGACTCATGGACAAAATGGAATTGAAAGATATATTTATTTTGGAACCAAAATATCCATACATAGTTTTTAAAAAATATAGTACATATTATCCATGAACTTTTTGAAGAACCTTATATTTTGTGTGTGCTTATTTATTTATTTCAGGTAGCATTAGTACATTATATGTGCATGGCTATTGGTGTATAATCTTAGGCAACATTGAACAACACATGTTGTTTTATGGGAAACCATTTTGTGCAGTACAAAATACAAAGGCTAGATAAAGTATAGATTGAATTTCAGATTTTACATCTAATCTAACTTTAACAATAGCTAATATATAGTATTTGGAAAATCTCCCTAATTACAGTAACAGTTGTATTTGATAGACTTAATGAATGAAGAAACAGGTTTAGAATCCTTTGAAAAAACATTTCATGAATGGAAACTAACATCAGGGACTTAAAGATCAGACACTACAACAATGCTGTCTCTGTGAAATACATGTATTTAATCCAGTAAACTCCAAATTCTTTGAAGAATGTTGATTGCATAGTACTAGAAAATAGCAACTAGAAAAATAAGTAAATGAATAAGATAGTTTCCCCATTCAATTGAAATATAACAACTGCAAAATTATGTCACACTTTTTCACGTACACATTGACAGTAAGGAAGTAAAACCATGTCTGCTGATTACAGAAAGGAAATAGTGTCTCATTCTTTACGGGGGAATTCAATTTTCATTTGCTATTTCTCAGCACAATGCCAAAAATCGTAGACATTTAAGGATTGTTCATTTTTTTCTTCCTTTGTACTTGTTTGACTGCAGTAGAAAATATATATTGAACGCCTCTTTGCTATGAAGAATGGTTCCCATGTATTCAAAGCTCTGCTGGTAACAATAGATATCTTTATGTCAAAATTACCTCTATCGAAATATTTCCTCTTTCTTCCTTGATTCAAAAGCATGTTTTACAATAGTAGCACCATGCCTACATTAAGTAAAAACTCAGAAAGTACAATTGAATAGCATAATACAGTCAGTGCCAAAGCGCACATTTTCTTGAACCTTAGAAATGTCACCTTCTCTTGTAGGTTTCTAAAAGTATCCATCTACTTGGAATATAACAAAGCTTCAAAGATTCTGGAGTCAGGCTTCAGACTCCTCTAATTGAAGGGTGGATATCTTCTCACACAAAATCATGCCCAAAATAGAATACATATAAGCCAGATGGTTCTCAAAAAGCTTAATCAGAAAGTATATGTGTTAATCAGAGCCCAGTTAAGAATTAGGAATAACAAATTATTTAATGTACAAATAATCTTACAATCTGAGAAAGACTATGAAAACTAAAAGCAACTTCTGAGAGAGTTAAGTGAAATTTTTCATTTGTAATCAAGAAAACTGAATTATGGGCAGGTAAATAATTTAAGTCTTCAGCAAACTTGCAGAAAAGCAGGAAATAGAAAGCTCCAGAATTCTGACTCTTCTATGAATACATGTTTGTCACGATGTTGACATGTCACATGTAAAAGGAACATAATGACAAACTACTGACTATCAATAATCTGTGATATCAAGCATATTGTTTCACTTTTTTGAAAAAGATGATCTAAAGTGGAGCATTTATGAACTACTTATCGCATACGAAGTTGCTAAAAACGTATGTTCTGGGCTAAAAAATGAAGTGGAAGAAAGATTGTCAGTGACTGGAGAGGGAAAGTGTCACATCATTGCAAAAAAGATTAATTTATTTTTAAGTGTAAATGTAAGCAAAAAGTGACTTTTCCTGCCGGAAGGGTTCAAGTTCTCTATTCTCAGTGTAGGAAGTGAGGTGAAACTGCCAGGGAAAGAACTGATTCCACGCGGGGGTTCTGTGGAGCACTTGAATCAGAGCGGTCTTCCACATGACAGCCAACTCTAGTAGATCATTTTAAAAGAAAGCAAAGCACAAGTTGTGCAAAAATCCCATGATACATAATATTTCAACACTGTTCTTGGAACAAGTGACCAGGGAAAGGCATAATGAATAATAAATGTTTCTCCATGAGAACTGAACAACCTACCATAAATCCAACAGTGTGGGTTGGCAACACCATGATAGTGGCAGGAGGAATCAGATTACCAGCCCAAATATTATTCCACTTACCAAACTACCTTTAACTTATTCTCAGTTCCTTTAATTTTAGGGGCTAGAAATGGATATATGAATAGTTAGAGCCATTAACTATGGTTAAAGGCATGCATATATTTTGTGGGGAATACATTTAAAACTGGGATTTAATTACTAATTTTTTGTTATCCTCTCTAATACTTGAATTAAAAATGCCCATTTCGCAGGGCCAGCACTGTGGGTTAACTGGTTAAACTGCCACCTGAAATGTCAGCTTCCCATATGAGCCCTGTTCAAGTCCTGGCTGCCCCACTTCCCCATCCAGCTCCCTGCTAATGTACTTGAGAAGTCAGTGGAACATCCTTAAATGTATATGTTATGAAAAATCCATACATGGATTTCAATTTTTTTTTGCTTTAATTTTTTTTGACAGGCAGAGTTAGAGAGTGAGAGAGAGAGACAGAGAGAAAGGTCTTCCTTTTCCATTGGTTCACCCCGCAAATGGTCGCCACGGCTGGCATGCTGCTGCCGGCGCACTGCGCCGATCCAAAGCCAGGAGTCAGGTGCTTCTTCCTGGTCCCCCACGCGGGTGCAGGGCCAAATCACTTGGGCCATCCTTCACTGCCTTCCCTGCCACAGCAGAGAGCTTGACTGGAAGAGGAGCAACCGGGACAGAATCCAGCGCCCCAGCTGGGACTAGAACCCAGTGTGCCGGTGCCACAGGTGGAGGATTAGCCAAGTGAGCCGCAAATATTATTTTTTTATTAGAAAGGCAGGGAGAAAGAGACCTTACCTTTTTGAGTTCATGCCCAAAATACCCACAACGGCTGGGGTTGAGACAGCCAAAACCAGAAACCTGGAACTCCATGTGAGTGCCAACCATCACCTGCAGTTTCCCAGGTGTGCATCAACAGGAAGTTGGATCAGAAGCAAAGGCAGATCAAACCCAGGAACATCAAAATGTGATACTGGGGTCCCAAGTGTGGACTTAACTACAGTGCTAAATGTCCAACCCATCTTATCTTTTAATTCCATTTTCCATAAATTTTGAAATGTGTAGGGGTGTGTGTGTGTGTGTGTGTGTGTGTATGTGTAAACAGATAAAATCCTATATATATAGGCAAGCTAATTATCACAGAATATGTTCACTAACACCTAGTAAGAAGTGCCAACTACAGAATTAGGAAATACACAATGTCTATGTTAAAAAAAAAGTGAAAGTAACTTGACCAGTATAAAGTTTATTACAAAGCAAGCTTTCAAGCACAAATTTGTCAGCAAAGCCGATGCATCTCTCTCCTATGTACAAAAACCTACTTTTCTAGGTCTTAATTTTCTTGTTGATGCTGTTAACCTTAATTAAATGTTGGCATGCATTCAGATTGTTTTGAATATTGTGTTCAAAATTATTTTGAATATCACATCTCTTATTTTGAATATCACATCTCTGATATTTTGAATATCAGGAAGAACTGAAACTCTTCTTCATTTGAAAGTTTCTATTCTCAGGAGAAGAAATAGGAAAAAAAAAATATCAACCTACAAAGGATTTTTCACACTTTCCTCACAATCTTTCAGCAAACAGTGCTGTAAAAAGTAATGTCAATCAAATGCAACTTCAGAGATTTCATATCCTTTTCACAGTGAGCATAGCGTTTGGGAATAAAAGCATATTAATTCCAACTTCTTACACATGAGCTGTTGACCTCAAAAAAGACAAAAGTGTGATAGGGAGCAGTGTACAGACTCTTGGGTGCTTTACACCCATGCATTCATTCAAGCTGAGTTTGTTTACCTAGGTTCCACAGCAAATACATTCATTCAGCTTATTTTCCTGCTTCAACATTGCATAATGTGGGGAGCAACCCGGACTGGACTGAGTTACTGGAATTAAGACTTATTCTATGCATCTGCTCTCCCACAATATGGCGCTGGGAGAGGAGGCAACAGCTTCTACCCAGCTGCCTCTCACCAACTTGACAAGCTGCAGGACCTGCTCCTGATTGGAGGAGAGCAGCGTACTCGGCGTGTGGGCAGCCGAGTTAGGATTGGCGGAGGAGGACTATAAAGGAGGAGAGAGACGGCATGCACCAGGAACATCTAAGGGGAACACCTGTGCAGCCCCCGAGAGAGCCGGCCGGCGGTGTGCCGCTCCCCCGCGGAAGTGGGGAATGTGGCAGGGGGAACCGCCCTTCCACGGAGGTGGAGGTGGAAGGGTCGGTAGCCAACCCGGGAAGAACCAGCAGCAAACCCGGGGAGGGCCGAGCAGACGAAAGAACAGCGCAGGGTCCTGTGTCGTTCCTCCACGAAGACGGGGAGCGACACATAAGAGAAGGGAAGGTAGTTTGAGATTACATGAGCTTTTCAAAGCCAAACTTCATTAATAGTATTCTGTCATTCAGCAATTTTTCTCATGATTAGGAAACAAAACAAAGCAAAACATCCTATCTGAAGACCATGTTAGTCAGCTGAGTTTACAGCTGTGAAATGACTCTACATGTCATTTGGGAAAAATGGACAGTTGTCTGGAGATCCTACAAAGTCCAGTAATCTTTGCTTCACCATTACCGCTCTGATGTCACCTCCTTCTATTATATTTCCAGTACAAGGCTCCAGCTAATATCAGCTCTTTGAACAACCAAGGCCTTCGCACAGTAGCTTCCCTTGCCAGAAATGTTCTTGCAGATAGCCACAGGTTCTCTCTTTTTTTTATCTCTTTCAGAGCTTTACTAATCTCATCAAAAGGCCTTTCTAATCTCACTAGTTAAAACAAACATCTTCACACCCTGCCATCTCCCTGGCACTCCTTAAGCTTATTTGTTCCCTAATCATCCCCAAGATACTTATGCCTCTATAAACCGTCTAATTATTTGTATTGTCTGTATGCCCCAGTTATACTAAACAAAGACATTAGGTTGTTTGTTTTGATTATACCTCTATCCCCAGCTTCTGAAATCAAGTGCAGCTCAGAAGAAAGACTCTGTAAGCTAGTAATAACTGGATAAAAGAATCAAGGGATGGGTATATTAATTCATGGTGGGGAAGTAGGAGAAGACAGAGCAAAGTTAAAGTATGTTCAACGACCTTTGAGATGACCTTGTCTTTGAGGGATTAAAATAAGAACTAACGAACATGGAGCTGAGTGGTACAAAACGAGAATAGGGTGGACAACATCCCTGTACACTGTGGACAGAATTTTGGAATCTACTGTTACTGAAATAGGAACTTTTTTCAGGTTTGTAAGGAAGTAGGTGATGAGGTCTTCCTGGAACTGTATATAGAGTTAATTGTGTGAGAGCAAGAAATGAACCACTGTAGCTAATGAAGTGGATACAGTGATCTTACAATAAGGTGATGTAGAGTTAAGGAGGTTGTTGGGAAGACTTTTTTAAGACTGTAAGAACTGAGGAAACTGGTTTTGCGGGTATCAGATTCTGCTATGATCATTGAACCTTTTAACATGCAATTATTGAGTATCTAGAGAATTTTGACAGTATTATTAAAAGTACAATGATAGTTTACAGGATTTTTTATTACTACATTGGTATAATTTTGAAAAAGTTTATTTCCTCCTGAAGATGTGGTTATGTCCATGTAAACTGTCAGCATAAAGAAAAATAATGATCATTACTGGACAACCCTAGATATATCAAGTCAAGGGATAGATGATTCATATATGTAATCTTACTTAATTATGAAAACCTTGAAAGATGAGATTAATGAGTTACAAAGGCTTATGATATATATTCCAAGAACAGGCAAAGGCATACTAGTGAAATATTTGATATTTTTGGCTTAAATATCCTGAATTTTCTTCCATACTAGGTTCAAAATGGCAATGACCAGGGCTTCATAAAATAATCTGAATTATTATTGCAGGGATACTTGTGTGATTTGGGAAGCATACAAAAACATGTACTCACATACACACATACAGAAACATGCACTAGAGTACAAAAAATCAAGTTTTTAATTAAAATAGAACCTTGCTAAAGAGTTATAAATAGTCCATGCATGAAATTTTTTGAAGAATGCATTCTTTTGTCATAATTTAATATTGTTTTTAGTTTTTCTTAACTTTTATTTAATGAATATAAATTTCCAAAGTACAGCTTATGGATTTCAATAGCTTCCCCCCCATAACTTCCCTCCCACCCACAACCCTCCCCTTTCCCTCTCCCTCCCCCCTTCCATTCACATCAAGATTCATTTGCAATTCTCTTTATATACAGAAGATCAGTTTAGCATATATTAAGTAAAGATTTCAACAGTTTGCACCCACATAGAAACACAAAGTGAAAATTACTGCTTGAGTACTAGCTATAGCATTAAATCACAATGTACAGCACATTAAGGACAGAGATCCTACATGAGGAGTAAGTACACAGTGACTCCTGTTGTTGACTTACCAAATTGACACTCTTGTTTATGGCCTCAGTAATCACCCTAGGCTCTTGTCATCAGTCAACAAGGCTATGGAAGCCTTTTGGGTTCACCGACTCTGATCATATTTAGACAAGGTCGTAGTCAAAGTGGAAGTTCTCTCCTCCCTTCAGAGAAAGGTACGTACTTTTTTGATGACCCGTTCTTTCCACTGGGATCTCACTTGCTGAGATCTTTCATTAGGTGTTTTTTTTTTTTTTTTTTCTGCCAGAGTGTTTTGGCTTTCCATGCTTGTAATACTCTCATGGGCTTTTCAGCCAGATCCGTGTGCTTTAAGGGCTGATTCTGAGGCCAGAGTGCTGTTTAGGACATTTGCCATTCTATGGGTCTGCTGTGTATCCTGCTTCCCATGATGGATCGTTCTCTCACTTTTTGATTCTATCAGCTAGTATTTGCAGACACTATTCTTTTTTATGTGATCCCTTTGGTTCTTAGTCCTATCATTATGATCAATTGTGAACAGAAATTGATCACTGGGACTAGTGAGATGGCATTGGTACATGCCACCTTGATGGGATTGAATTGGAATCCTCTGATATGATTCTAACTCTACCGTTTGAGGTAAGTCAGCTTGAGTATGTCCCGAATTGCACATCTCTTCCCTTTCTTATTCCCACTCTTATATTTAACAGTGATCACTTTTCAGTTAAGTTTCAGCACTTAAGAAGAATTGTGTACTGATTACAGTATTCAACCAAAAGTATTAAGTAGAACAAACAAAAAAAATACAAAGAGGGTAACGTATTAAGTTGTTCATCAACAGTCAGGCAAGGGCTGATCAAGTCACCTAACCCACTGTTGGTGGGAATGCAAACTGGTTAAGCCACTATGGAAGTCAGTCTGGAGATTCCTCAGAAACCTGAAGATAACCCTACAGTTCAACCCAGCCATCCCACTCCTTGGAATTTACCCAAAGGAAATTAAATTGGCAAACAAAAAAGCAGTCTGCACATTAATGTTTATTGCAGCTCAATTCACAATAGCTAAGACCTGGAACCAACCCAAATGCCCATCAACTGGATAAAGAAATTATGGGACATGTACTCTATAGAATACTATACAGCAGTCAAAAACAATGAAACCCAGTCATTTGCAACAAGATGGAGGAATCTGGAAAACATCATGCTAAGTGAATTAAGCCAGTTCCAAAGGGACAAATATCATATGTTCTCCCTGATTGGCGACAACTAACTGAGCACCAAAGGGGAAACTTGTTGAAGTGAAATGGACACTATGAGAAACAGTGACTTGATCAGCTCTTGTCCTGACTATTGATGTACAATGCAATACTTTATCCATTTTAGTAATTTTTTTTTGTTTCAGTACTATTGGTTGAACTCTGTAATTAACACACAATTATTCTTAGGTGTTTAAATTTTAACTGAAAAGTGATCCCTGTTAGGAATTTGGAAAGCATTATGCTGAGTGAAATAAGCCAGTCCCAAACAAATACCATATGTTCTCCCTGATCGGTGACAACTAACTGAGCACCAAAAAGGAAACCTGTTAAAGTGAAATGAACACTTTGAGAAATGGTGACTCGATCAGCCCTTGCCCTGACTGTTATTGCTTTTAGTTTTTAATTATTCTGTCATTATTTAGTTTAACTTTGTCTTTGACTTCAGAAATAACTAAAATATTTTTTCAAGTAACCAAGTCCGTTCTCTGTTCTTTGAGTTAAAAATGTTTCCATAGCACAGTGGCATGTCCATGTGATCTTGAAGCTGAAACTAAATTAGATGTTCTTTTTTTTTTTTTTTTTAAGATTTATTTATTTATTTGAAAGACAGGGAGGCAGAGAGAGAGAAAGCGAAAGAGCATCTTGTATCCACTGGTTCACTCCCCAAATGGCCACAATGGCTGGAGCTGGACCTATCCAACGCCAGGGGCCAGGAGCTTATTCCAGGTCTACAAGATGGGTGCAGGGGCCATCTTCTATGGCTTTCCCAACATTACAGAGAGCTGGATCAGAAGTGGAACAGCCAGCACTTGAACCAGTGTCCATATGGGATGCTGGCACTGTAGCATACTGCTACTCCAATATGCTTTACCTGTTATGCCACAACACCAGCCTCTAGATGTTCTTGTTTTTAATTCAATGGGGGAAAATGATCATTAACTACTACTTAAAATTACTCAAAGAGCAGAATTATTTTTGCTTTTTTAGAATTTACTTTTGATCTCCAAGACATCATGAAAATATTGCCCAAAAATGATAAATATAGGGATGAATATTTGGCCTACTAGTTAAGAAGTTGATTAAGATGTCCAAATCTCCTACTGAAGTACTTGGATCAATACCCAACTTTGGTTCCAGACTCCAGTTTCCTACTATTGCAGATCCTGGGAGGCAACAGTGAGAGTTCATGTGGTTTGGTTTCTTCTGCCCACATGAGATACAGGGATTGAATTCCTGGCTCCTGACTCAATCCAGCCCCAGCTGTTGTAAGCATTTGGGGATCTCTTTCTAACTCTTTTTCTCTCTCCATCTCACATAAGTAATTTTTAAAGGGTAAAATAGCCATTAGCATCCTTGAATGAATGTTTAATTCTGTTGGTTTCTCTCATAATAAAAATGTCAAAAGTCAGGAATCTTTTCTAGTAATAACACCATGCTATCATTCAATTGTCCTCTTCTTCCTCCTGCCCCACATGAAAAGGGAGAGATGTTGAAATACTTATTTTTGTGCCCTTATTTAGAAAAGGCCCACATTAGCCAAATTAATTCAGATGAGATTATTTGGAGTTGGTCAATCCATAATCCACTTTACTGGTGTCCTTATGGGAAAACAATCATGAGGAAACAGAAAACAAAAAGAAAGAGGCATTTGCATATAAACTCAGAGATAGGAATTATGTAGGTGCAAGCTAAGAAACATGGAAGGATACCATGTTTATTTCTCACAAGTATCTAGAAAAGAACAAGGAAGAATTCCCCTACAGATATCAAAAGGAGAATAGTTGTTTTGACGCCTTGATTTCTGACTTCTAACCTCCAGAATATGGAGACAATGAATTTCTGGGTTTTTTTTATTTTTTTTAATTTTTTAATTTTTTTTTATATGACAGGTTGAGTTACACACAGTGAGAGAGAGAGACAGAGAGAAAGGTCTTCCTTCCATTGGTTCACTCCCCAAATGGCTGCTACAGCAAGCACTATGCTGATCTGAAGCCAGGAGCCAGGTGCTTCTTCCTGGTCTCCCACGTGGGTGCAGGGGCCCAAGCACTTGGGCCAATCTCCACTGCCCTCCTGGGCCACAGCAGAGAGCTGGACTAGAAGAGGAGCAACCAGGACTAGAACCCGGCACCCACATGGGATGCCGGCACCACAGGCGGAGGATTAACCAAGTAAGCCACAGCATCGGCCCAAATTTCTGTTGTTTTAAGCCACACAGATATGGTGATTTGTTTCAGTTTCCTTGAGAAATTAGTATACATGGTAAGAAATATATATAGGGGCCAGCGCCATGGCTCACTTGGTTAATCCTCCGCCTGTGGCGCCGGCGTCCCATATGGGCGCCGGATCCTGTCCCAGTTGCTCCTCTTCCAGTCCAACTCCATGCCTGGGAAAGCAGTGGAGGATGACCCAGGTGCTTGGACCCTGCAACTGCATGGGAGACCAGGAGGAAGCACCTGGCTCCTGGCTTTGGATCAGCGCAGCTCCAGCTGTGGCAGCCATTTGAGGGGTGAACCAACAGAGGGAAGACTTTTCTCTCTGTCTCTCTCTCTCTCTCACTGTCTAACTTTATATGTCAAATAAATAATAATAAAAATTAAAAAAAGAAATATATATATCATTGATAGAGTGTTTTCATGAATACGGTTCAATTCAATTCTCAAAGTAATCCTGTTTTTACAACTATTTTGTATACCTTAAATCTGTGCCATTTCCTTAACCTGGTATGCTTACTCTCCAAATACCTACTCAGTTCTTTCCCTTCCTTTATTTATTTTTATTTTTATTTTTATTTTTATTTTTATTTATTTTTTTACACACAGAGAGGAGAGGCAGAGAGAGAGAGACAGGTCCTCCATCCGCTGGTTCACTCCCCAATTGGCCTCAACTGTGGGAACTGCACCCATCCAAAGCCAGGAGCCAGGAGCTTCTTCCGGGTCTCCCACAGAGGTGCAGGGCCCAAGGATTTGGGCCATCTTTCACTGCTTTCCCAGGCCATGAGCAGCAGCCAGGTGTCGAACCACCATCCACATGGGATACAGGCACTGCAGGTGGCGGCTTTACCTATACATCACAGAGCTGGCCCCCTTTCTCTCACTTTAAAAATGTCTCCATTGAAATATTGCCTCCCAAGAGGCCTCCCCTAACTGCCTTATTTAAAATTGCACTTCCCATCATTCCTTATCCCTCCACTCTATTGAATTATATATATATATATCCCAGAAATAACATTTTACATTTATTATTGTGTATTTTTTATTTTCTGTTAGTTGCTAAGGAAAAGCATTTTTTCTTTTGTCCACTCTATTTCTTGTACTTGTAACAATAATTTACACAATAAGAGTCAAAAGTTACATCAAAGTTAGACAAAGCAGTCATGGTTTTGCAAATACCAAATATATTTTCAGTATTAACTTAAAATTATAATGGGTAAATAAATTACCTAGCGATTGAAATTGTGTGTCTGAAGAATAACACAGTCTAAACCGAGAGCCAGATCTGAATGATTATGAAGAGATTATAGCTTCTAAGGGACTACTTCAGATTGTTTTATGCACACCAAAATTTTATCTTCTTATCTATTTCTAAAGTTCTCTTCCTTGCAAATTCAAGGAAGAAATGTAGCTTCATTTTTATATAACATATTTTTCTCTATAAAAGAGAGTCAGTAGAGATTACAAGAAACTTTCCTTACAACAGGAACTTTTAATTGTGTCATAAAACTCTGGGAATTTGTTCATACCTCCATTCTTCAAGTAAATATTGTATCCCTGCTATGGGACAAAATGAGGCTGAGAGCTATGAGAGATTTGAAAATAAGTAACAAAAAAATCCCTGTGCTTGCAGTCTAGTGGAAGAGATAAAAGAGATAAATAAATCAATACAATTTTAGGTAAAAAATAATAATTCTGTGAGATAAGCCTCATAATATGCTAAGGAGAATGGGGGATTATAAGCCAAAGCTGTGAGGTTTCTGTTGTCACCAAAATGCTGTATTCCTTCCCCTAGCCCCTCAACTTGCGTAGGGTAGAAGAATAGATCTAATATTTTCTAGGTTCCTGGTGCCACACTCAGGCCGGTTTCCTTAACTTTGACAATAACTTTGTAAATTAATTTTTTCAAAGATTTATTTAATTGAAAGGTAGAATTTCAGAGAGGTAGAGGTAGAGGTAGAGAGAGAGAGAGAGAGAGAGTGTCTTCCATCCACTAGTTCACTCCCCAAATGTCCGGGACAGCCAAAGCTGTGCTGATCTGAAGCCAGGAGCCAGGAGCCTCCTCTGGGTCTCCCACATGGTGCAGTAGCCCAAGCATTATGGCCATCTTCACCACATTCCCAGGCCACAGCAGAGAGCTGGATCACAAGTGGCAGAGCCAGAGCCGGGACTCTACCCAGCACTTAACGGGTGCTGGTACCACAGGTGGCGGCTTTACCCGCTATGCCACCGTGCTGGCCCCCGTAAATTCATTTACACCCATTCCTTAAGGCTGCTTCATTTGAACCCTTTAGGAAGTATTATATTGCTTGTGATATAATCACCACCCTTAGCACATTTCCTAGTACCAATCTTGAGTATCCTCAATAAATGCAACTACTGTTACTACATTTCCTAATGTTTGTATAGACATTCACAGGCAAATATGCATTGACACTGTAGCTATATACAATATTAGTCTTGAATTATATGCTTTCCACCTTCTGACTAAATTACATACAGATTGTGTCAGTAGTTAGGTATAGGGGCTGGTGCTGTGACATAGAAGGTTAAGCTGTCATTTGCAGTGCCGGCATCCCATATGGACACCAGTTTAATCCGGGCTGCTGAACTTCCTATCCAGCTCCCTGCTATGACCTGGGATAGCAGTGGAAGATGGTTCAAGTGTTTGGGTCCCTGCACACATGTTGCAGATCCAGAAGAAACTCCTGGCTTCTGGCTTCCAGTAGGCCCAGTTCCAGCTATTGTGGCCCTTTAGGGAGTGAACTTTGGATGGAAGATCTCTCTCCTCTCTCTCTCTCTCTCTCTGCAACTCTGCCTTTCAAATAAATAATAAAATAAATCTTAGAAGTAAATATAATGTAAATATTCATTATGGGTATATTAAAATATTTCATTTTAGGAAAATCATCCTTCTCATAAGTTGTAATCTTTTCCATGGATATTATAACATTTTATTTTTTTCATTTGAGATTTTATTGGTACCAACATTATATATTTTTCTTTTTTTAAAAGATTTATTTATTTATTTGAAAGGCAGAGCTACAGAGAAGCAAGGGCAAAGAGAGAGATAGAGAGAGAGAGAGAGAGGTCTTCTATCTGCTGGTTCATTCCCCAAATGGCCACAAAGACAGGAGCTGGGCTTATCAAAAGATGGGAACCAGGAGGTTCGCCCAGTTTCCTATTGGATGCAGGGGACCAAGGACTTGGGCCATCCTCTACTGCTTTCCCAGACCATATCAGAGAGCTGGATTGGAAGTGGAGTAGTGGGACTTGAACCAGCATCCATATGGGATGCCAGCACTGCAAACAGTGGCTTTACTCACTATGCCACAGTGCCAGCCCATATATTTTTCAGCTTGGGCTGTCTGTCTTTGAAATGATAAACAAAAATTCTATTTTAAATGTTTTCAATTTTTTTTAAAAAAAAAAGTGCTATTAGAACAAATAAAAGATTAAAGAAACCAAATTCAAAACAAAACAAGAAACAGCAAGAATGCAGGCATAGATCTATCCAATATTAAGTTCACTTAAAACGTCTTTGCTGTTGTTTTATGTTCTAGGTCTTAGAAGGAGATAGGTATGCTCTTTGCATAATTGCTTCCAAGTTACATTAAGAATGTGGGTACAAATATTCACTATTCCATATGTAGGACTTTTCATAGTAGATGAACTCACATACCATTAAAATATATTATTTTTAGTCCTCTGAAGATGACCAAAGGAAAAGAGCAAAAGGAGAAGAAAATAAAAATAAAAGCAGGATATCGTAAGTAATCAATCTTTCCTGTGTCTATGTCCTCAAAGTTAGAAGCTGTTGCTCATGCCTAACCAGGTTAGGGAAAGAGGAATTGGGAAAAGACATGGATTGTAGGCTTAAAATTAAGAGGATCCAAGAGCAACAAAGAAGATAAAATGGAGGTATGGCAAAAAGTAAAGTGGTAGGCAGACTCTCATATAGTTCAAGGGAAACAAAGGAATGTCCCACAGTGCAAGTTTATTGAAGACTTTTGATTTTGTGCAATGGGACTAGAGAAGTAGCAAAGAAGGCTGACTATAAGAAGACTTTCACCTCAATTCCAAGACTTCAATTCTCTAACTGTGCAGTTAATAGTAACCTTGTAAAGCAACAACATAGAAAGCTTGGTATTGCTTATTGAACAAACCATCTTCTAGATTCCCTGTGTTTGTGTTTACCTGGCAAAGGCAAGGAACCAGCTGTCGCCTTTCTATTCCACAGTAAAAACACCATTGCTAGATGGGTGGCAATACAGTGCAATAGTCTGTCTCTCAGAATGATCAGCAAGGGAGATTTCCTCAAAGCTTTTTCATCTTGTCAAAAGGAAGTCATAGATTCCACTGTGGGGTTGAATAAATAGATCAGGAACCTGTGCCTGGATTTCAAGGACAGGTGAAATCCTAGGCTTGGAGAAATTGGGTAACTGGCTCAGGATCACTTAAATAAAAAGTGGTGAAAGCATGATTCTCTCACTGCCACTGCGGCTGTGACTATTTCCATAATGTCTGTTTGAAGATAGGAGCCATTAAAGATCTTAACAATATAGAACTAGTACCCTTTTCCATTTTAACATATCATGAACATAGTCATCTGTTATGACTTACTGGTACAACTAACATGAGGTTGTGTTTAATTAACCTTATCTTTGATGGCATTTCACATTTACTTACTGAAATGTACCTTTAAGTTGTCCTCAACAAAAATAGCAACAATTGATAACGCTGATATATCAAATTTCCATTATTTCATTGGCTGAAATTCATGCCAAGCAAACAAACATTAAAATCAGAAGTACATTGGTTGGGGCCAGCACTGTGGTGTAGAGGGTAAAGCCACCTGCAGTGCTGACAATTCATATGGACACTGGTTTGAGTCCTAGCTGCTCCACTTCTGATCCAGCTCTCTGTTATAGCCTGGGAAGGCAGGAGAAGATGGCCCAAGGGCTTGGGTCCCTGAACCTGTGTGGGAGACCCAGAAGAAGCTCCTGGCACCCGGTTTCAGATCAGCACAGCTCTGGCTGTTGAAGCCATATGGGGAGTGAACCAGTGGATGGAAGACCTCTTTCTCTGTCTCTGCCTCTGCCTCTCTGTAAATCTGCTTTTCAGATAAATAAATAAATATTTTTTAAAAGTACATTGGAAAGAATAAATATACTGTAAAAATTCTAGCCTGCAGGTTTAATTTAATGATGTTACATTTTCATAATATATAATAAAATGATTAACAATATTAAAAAGCCTAATAAAATTATAGTCATTGTGCTTTAAAGTGATTGTTGGAAATTAAAGAATGGCCTTCGGCATTTTTCACTAATTTTCTTTGTTATTAAAGAATGAAGATGATGAGTGCTTTGTCTGAATCAAGGATCTCTTGTATCAGACTATATAGGCTAATAAGTATTTAATAGATATAAAAATGATTGAATGCCTCAGAACGTTATTCAGAAGTTCCTTTGAAAAATAGACACAAAAATAGAGAATTTTAACAGGTAGTTCTGTGAGCTGGATTATGTATTCCCAAAATTATCATATATTGGGGGCCAGCACTATGGCACAGCAGGTTAAAGACCCAGCCTCTGATGCCAGCAACATATATGGGTGCAGGTACAAGTCCTGGCTACTCCACTTCCCATCCAGTTCCCTGCTAATGTGCCTGGGAAAGCAGCTGAGGGTGGCCCAAGTGCTTGGGCCCCTGCACCCATGCGGGAGACATGGAAGAAGTTCCTGGTGACTGGCTTCTGATAGGCCCAACCTTGGTCTTTGTGGCCACTTGGAAGTAAACCAGCAGGTGGAGGATGGCGCTCTCTCTCTCTCTCTCTCCTTCTAACTGTAACTCTACCCTTCAAATAAATAAAATAAATCTTTAAAAAAATTCATATGTTGAAGTCTCACCCTCTGGTATCTCAGAATGTGATCACAGTTTTTAGAAACAGGTACTTTAAAAAGGTGATTAAGCTAAAGTGAGGGCATTGTGATGGGCTCCAATCCAATCTGTGTAGTGGAGTTCTATGAGGAGACTAGGAGACACAAGCAAGAGTCAGGTCCTGTTTAATGGAAGGACATTGTGAAGAGGCAGAAAAAGGGGAGACATTTGCCTGTCAAGGAGAGAAGCCATAGAGAAAACAAAGACTGTTGGGGTCTCCATCTTTGCCTTGTAGCTTTCAGGAGGATGAGAAAATACTTTTTTGTTGCTTACGTCACCCAATCTATATTTTGTTAAGGTAATCCTAACAAACAAACATACTCGTATATTTAGTTATTATTTTCTTAGAATGGATGGAGTATATTCTAACATACAGAAAAAATATTACTACTTATTATAATTATAAATTTTAACAAGTAATATTTAATTTCATTAAATTAATTTCAAATATAATCCTTAATTAAATAGTTATAAATTTAAATTATACTACCTATAAGAAATATCATAAAACAATATGAAAGTTATACCTATAGAAATTATAACAAATAACTATGAAATTGATATTATAGTATTAATTTTAAAACATAAAGAAAATATGTCTTTAGAAGGAACATCAATTTTTAGAGCATCTATTCATTTGACAAAATTTGGTAAAAAGTAAAGTTATGATTTTCATTTCACTAGTGTTTAAGAACAAAAAATTAAAATAATTACCTAATATAAAATTGCAAGTCATGGAAAAATAATATAATGATACAATCATCTTCTAAGCTACTCATATTTATTTGGTACACCTTTATTAGGCAACAGTGAAAGAAACAGCAACAGAGGCATGTACTAACCAAAGCTACAGGTGACTATTTAAATTTAGATCAATTGAAGTAAAATAATCTTGAAAGTCTAATCCTCAATTGTGCTAGCCACATTTTAAGTCATCAGTGGTCACATGTGACTAGTGGCAATGTCATTAGGATCTACATTTGGAACATTTTTATCTGCCAAAAGTTCTAACATGCAGGAAGCTAAAGGATCCACAAGTTTAGGATTTTGTATTTATTAGACATTTAATATTTCTATAGCTCAATTTCCTTATTTTCAGGCAGAAGTTAATAACAAAGACATTTTTCAAAAGACTATTATGAGGATTTAATGAGTTTATATCCATGAAGGTAAATTGTAGATTGAGAAATACTATACTTTTAATAAGCACTGTGGTATTCTGAATGAATGCAGTGATTAAACATATATAAACCTTATTTTAAAGAAGGATATATAGTACATAAAGGAAGTAACTATCACATAACATAGAATGTGCCAAATACATAATTAATGAGGTACTTAAAAGATGTAGAGAGAATTTTCCCATTTTATGAGAATGAAGTCCAAACTATAGCCTAACACAAACACTTTCAAGTCCTTCCTGATCTGCTATTCTGATAATTTGTTTAGTCTTTCATGAGACATCACTTTATTTATATCACACTTAGAGTTAGAGATCTTGGTTTTTAATTAAGATCTTCAAATTGCCTATCCTTACTTTCCTTATTTACTTAATACATCATAGGAGCATGTTTTCATTCTGACTCCCAGCCCTTTCCAACTGTTTATCTGGTTGACTCAGACACCATTCTTTTAAGGATACTATTCTAGTTGTTTATCATCGTGTTTACCATGTTTTGTTGAAGTTACATAACTCAAATCAGCTATTTCAGAGTAATGAATAATTATTATTTTTTTGAGTAATTCCCCTCCCACTGCCAACCCATAGGACTATTACTGACTCCTAGGAGGTGCCCAATATGTTGACAAAATAAAATCTCAGAGAGAGAGAGAGAAATACTTTGAGTTCATGAGATTGTGCATGTGTTGAATTATTAAGATGATATTTGAATGACCTTCTTCAAACACTGTATTTTCTTACCTTTCTACATTCAACCACAATGTATGCACCAAATATACACAAGGTACTTCACAAACATAGGTGTTGGATCTTTCCTTCATCTAGTTAATGTTGAACCTCACCTACATTTTGTCTCTGAAATGGTATGCTTGACATCGTTCATCTGTATTTGTGATTTAATTCATTACAGGATTTCTATGCAAAGTTGAATATATAAGAAAATACTTTTAATATTCTTAGTCATTTGCTCTGTGTCTGGGAATATTTCAGGCCTGTTACACAGTTCCTTTTTTGTAACACAACAACAATTGAGTGTTAAGCATTGTCTTCATTTGATAAATGTCTTCATTTGTCACATTGATAAATGTGAGGTAAGTTAGGTAAGTGGTGGGACACATTTCAAACAATGACTAAGTGATTAAGTTGGATATTGAGCCAGATCTGTATGATTTCAGAGACCACTCCACTATTATTTTTGTTTTCACAATCATATCTTAAATATTCATGTCACATAAAATCATTTATTTATTGTCTGTTAGTGCATAATTTCTGAGATTCCATCTATATCAAGGTTTTTATTTGATCATTTACAGAGTAAAAACCTTAATTTATAAGTAAAATTAAATGAAAGTATATTAATGATGAGTTAATTCATCTCTTTTTACTTATGTATGTGGGTATATATATATATACACACACATATATAGGTAAGGAGTCAGAGAAATATATTTGATAAGAAAGAAACACTTTTTTCTGGATATATTATATTTTAGTTTACTAAATTTCAGCTGATTTCTGGAGCTTAAACTAAACTGATATATTATTTGCATTACCTAAAGTACATAATATTAATTCTTACCTCCAAAAAATATCTTATACCAAAAATACACATTTATGTCGGCAGTTCTTGGAAGCATTCTGTCCATGTATCAGAGATGCTGAGACAACTGCCATCCATTGACTACAGAAGTGACCGCCAAACTATAACTTAGTGATTACTTTCTTCTTTGTCTCACTCTTTCAGTTTCTTTGTTCTCACTGGTTTAAATGTCTTGCCAAATTAACCATTTGCACACAAATCCCTGTATAATATTTTTGGAGGGGAAAGACTGAAAGTTAATTTAGACTATATTGCCTTTTAATAATTAAAGGAAGTCATCTAATTTAAAATGCCAGCATGCCCAAGCCAGCACTTACCTTAAAATATAAACTCATGGATATAGCTTCAAAGTACTGGAAATCAAGGTTAAAAATAAAAGAAATAAATTGAAGAATATTCAAGCAATGCTTATACTTTTTAATAATTTTCTATTTTGGTATTGGATTATTAAAAAAATAAGGACTTTTTCCTTGTACCTTAAAAAATGAGCATGCCCGTTGGATGTAACTTTGATATACTAAATAATTCTTCAGAGTTTGAAGGAAATTTGAGAGGATACTGTATTTTAAAATGGAACTCTTCTCTCAGTTCTTGTAAGACTTGATTTCTAGAACATGCCATCTTGCATTTATTTCTCTTGGTTAGACCATTTCCATAGTGGAGAACATAATTGGCTTCAGAAATTAGTTAATAAGTGAAATAAAGGTGGTTAAATATAGAATCACCAGAGGAAAAACAATTCTAGATCAATATTTTTATACATTGGTCATACATTCTTTTTTTTCTTTCACATTTTTTATTTTGTTTAAGAAAGATGATTTATGCATTTAATATATATAAATTTTGGCACATGGTGATTCAATCTTCCATCGGCTGGCTCACTCCCCAAATAGCTGCAATAGCCAGAACTGCACCCGTCTGAAGCCAGGAGCCAGGAGCTTCTTCTGGATCTCCCACGTGGGTATAGGGGCCAAGGACTTGGGCCATCTTCTACTGCTTTCCCAGGCCATAGCAGAGAGCTGGATTGGAAGAGGAGCAGCTGGGACTTGATATGTGATGCCAGCACTGCAGGTGGTGACTTTACCCATTATGCCACAGCACCAGCCCTTGTACATTCTTTAAATTGCTTTAGAATGGGTTAAAGATCAGTGCAATAAATAAAGTAGCCTCAAATTATACGAACAATTGCATTAGGCACTGGCGAATCAATGAGGAGTGAAAATTAGTCTCAATTTTATTTCTTTTTAAAATAGATTAATTTATTTATATACAGAGAATAGATTTAATGAATTTCATATATATAATTTAGAGAACATAGCAATACATCACAACCTCCCTCCATCCTCCTTTCTTTACTATTTTTCTATTAATTTTTGATGACATATATTCAATCCACTTTATAATCACAGTCTTAGTGCTCCACTAAATACTCAGCAACTAGAAAGTAGAAAGAACACACTTCTCAATTTTTACAGTTTATACTCCTATAAAGGAAAAAAAACCTATAAAAGACAATTTCAAGGGTGATGCACCCAGTTCTAATCACGTATGCTCAGAGATAAGAGGTCCCAAGAATAAAGGTCATTGGTATAACTAGAAGGTTTAGAAATGATATGAAGGTTAAATTATAAGTTCAATGTTGATAGATAAGAACAAGTGAGGCAGGTAAATACAGCTAACAAGCATGATCCAGAGTGAGTCGCATGAGCAAAGGCTGAAATGGGACTCTTCCAATGATGTAAAGGGAGATCCGGCTCAACTAAATACCAGGCAGATCTGAAGAGATAGTGCACCAAAGAAGGAGAAAGAATGACAGATAGGTATATGGAATATGTTCTGCAACATTAGCTACTAGGGAATAGAAAATTAGAATAATGTGATTCTGTTACATACCTATTAGATAGACTAAAACACAAAACACTGACACCATCAACTTCTGACAGGCATGTGAAGTAAAAGAAACTGTCATTCGTTGCTGGAGGGAATGCAAAATGGTACACTTACACTGGAGAAAGTTGGGCAATTTCTTAGCTGTAATCATGGTCTTACCATATGACCCAGCCATTGCGCAGTTAAACGGCCCTTATCAGTTCAGGCTGGTAGCACAAGGTACCACCGTCTGGAGGGCACATAAATCACACAAAAGTATTTTTCACAGTTCTGGAGACTTGAGTCTGAGATCAGGGTGCCAGTATGGTGAGGGTCCTTTTCTGTATTACAAACTTCTGACTCCTCATTGTATTCTTATGTAGAAAGGGAGCTAGAGAACACTTTGTTGTCTTCTTTATGTGGATGCTAATCCCTTTCATGAGAGTTCCTTCTTCATGACCTAAATTATTTGCCAAAATCCCTGCCTCCTAACGCCATCACATTAGGAATTGAGATTTTAACGTCACTGGGATGTGGTAGGGAACAAAATATTTAGTCCATTGTAAAAAAAAGAAAATACATCCATACCCCCCACCCCCCCAAAAGAAAAACTTAAGAACTTGCACTCAAATCTTTATAGCAATTTTATTCAGAATTGCCAAAAATGGCAATAATCAAGATTTCCTTCAACAATGAATGGATAAACAAACTAACTGCGATAAGTTCAAGGAATATTATTTGGCAATAAAGGTAAATGAGCCATCCAGAAGAAAAAATAATATGGAAGTAACATAAATGCATAATGACTAGTGAAGAAAGCCAATCTGTAAAGGATACATGCTGTTTGATCCAAATTATATAAAACTGGAAAAGGCAAAACTATGAAAACAACAAATTGATAACTGAGGGCGATAGGGGAGGATGTAAGGAGGAGAGACCAACAGGTGAAGCATGAGAGGTTTTCATGTGAATGAAACTGTTACATGTGATACTCTAGTGGTGGATATGTTATAATATGCATTGGGCAAATCACAGAGAATTTCACAATGCAAAGACTAGCCCTGATATACACCATAGTCTTTAGTTAATAATACTATACTAACATTTTTCATCACCTTTAACTTGTAACAATGATAGTATAGCCATATGAGATGTTAAAAATAGGGAAAATGAGAAAGAGAGAGCATGGGATGGGGAAGAACTTCCCTCAATGTTTTGAAAACTTTGAAGTATTCTAGAAATAAAGCAATTTTTCAGAACAAAAAGAGGAATGAAAATCTGGTGTGCATAAGCTTATTTCTGATCTAAAATGTCAGCATGTTATATCTGTTTCTGGTGATTTCAAATGTGTGTTTCTAAATTCAGTAATAGATACCTTAAGTCTCATTATATAAAATGTTTTGCTTCATGACAATGGCTAATTTCTGTTATGACTAAGACAGTTGAAAAACAAGTGTAACTAGCAACCAGTTAGAAGCAATATATATTCTCATGTAATCTTTATAGTGAAAGTGAGCTTTATTGTCCTCCTTTTACAACTGAAGAGCCAAAATCAAAGCACTGAGTTCAAATGTCACAAAATCAGCAAGCAGCAAGACTCAAACCTCATCACCTTAGATTCCATGCTACTTTAATGATGTATATATAAGCAACATAGATATTGAGTATAAAATTAAACACACATACACACACACATTGACATTTATAAGGAAATTCAAAGCTAACTCTAGTTACTTGATTACAGCTTTTCTTGTAGCTACTACTTACAAATGAATTGTGTTATGCCTTCAAGATTTTTACTTGCTAAGCAATATTCTTCCAAAGATTCTTGTTTAAATAATGTTAGCAAAAATCAATAGAAAATTTCTGCATCAAACACTCGACTTGTAATATACTTACAAATATATACATATATTTATATCTGTTTGATATATTTACAGCCATTTGTAATATTTATGCCAGAGAAAATTCTGACTCAAGAACACAGCCAGGACTCTAGGAGTAATTAGCCAGTTGATCATTGTCTTTCTGCTTAGCACAGAAGTCTCAATTTTTTGGGGTGAAATATAGAGGGATGTTCTAAGTAAGGCTGTAACTCCTCCAGGACTTTCTTCCTCCTAGCTTTGGATACAATTGACAAGTTTTGATGTACTCAATCTTTCTCTACACAGTGTTTTTCCATGTTGCTGCATGTGTTCCCTCAGGGTTCATGTACATTTGCTATTACATTTGTACTCCTGAAAGACTGGGAACAACTTCTCCAGGATACAAGTCCTGTAGCCTTTTAGTACTGTTAAAGAAATTTCACCACTAATCAGAAAATGGAAATATGGTAAAAGCAATACAAGACAATAACAGAATAAGGACAATGCAGAGATGGATGTAAGATAATCAATATGTCATTTTCAAGTAAAAATCCTGTTATCCAAACTTTATGAGTACTTAAGTTTTATCTGCTTTGTTTTAACTAATTTCTCACCTTTAAAAACAATTACAGACAATTTACATATATAACAATTAAAAGATAAACATAACTTTCAGGCAACAGATCCTGATAGACACCATGTATATATTGAGTAATACTGAGATGCTGTGTAAATTCTTTCCCCCACTACTAATGACCTAAATATATATTTTTATTCTTGTTACGCAGACTGATTATATTCTGTAGTAGAACCCAAGATCTGGAGTCAGGAATCTTGGACCTACGCTTTACCTCCTTCCCCATTTCTTAATACAAAGTACTCAGGCAAATCATTTAAACCTTATGAACTGGCCAAATTCACAGGTTTTTTTTTTTTTATTTTAAAAAAATTAAATAGTAATGCTACTTACTGCCTAAAGAAAATATCTAAGTCACATTTCAAAAAACTCCATATCTATTTCTTCATACCTCTTCCCTCCATACTGACCCACTTTCTCTAGGAGTCACCACATCACACACCCCATGCTAGGCTAAGCAACATGCAGTAGAACACATTTCCCTGTAGCTCAGATTCCAAGAGTCTTTTCTGACTTGTTGCCATCTTTCCCCAATTTTTCTACCTGCTATCCATCAGCAATTATTCTTTTTTAAGGTTTTTATTATTTAGCAATTTATTTACATGTGCTTCATAAATACAACTTTAGGAGCATAGTAATTCTTCCCATCTTACCTGATTTTCTTTATGTTTCACTGTTGAGAGTTTTACTACAAGGTTTCATGGTAAAGATCTTTTATAGTCATGTCTATACAAAGTTCTATGTGTTTCCTATATTTGGATGTCTCTACAAATTAGGGACGTTTTCTGTTATTATTTCACTTAAAAGGCCTCCTAATCCTTTCTCTCTTTCTATACCCTGAGGGACTCCTATGGCCCATATGTTGTGTCATTTGATAGTATCCTGTAAATCTCAAACAGTGCTTTTTAGTTTGGTAATTTCTTCTTGTTTTTTTGTCTGACTGTACAATATTCAGATTTGTCTTCTATCTTGGATATTTTTTCTGCCTCTTCAACTCTGTTTTTATGAGATTCCACTGAATTTTTTTATCTGATCTACGGAATTCTTCATTTCTGGAAATTCATTTTTATTTTTCTTTAAGATCTCAATTTCATGGGAAAAATTTTCATTCATATCATACATAGTTTTCTTTCTCCTTTTTTTTTTTTTTTTTGACAGGCAGAGTTAGAGAGAGAGAGAGACAGAGAGAAAGGTTTTCCTTCCGTTGGTTCACCCCCCAAATGGCCGCTACGGCTGGAGCTGCTCTGATCTGAAGCCAGGAGCCAGGTGCTTCCTCCTGGTCTCCCACGCAGGTGCAGGGCCCAAGCACTTGGGCCATCCACCACAGCCTTCTTGGGCCACAGCAGAGAGCTGGACTGGAAGAGGAGCAACTGGGACTAGAACCCAGGGCCCCAACCGGTACCAGAACCCAGGGTGCCGGTGCTGCAGGCAGAGGATTAGCCAAGTGAGCTGCAGCACCAGCCCAAATATAGCTTTCTTTAGTTCATGAATTTGCTTCTGATTGCTTCTGAGTAATGCAATGATTATATGTAATCCGTTTCTGGCATTTCCTCAATCACTTCATCTTCATCTTTTACTATTGAAATACTGTAGTATTCCTTTGGCTTTTATCTTTGGTCTGTGTCTTTGTGGTTTAGTGGGACATCTACACTTTCAGTAAATACCAAGAGGTGTGTGCTGGGTGTGGCCACTAGCCAGTCCTGTCTGTAGGAAATCTAGTGTTCCCAGAGTTGCTGTCTGTGTGTAGTCAGCCTGATCAGATTCAGTGTCAGTGGGGAAAGTGGATTTTTCTCTCGCTAGGTCTGTGATGCGCAGGCACGCAAAGCAGCTCACAGCTGCAGTCCTGCTCACTTCTTGAAAGTGCTGGGTGGGTAGGAGAGTCCTGCAGGCCATGCTTCCCATCCCTCTGGACAGTTCCCCACTCCCCTCTTGTTGCCAGGCAACTGGTGTGCAGCTGGCATGGAGGAGGAAGGAATTCTTCTGAACTGTGGTAGCCCTCCTCGCTGACACGGTGGAGGGCGACCCCTGATACTGCTGGGCGCACACTGGAGAGGTGGGGTAGCCGCTCCCTGCCTGTGTACAAAACTGGTGTGAGCCTTCCCTCCAACTGGCTGCAGATCGCTGTTGTAGCAGGGAGGGCGAGGGAAGGAGAGAGATGCACTTTTTTTTTTTTTTTTTTTTTTTTTTTGGCCTCTGGTTGCTTGGTCACCTACTGTCTTAGAGGTCCACGGGGAACTCTAGAAGCAGTTCCCAAGCTATCTTTCTTGCTGCACCAGCAGCACCATGGTCCCCTCTCACCTGGTTTGCCTGGTTTGCCTGGGCGGGCATCTTCCTCCCTGGATCCAAGCTTTTGTTGTCTTTTATTGTATATGTGCTCTTTTGGGCACAGATTTGGACCATTTCTGCTGCTTTTGCAGGTCTTATGATGCAGCTTTCTTCCTTTTTTTAAATATTAATTTTGCCCCACATAAATCAGACCATCCTGTTGCTATTCTGCCATCTTGAAACTGCACCCGGCAATTATTCTGAACTACTGATTTATCTAATACTCTAAATCAATATTTCTCTAAGAAACCATCTTTGTTAACCCTCTCCAAATTTACACCTCTAGTGGACATACAAGAATGCCTTCTTAGCAGTCATTGTCTTCTTTAGCTTCCCTAAAGCAACATCAATCTTTTCCTCTTCAAATTTCAATTTATCTGAAAGTTGTCCCTTTGTTGTTTCAAGATGAGAAGGTTTGAGATAGAAGCAGAAACCATCTGAGCTGGGACTATATGTCTTTCCCATGCTTTCTGCATGGGAGGCCTTAAATGTAATTTAACCTTCATATTAATCATATAAAGAAAGCAGTATTTATTTTCATGAAATATTTGGAGCCCTTCATATACATGTATTTCAATAATTTTTTGTTACAATTACATATCCTTTTCCTTTTTTATTTGGGCATTTTTTAATTTTTTATTTTATTTTATTTTTAAGGTGAACTAATTTCATATATTTCATATATATATATATTTATGAGATAGTGAGACTTCTCACCCTACCCTCCATCTTGCCCATGCTCTCACCCTCACTCCTCCTTTCTTATTTATTCTTTCTTTTTTTTGTACAATGATCTACTTTCAGTTTATTTTATACTCGTAAGATTAACTGTATATTAAGTAAAGAATTCAAGAAATAGTAAGAAAAAAACACTGTTCCTCAACAGTAGATAAAAGTACTGTAAATAAGTATCAAATCTCAAAATGTCAAATTTGCTCTTATGCATTACATTTTTGTATTCTATTCTTTACCACATATCTTTTTATTCCACTTTCCATGAGTATTTTGAAGTTTCCGTATGTGTGTACATGTGTGTGTGTATCTTTTTAATCTTCTTGAGGATATGTTCTACCTCTGAATTAGAATGCATCACTGAACTCTGACAATGCCTATTATATAACAAGGATTTGGTTCATTTTTGTGGGAGGGAAAGAATGAGGGTAGATGAATGAAAAGAAGAGAGACAGAAGGATAGCCAGGACTGAAGGAAAGATGATTACTTGCATGGAAGATTACATCAAAGCCCATCACAAAGTTTATACATGGCTACAGCTAACAACTCTTTTCCTAACGAAATCTGATTGTCATGTGTTCCTGGAAACATCCTTCCTTAACTCTTTACAGGCTAACCATCCTGACTGCCATGTGTACCAAATGACACAACCATACCTTCACAAGATTTTCATTTTTTTCTTAAAAGAATTACCACCATTTATAGCATCCCCTTCCTTATCTGGGTCATCTGTTTTTCCAGTAATGACCAATTCTCACTTAATCTACAAATGAGCTCAGAGTATTCCTTCTTTTAGCATTTTTTTTTTTTTGACAGGCAGAGTGGACAGTGAGAGAGAGAGACAGAGAGAAAGATCTTCCTTTGCCGTTGGTTCACCCTCCATTGGCCACCACGGCCGGCGCGCTGAGGCTGGCACACTGCAGCCAGCGCACCACGCTGATCCGAAGGCAGGAGCCAGGTGCTTCTCCTGGTCTCCCATGGGGTGCAGGGCCCAAGTACTTGGGCCATCCTCCACTGCACTCCCGGGCCACAGCAGAGAGCTGGTCTGAAAGAGGGGCAACCGGAACAGAATCTGGCGCCCTGACCAGGACTAGAACCAGGTGTGCTGGTGTCACAGGCGGAGGATTAGCCTATTGAGCTGCGGCGCCAGCCTCTTTTAGCAATTTTTTTTTTTTTTACCTTGCTCTCTCTCTGCTGCATGTAATGCTATGGTCTTCTGCCCTGTCTGCATGCTATTTTTCTTTTCAAGTAAGCTGAGCAAGGGATGAAAGGAGAAATTTAACATGAAGAAGCAAAGTCATTTTTGATCTCTTGGGAACCTTTTACTAAAAGTGACTCTAATATTGCCTCCATAAGTAAAATGTCATCTATGTGCCAAGAATTATATCGGACCTTTTATATACTGGTATTGATTGATTATGAGCCCTCAAAATTCCTATGTTGAAGTCCTCATCCCCAGCATTTCAGAAAGTGCCTTTATTTGAAATCAGAGCCTTTAAAGAGATAATGAGGTTAAAATGAGATTATATGGGTTGACCTTAATCCAATGTGACCCACGTTCTAATAGGAGGAGATTAGGTCACAGACAGGGACAGAGGGAAGTTTATAGGAAGACAGTGGGAAAAGACAACTACCAATAAATGAAGATGATGGCACTCAGCAGGAACCAGGTCTCCTAAGACCTTAATCTTAGACTCTGGTCTCCAGGAATATGGGGAAATAATTTTCTGTTTGTCACTCATCTGTGATACCTTATTATGTAAACACAAGCAAAGCAATGCATGTACTTCATTCCATTTACCTCCCATTCTGTCCTTTGGAAGACAAATTAGGGTCACTGTTCTTTCACAGAAGTCAACAGTAAAGAAACAGAAATGATGTTTGATAGTGTGCCATATTAAGCAGAAACCTAATCCACAAGTCAATGTAATTGAGTATATAGGAAACTTGGCTGACTTGTGGGGCAGAAGTCCTCTCCTTCAGCCTCACCTGAGCTGGTTATCAATCATATACATACAGTCAGTGAATACTCTCCAAGCTAAAAACAGGGACAATACTTCCATCTATATTAACTTATCTGCGAGTAGAAATTGAGTCCCATCACTACTTACTATACCCCAAAGCTTATAAACCACTTTGTGTTCCTTCTACTCTTCTACTCTAAGGCAGTTCTCTCTTTCCATCCCAGTGTCTTATATTTAATTCCCCTCTTCTTTCTTTAAAGATGAATTACCCAGTTGGACTATCTTCATGATTATATTCATAATTTCTCCCCAATGCTCACTCCCACCCATTGATTCCAGCTGCAGTCACAAATGCCTGCAATAGCAGGGACTGGGCTGGATTGAAATCTGGAGCTGGGCACTCAAGGTAAGCATCTCATATGTGTTGTAGGACCCTAACTACTCGAGTCATCATCTGCTACTCGCCAGGGTGTGCAGGTGTGCTTCAGCAGGAAGCTGGAATTGGGAGGGAAGCGAAGACTGGATAGCAGTCATCTTATAGAGTGTCTTAACCACTTGTCCAAATATCAACTACCCACAATCTATACATTAATGCTCTTTAAAAAATGGGTGAGTAGAATTCAAGACAATTATATTTATGTTCAGATAACCTACTGGTAAATAAAGCACAGAAATATGAGGTCTGCGTTAAAAATGAAATTACAGAAATGGAAGTAATTTAGGTTTTATCTAACTGTATTTCATACTTTGATGAAGATAAGCACAGAAATATGTTGCTGTATGTATGAAACATCACCATTTATATGCAGTATGATTTGTGACATTTAACAGAGCATATTTCATAAATCCTAGGATGCACATTTTTATTTTTAACACTTCATAAATTGGGATGCATGTTAGTATCTATGGCATGGATTGGTTTAACTGGCAGTATTTTAAAATGATAAATGAAATTGCAGTGCATCTTGAAGCAAGTAGTATCTCAGCATCAATGAAATATGTTGATAAATATACGGTAAATGAGCATATAATTTATGCAGTTATAGAAACCCTTATAATTCATGAGAAAATTTCAATCATTTGTTCTAGATGATGGTGCACATTGGAATCATCTGGATTACTTGTTGTTACATAAATTGTTGCTACCCTTCCCTCCACCTCTGGGCTCAGTCTACATCGGATGTTGATATTGCTGTTTGAGAAGCACACTGAAAACAACTGTGTTAAGTAATTTGAGAAAGAGATGTTTTTGCTTTTCATTCTGCTTTTTCATGTCAGTACCAGTTGAAACTATTTTTCCAATTTCTGTTACATTTTTGAAATCATCCTTAGAAAATTACCATTGCTTTCCCAATACCCTCATCATCTTCCCTCCTTTTTCAGTAATGTTCTTCATATAAAAATGATGTTAGTTTCTATTGTTACCTGCATTCTGAAACACACACACAAACACATACCTTACATCATAATTGAAGGCTGTGCATAATCATTTTATAATTTTCCTCATGTAAGTCTACATTCCTAAATGTGTTGATCTTAGATTCAGCCAAAGAGCGTTTTATCAATGAGTTCTCTACCATGTCAACTTCTTTTAGAACTCTGTGCCTGTGTACTTGATGATGCTACCTTAGAAGGTGAAGGCCCACTCAGTACCACACACACAACCTTCCAGAACAAGCTGTGCCATCATCTCTTCTTTCAATTATTTTCCTGACTATATCTGAAAGAGTTGCTTACTTATCAATGCCAGGTTCGGTAACATCACTACATAGTGCATACTACATAGTAGTTTTATGAGTTTATTCATCTGGACTACAATAACCTTATGCTGAGAAAATAGCCTCTTTCCCTTTCTCCTATTTTTTTTTTTTTGGTGGGGGGCAGGCAGAGTGGACAGTGAGAGAGAGAGACAGAGAGAAAGGTCTTCCTTTGCCGTTGGTTCACCCCCCAAATGGCCGCTGCAGCCCGCGCACTGCGCTGATCCGAAGCCAGGAGCCAGGTGCTTCTCCTGGTCTCCCATGTGGGTGCAGGGCCCAAGGACTTGGGCCATCCTCCACTGCACTCCCAGGCCACAGTAGAGAGCTGGACTGGAAGAGGAGCAACCAGGACAGAATCTGGCTCCCTGACCGGGACTAGAACCCGGAGTGCCAACGCCACAGGAGGAGGATTAGCCTATTGAGCCGCGGCGCCAGCTCCTATCTTTTCCTACACTTAGTTTTCTCTTGAATAATTAAGAGATTTCCTGGCATGCAGTTGGGACTCAACGGATGATATCAAATGGAAGGATACGTGGACTGAAAACTAGTTACCTATTAAATTACTGCTTTTCTACTATCCTGCATATGTGAGGTATTATATATGTGGTTCTATCAGGGTCAAAAAAAAGTTAGTAAACACTATGTAAACTATTATCTCAGGCACTGGAAGGAACAGAGATGAAAAAAGGCAGGATCAATTAGGCAGTCTGTATATTTGTTGAACACCTATCATATGTCAAGTACATCCAAGAATCTTTCAGAGTAAAAGGCTAATGCTATTCTTTCAAGGGGCAATGTTTTGAAGAAGCCCATGGAAATATTCTATTTAGTTAGAGCTCCAATATTGCTTCTTGTGTTATTCCACTGAGATTTAAACAAAGTGCTATCCAAAAAAATTAAATCACACTCGCTGGGGCCAGAGGAAAGACTGTCCCTTCCAGACATGAAAGGAGGCAAGTGTGGCTCAGAAATAAATGACTTTACATAGACACACGAGGCCTCTTGAGAATGGAGGAGTCGCGGTAGCTGGAAAGCTCTCAAACTAAATCGCACAGCAAAAGGTTATGACTGACAGAAAGAGAGTATCTTATAACAGCGCCTTTTTTCATTTCTCAACCGTAATAAGAAACCACTTCAAGCTTCTTAGGGACTAATTCAGTTTCAAGTGTAAATTGAAAAAAGGCCAACAAAGACGGTGTTTTAGTTCAAAAATTTTGATAAACACATAGTTGTTTTCAATAACGGCACTCAATAGAAAATGTAAAATATTTTGTTTGAAAGCTACACAGGAAAAAAATAAAGTATTCTCAAGTATACTGTGCTTGCTCCAATGACTACCAAGATTCCCAGGTGAATGTTCCATAGCGGAGGCTCTCAAGAAGCAGTAACAAAGGGAAAGGCTCAAGAAGTTGGAAAATTCCAGCCACAGATTGTTTATTTACGATTTGACCTGATTAGACTTTTAGAAAGCATTGCGGGTCTAATTTGAGGCAGATAAAATCTTATTTATGGATGAAAGCAGTTGTAGTTCAGAGAGTCACAGAACTAAGGAGTGGAAGGAGGCTTAATCACGCCCACTCCTTCTTGCTGCCTATTCAATACTTTCTGGACCTATTACCCCATCCTTCTGAACTGCTCAGCAGCACTCCCCTGGATGTCTCCAATACCACCTTACTTAATTTTAAATCTAGATGTCTTTAATTAGGCACACTCAATATTTCATTTAAAGAAAGATACCTTTACCTGGTTTCCAGAAGATCTCTCTGAGAATGTTCATATGTTACATTCAGAAGTAAAATTAATCTTACATTAAATCATCTAAATTATCTTGGAAAATCTGCTAAACACTTATGAAAATAAGTTTGTAAAATATTAATGTTGCAAGCAAATTGATATTGAAATGTTACTGATAAAGATTGCTAACGATTGTGCATTGAAAGCAGAAGTTTAGAAAAATTAAATTTTTTCTTCATTCTTCAATTTTGCCCTCCATTCTAAATTAAATGCTATTATAATTTTTTCCAAGTAAAGTCAATATTTTAGTCTCTTCTAAAGCAGAAAGTAAAAAGTGGGAAGTAAAAAATTAATTCAGCTGAAATGTCACTACTTCTCTTTGGATTTTTCACTTAGAAATGATAACTAGCTGGCGCCACGGTTCACTAGGCTAATCTTCCGCCTTGTGGCACCGGCACACCGGGTTCTAGTCCCGGTCGGGGCGCTGGATTCTGTCCCGGTTGCCCCTCTTCCAGGCCAGCTCTCTGCTGTGGCCAGGGAGTGCAGTGGAGGATGGCCCAAGTCCTTGGGCCCTGCACCTCATGGGAGACCAGGCGAAGCACCTGGCTCCTGCCTTCGGATCAGCGCAGTGCGCCAGCCGCAGCACGCCGGCTGCAGCGGCCATTGGCGAGTGAACCAACGGCAAAGGAAGACCTTTCTCTCTGTCTCTCTCTCTCTCACTGTCCACTCTGCTGTCAAAAAAAAAAAAAAAAAGAAAAGAAATGATAACTATTCAGTGATAATATGAATTGCACCCATAATCTTCAAATTGTAAAAGCAATATCATTGAATTTTAGGCATGCTTTCTAGAATCATTTTTTTATAAAAGTAATACTGTCTCCCATATTATAAATATGAACAATTAATTTTTAAAAGACTGATATTTTCTATTTATGTCAAGAACAGAATAAAAATCACTATTTGGGGTGCTTTAATCTTCCACAGTGGGAGGCTTTACTGCACAGATCTGAGCAAACTGTTGGAGAGAGAGGAGGGAGGCAGGGAACTGGTGGTGGGTAGCTGAGAATGTGGAGATTTTGATTGTCTTTTTGGAAATGTACATGTGGAATGCACAAAATCTGTTTTCTTTATAGTAATAAAAACTTATTTTAACAAGTTGAGTTTAAGAATATCATCTCTTTTGATTTGATTAAACTACTCCTGGATGTGTGTTCTTTTCCAACAACATATTGAATCTATCTCTGCTCTTGTTTCGTAATCTGTAAAATGGAGCTAGAACAAATAACACTTGTCAGTACAGAATTAGGAAAGTATTTTAAAAGATTGAGTGACTTAAAATACTCAGAATTATTTTTGGCACATGATAAGGTGATAATAAGTGTTTCTAGCTTTAGTGGAGTTCATATTTATCTAAGTCTGAGATTCTGATATCATCCAGATCTTTCCACCTTTCTGTAACAATGAAATAGTTTCTTTCTTCAGCAAATGTGAATTATCATGGATGCAAATCATGAAAAATAACAATATTCAACAAAATGAAGTTTTTTACCTCATAGAGTTTATAAACCTAATGGAATAAAAGATAAGACATACTGACTCAGTTTGTAATCTTTTATTTCTCCATTTATAAAATAAAGGATTAGTCTATGTAGTTTAGGCATTTTTCTTCATTAAAGGGCTCAATATTATAAATAAAATCTGTTATAACTTTGAATAGCATGCAACTGATCTCTGAAAAGAAATGGAAGCATGAATGTCAAAATATTTTTTAAAAATATATTCGCTTGGATATTAGAAGATGATTATCAAGAAATTATTTTCTCTTTTAATTATTTTTGTTTAAATCTGCATTTATAATTTAAACTTAACTAAATCTGCCATTAAACTAATGTTTAGAAAGCAGTGTCCTTGTTTATAAAAAAATGATTGAATTTCACATCATTTAAATGAGACTAACGCAAAATAAAATTATGTTTTTGGTGGGAATATTGGATATGCACTGTTCTTGGAAATAGTTAGTTGAATAGGACAAATTATATTTTTCTCTCTCTCTTTTTTTTTTTTTGACAGGCAGAGTGGACAGTGAGAGAGAGAGAGACAGAGAGAAAGGTCTTCCTTTGCCGTTGGTTCACCCTCCAATGCCCGCTGCGGCCGGTGTGCTGCGGCCAGCGCACCGCGCTGATCCGATGGCAGGAACCAGGTACTTATCCTGGTCTCCCATGAGGGTGCAGGGCCCAAGCACTTGGGCCATCCTCCACTGCACTCCCTGGCCACAGCAGAGAGCTGGCCTGGAAGAGGGGCAACCAGGACAGAATCCGGCCCCCTGACCGGGACCAGAACCCGGTGTGCCGGTGCCACAAGGCGGAAGATTAGCCTAGTGAGCCGCGGCGCCGGCCATGAATAGGACAAATTATAAGATCATTGCAATAATAAACATGGGGGGAAAAAAAGAAAATCAATTGCCAGTATCACAGCAGGGTTGGAATAGAAATGGTATATTTGAAACACATCAATTAGATAGTGTTGTCCAGATTCAGAAGTTGATTAAATAAGAATGATTAAAACAAGGATGTTTTGTGGAAAAAATTTCCACTAGTTCAGGTTAAATAGTTATCTAAATCACAGTGAAAATATGAGTTATATAATTTGTCAGTGTTTGCTGATTTCAAATACAGAAAATAGAAGTTTTGCACAAAATGATGTCCTATCAGTATTTAGGATTGATAATGGAAAACTACTTTTCAGTAAAGGAAATTTGAATAGTTAATAGCACAGATGATTTCTATAAAAATAGATACAGCTATAGCCATCATGAATGCAAAGAGGACAACAAACACACCAACAGACCTCAAAAAGCTAATAAAACCTGTGCCTGTCCTTGTAAATGCTTCAGAGTTGGAACTCAGGTCAAGTAAGAAGAGAAACTGCATGGGAGACTGGACAGGCTGCTGGACTCTCACGTACAGCAATCACACTTAGACTTTTACAAAGGTCCTCGATACACTATTAATAACTACATATAGATTATCTAGAACAACTAAAGATTTTCTCATCCCCCTCCCAATATCAAGTAGAAAAGAAAATTTTCCAATATGGCCATGTTTAGATTTTATTGATCAAGAGCTTGAAATGGAAGGAAACTCTGATAGCAGATCAATACTGCTATACACTGATAGGAGCTGAAGCAGACAGGTGCTGACACGCAACAGGGATCCTACAAATTCATTCTTCCCTCAAGGATATTTTGTGAGGAAAAAATGCAATTTTCTTAAGGCTCTAGGGAAACCCTTGTCTGAAAGGAAAGGAGAATAAAAATGAAAGAACTGAGAAAAAGAAAACAAGGAACATTCTTCAAATCCTTACTAAAAAGTCAGTTTTCTTAAGGGATTACACTTTTAGCATTTAGGGATGTTCTATAGTGTGTCTCTGACTCTATCAGATAGTGAGGATCTGGAAGGGGTAGAGCAACTAGCATAGCAGCATCTGCTAACCTGCTGTGTGGGAGAAGAATCTTTGCACGTCATCCAAAGCTCTTTCCAAAATAAAAGCAGAACAACAAATTAGTAAAGAAACAGAACTTCTGATTTAGGGTGATAATTTTGTAGGCATATTATTTGAATGAATCCCTTATGTTACAGAACTTTTATTTTTTTTAGGTAAAAATAATACACATTCATCACCATATATAATTTAGAAAAATATAGACACAAAGAATTTTAAAAGGTAAATATTAAATATTGCTTGAATGTCTCTATGATGCAGAAACAAAGCTATTAAGGCATTGTTTTGGATTCTTCTTGTCCTATGTAATAAATAGTAGAAATTATAAGTAGAATTATATGAAGTATATGGTGAATATAACTGCATATTTTCAAAGTAAATATATAATGCATGTACAGATTAACATATATTTTTATATATTCTTATATTGTATGACAGGCAACTTTGTTCCGTGGGCATGTAATTTATTCAATTAGACTTCTTCTTTTGTCATTTCCATTGGTTCTCATTTTCCAAAATAGTACAAAACATGACAATATTATTATTTAGGAAGCTTTTCTTATATCCATGATTATTTTCTAAAAAATAATTGTTATACTTCAGGCTGTTTATCTCACCACCTTCATTATAGAGTTATCTTTATTCCATGGATTAAAGTGCTATTTTTACCATATACTAAAATATAATGTAGATAGTTAGAGAGATATAGATATCTGTATTTTTCTTCAGGAGGCTGTAGATTTTATGAAGTTTTAAAAATATATGGTATAGTTGCCCATACTCCAGGAATACTCTTTTTTTTTTTTTTATTTGACAGGTAGAGTTATAGACAGTGAGAGAGAGAGAGAGAGAGAAAGGTCTTCCTTCCGTTGGTTCACTCCCCAAATGGCCACAATGGCCGGAGCTATGCTGAGCAGAAGCCAGGAGCCAGGTGCTTTCTCCTGGTCTCCCATGCGGGTGCAGGAGCCCAAACACTTGGGCCATCCACCACTGCCTTCCCGGGTCACAGCAGAGAGCTGGACTGGAAGAGGATCAACCAGGACTAGAACCTGGTGCCCATATGGGATGCCGGCGCCACAGGTGGAGGATTAAACAAGTGAGCCATGGCGCTGGCCCCCAGAAATACTTTTAGAATATATAAATCTTCCCCAACACTAATGATCTGAAACTGGTCTATTTTGAGGCCAAATGAAGCCTTTATAGGATTCATTGTCCCCATTCATGTACTTTAACTAATTTCAGAAAACGTTTGTAATTTGTCCTTTTACACAGATTTTTACATATGTTCTTTTCAGTTTCTCTGAATCTATGTAGGATAAGTGAAAAAAATTTATCCCGACACCTTTTGTATCTGATTATTTCTAGTATTTCTAATTTTTAAAGTTCTAATACTTTTTATGTTTCTAAGATTTTTTTTTTTCCTTTGGAAAACACTCCCTGACAGTAATAAATTTATCAGTTCTAATGTGTTTACTCTGAAGGCTAATTTTCATTGCCATTTTGGCTGGATTAACAGATACCTAGATAACTGCTGAAGTATTATTTCTGGGGATGTCTGGGAAGGTGGTTCTAGAGCTGATTCACACTTGAGTCAGAGTTAGGTGGAGAAGACTTCCCCCTGATATGCATGGGCACCATCCAATTGGTTGGCCAAGACAGGATGAAAAGGCAGAGGAAATGATTTCCTTTCTCTTCAATTCAATTCTCTTCAATTTCCCCTTTGGACCTCATGACTGTGGCCGGAGATCCCACCCCAACCCCCAGGGTTTCAGGACTCCAAGCATGCACTGAGAGTTATACTATCCACTGTTGTACTTCTGAGGCTTTCCAACATGGACTGAGCCTTGCCACTGATTTTCTTGCATCTCCAGCTTACAAACAACCTATTGTGGGATTCCTCAGCCTCCATAATTATTCTGTGAATTCCCCCATAAGTCCTGCCTCATCTACCTGACTGTATGTCTATATATCTATGGATGTACGTCTGACTATCTATCTATCTATCTATCTATCTATCTATCTATCTACCTACCTATCTACCTACCTACCTACCTATCATCATCATCTATGTATACTATTGGTTTGGTTTCTCTAAAGAACCTTGAATAATAGATATCTTTTTTATATTGTCATATTCAGATAATTTTTAAAAGTAACTACAAATGTAATTTTAGTACCTTATCCATAAAAATTTTCATTTCAGTTCTCGTGGCTTTATTATCAAATGTTTTTTATTAATATAATTCTTTTTGCAAGATGGCATTTGTATACTACTTTTAATAGTTTTCCCTCCAGTTTTTTTTGTTGTTGTTGTTTTGTTTTTTGGTTTTGTTTTTGTTTTTGTTTTTTTTTTGACAGGCAGAGTGCATAGTGAAAGAGACAGAGAGAAAGGTCTTCCTTTTTCCGTTGATTCACCCTCCAATGGCCTCCATGGCTGGCACGCCACAGCCGGCGCACCGCGCTGATCCCATGGCAGGAGCCAGGTGCTTCTCCTAGTCTCCCATGGGGTGCAGGACCCAAGCACTTGGGCCATCCTCCACTGCACTCCCTGGCCACATCAGAGAGCTGGCCTGGAAGAGGGGCAACCGGGACAGAATCCGGCGCCCCGACCGGGACTAGAACCCGGTGTGCCGGCGCCGCAAGGCAGAGGATTAGCCTAGTGAGCCGCGCCGCGGGCCTTTCCTCCAGTTTTAATAGTACTTTCTTAAATAATTCCAGATAAACAGTCATGAAAATTTCCATAAAATATGTTAAAATTTAGTTAACATAACACAAAATAAAAAATTGGGAGTGGGTATTTAGCCTGGTGATTAAGATACTAGTTGAGACACCCATGTTCCATATCAGAGAACTGGGCTGATATCCAGCTCCCAACTTCACCTTCCTGCTAATGCAGATTTTGGGAGATAGCACGAGATGGTTGTCTCTGCTACCCTCCCAGGGGACCTAGGACCCAGACTGAATTCCTGGGACCTGGTTTCTGCCTAGACCAACCCTGGCCAGTCATCTGGGGGGTGAAGTAGCAGGTGGGAGCATTTCTCTCTCTCTTCCTCACTTCTCTCTTTGCCTCTGAAGTAAATAAAACATATTTAAATCCAGGTTTCATTTTAACTTGTCATTCCACTGACAATAACAGCAGTTTAATAGAATGATCATGCTTTGATTTATCCCAATTGTGTTTGGATTGTATGTGCCTCTCACTAGGTGAATGTCATTTTCAGATGAATATAGCACACCCCTGATAGATATTAACTTCTGCAAAGAATTTATAAGTAACAGTGAGCATTATTTTCATTGGAAAGTAGGACAGGGAAATAGGGACTTTGCAAATCATGGAAGTGGTCGCTTTGGGTAGATGCCAGTTAGATAATATTTCTTCCTGGATATCCAAGGAAGAAATAAAAAGGAGCTGACCAAAGGTTTATAAAAATCTTTGGATAAAACTCTGCTGTAATAACAGTACTATTTTCCATCAGATATAATTAGAAACTGGAATTGGAATTCAGTATTGACTCACTTCTGATTGCACGGTTATTAGGTTACTTAATCAATCTGCCAAATCTTTATCTTCCTAATAAAAGGTACACAAAGCCAGAGTGGGATATACCTTCATTATGGACATTTGGGGGAAGTTGGGATTTTTTGTAATTACTTCTAATTTTTTACATTGAATATTGACCAAGATATTTTAACAAGAAATAATTCAGAGTAGAAAAATAGATGAATGCAATAGATAGAGATTCGTTGGTCTTAATTATTCATTTACATTCAGAAGCATAATAATTTTATTCTAGCCTTAACGTATTTCTGAATAGATAACTCTTCTCCACATTTCACTGTCCCATACTTTTTTCAAACCATCATGATTATTTTTCTAGAATACAGTTCTGACAACGATGCATTTACTCAGATGTCAGCAGTCTCCCCTCTGTCTACACAATTAATTCTACACTATCCAGCCTGCTTCATTCGCCTATAATACAGCTTCTTAACTTCATTTCCCCTCCTGTCTCTTTACTGCCCTGTCACCTGACAAACTCTGTCTACCCTTCCTCACCATTTTCACCTCTACAAATCTGCTCATACAGGGATACCTTTGCCTCTGTTTATCCAGACCTCGAAGTCCACTCAAATAACTCCCTCTCAGTGAATTCCTTCCTGATTTATTTCTTTAAAAGTAATCCTTCCATATTGTGGGTCTTACACATTGACTTTGTTTATAACATATAATTTTCATATTTTATTACACTTTTATTACACTAAACTACAACAAATAAAATATGTTAATTGACAGATACATTTTTGTGTTCTATATTATATGGTTGGATTTTTTTTAGTTAAAAGACACTAGTGTAAATATAGACAATGCTTATAAACAATCATTGAGTGAAAATGACCATTTCACCAATGTACAGCAAATTTTAAACTAATCACAGATAATTAAAGCTATAATAGTATAACATTCTTAGTCATTGGTTTGGCAAAGGTATAAAACAGTTTCATAAAGCTATATTAAAAGTAAATAATATAAAAGTATAAAATTTATACCAATTTACAGATAAGAAAACTCAAATAAGTGAAACAATCTGGCCAGGGCATCATAAATAGAAATTAACAACTCTAAGCCAAGAGTCTACAATTCCCAAATCTACACTGCATTGCCTATTTCTCTGGAATAGATACAGCCAGGGCTATCAAATTCTAAAAGACTGTCAAGGTAACTGTTATCATTTATATTTTCACTCCCATTTTCTTATCCATTGTTCTTTACTTCTTCCCACTTCACCCACACCCTCCATTTCTCTGTCTACTTTTCTGCAAGTGAGCATGAATCCAAGTCCATCATCTTTCGTTTCTCAAGTTTTATAGGCTGCCTTAATTTTAAATCGGATACATTATTGTGAAAACTTCCTCTTTTCTTTCTGCAGCCCACTTAGACCCTGACCATCTCAATTCAAACTGTGCTGTAGTCTTGGTGAGGATAAATGCCCAGTTAGGGCCATATTGTTATGAGAATAATCAGAGAGGCATGTTGACTGGATTTTCTGAAGAATCTGGTCAGGTCCTGATTCCTGTGAGCAGACTCTGTCTGACTCTTTCCAGATGAAAAATGGTCTTTCCACTCTTGGAGTGGGTCTACTTCACGTTTCTTTTTCTTTCCTGTCACATCACTCTGTCACTGGATATTGTTTTCCCATACTTGTCTCTCTGCTCTCTTACCTCATGGATCAGCCATTCATTCACCAGTCTACACTGTTGGATGGATCTTGATCCTGCTTCACATCTGTTAACCTGCTGCTGCCCCTGGGGATTTTTAGGACTCAACTTTTAACAAAGTCTAACAAGGAAATACCAAAAGCAGACTTGTTCTGATCTCAATCAGCACTCAGATTAGAAGATATTGAAGACAGCTGCATTTAGCTGTCTTTGCTGCTGTTAATGATTACCTCTCTCTCAACAGCAAAATCTTGCTTTTCTGCTGATAATACCCAATCTCCACACACTACTTCACTGGAACTCAAATTACTCTTAAATGACAGGAAGGTTGCCAATGGTTTGGATTCATAAGCACTATGGGAGGAATTTGTGTGAACACAGGACTGAGGACAAAATAATCAAATTAAAATTCCTGCTCTATCCTGTGCAGTCTTTCTGAGCTCAGACTTTTAATCTCTAAAATGGAATTGCTAACAAGGCCTCCCTTAATGGATATTGTACGGACGAAAATGAGATAATGTCTAGGAAAGCATCTAAGACAAGGACTTGAATTTAGCTGAGCTTCAGTATCTTTCTAACATTTCTATATCTCTAAATCCATTTTCCTGGAGTCTTGCCAGTACAGATAAGACCATTGACATTTTCAGAATAAATACATTTGTGTCTTTTTCACTTTTCTATTACAGCACACAAGAAGCCTTGAATTCACCTTTTGGAAATTTTCTTGTCAAGTTACTCTGATCTTTTACAACCTTTCTATATGACCATTAATCCCTTCTCCTTGATGGACCTATTCAGGCTTTTAAGGTAGATGATTCTGGGATAAATTTTAATTCTTTCTTGTATTCCATTCATAAAGGGAAATAGCCAGAGAACTGTAGAACACCATCTGTTATGAAAGCACATAGCCATAGCTCACTGAGGTACTTACCCATATCCTCCTCCAGACAAAGAGATACATGAAAGTGATATGCTTAACAGCAAGGTCTCAGAATTTATGACAGGTTGATTATTCCTCATCTGAAGTGCTTGGGACCAGAAGTATTGTGGGTTTTAGATTTGATTGTTGATTATGGAATATTGGCATATGTATAATGGTATATCTTGGGGATGGAGCCCAAGTTTAAATATGAAATCAATTTGTTTCATACATACTTTATGAGTACACATAGCCTAAAGGTAAGTATAAAATATTTTATGGGTGGATATTTGGCACAGCTGTTGGGCCACTGCTTGGCATATCCACATTTCATATTGAAGTATCTCCCCACTCTGCTTCCAATTCCAATGTCCTGTTAGTTCATTTCCTGGAAGTTAGCAGATGACAGCTAAAATACATTGATCATGGAGACCTGGACTGTATTTCAGGTTCCCGGGCATGTGGGACAAGTACCAGTTCATAGGGTCTCTCTCCTCTCATTTTCTCTCTCTCTCTCTCTCTCTCTCTCTGTGTGTGTGTTTGTGTGTGTGTGTGTGTTGTGTGTGTTTCTGTGTCACTTCCTGGCAAATAAATTAATAAACATTTTTTTAAAATTTTAGTGAACCTGCATTTTGACAATACATACCAAGTGAGGTTATATGTGGAAATTTCCTCTTGGAGTCTCACGTTGGTCTCTCAAAAATTTCAAATTCTGAAGCATTTCAGATTTTTAACATTTGAATTGGGGCTGCTCAGTCTTTATTATGTTTCAGTCACACTGGTGAGCTTTGTGAGTTTGAACAATATACTTAGTATTTCCAAGATTATTTCCCTATATTGAATAAACTATAATAACTACCTTAAGAATTAAAGTGTGTAAGATTTGCAGTGTGTATAATGTTCAATAAACATATGCTTGTTACAACATAAACTGTTTTATAAAGATTTATTTAGTTATTTGAAAGGCAGAGTTACAGAGAAGCAGAGGCAGAGAGTATCGGAGGTCTTCTATCCACTTCTGTTTCACTCCCAAGAGGTCACAACATCTGGAGTTGAGCAGAGAGCTGGATTGAAAGCGGAGCAGCCAGGTCCAGAAAAAGCACCCACATGGGATGACGGCACCACAGGCAGCAGTCTTACCCGCTGTACCACAGCACTGGCCCCCCAACCTAAACTTTTAAAATATCAGGAATATCTTTTTATTTTATTCTGCTAGCAGATATAAATTTTCAATGATGTGATGAGGTGGAGTGGGCAAAAGATAGAGAAGGGAAGGAAAGAGCATGGAATTCTCAGACAATTGAATAAGTAGATTATAGTGATACTTAGCTGCTAGGTTAAGAAGTTGCTACTATTTCCATAGGCAATTTGCTTCCTCCTCATTGCAGTTACTATTCTCTTACCAGACAAGCTTTGTAAAAAGACTACTTTATACCATGAGCTTTGCATATTGATATATTGATACTTTTTTTTTTTTTGACAGGCAGAATGGACAGTGAGAGAGAGAGACAGAGAGAAAGGTCTTCCTTTTCTGTTGGTTCACCCCCAATGGCACTGCAGCCAGTGCTGCGCCGATCTGAAGCCAGAAGCCAGGTGCTTCTCCTGGTCTCCCGTGCGTGTGCAGGGCCCAAGGACCTGTGCCATCCTCCACTGCACTCCCAGGCCAAGCAGAGAGCTGGACAGGAAGAGGAGAGACTGGAACAGAATCCAGCGTCCTGACCGGGACTAGAACCCGGGGTGCTGGAGCCACAGGCGGAGGATTAGCCTATTGAGCCGTGGCGCCGGCTGGATATTGATACTTTAATCATACTATTCTTAATTAGATAAAGTGATCAGAGATGGTGGAGCAATACACAGGGATAGACAGTGGGTTGCTGGTCACCTTAATTAATAAAGGTCATCATTTGAGTTTCACTCAGTATACACTTAACAGAACTTACTATCTTCTTTTGCTCACATTTGCTTTCTCTGTTATCTGCTTCCTCTGCTACCACATAAATATTTTTTCTGGCATATTTTGGACCTTCTGTGGTGATCTTAGGCCATTGTTTAAACCTGCAGGCAAACCTCAGAGCTCATACCGCTGCCTTCCAGTGTTTGCTCTTGTCTGTATTGGCACAGGCAGTGTATGATAGCAACACGCTCACTGAATCCTCATGGAGTAGTATCCTTGTGTCAGGCACAAAGCTGAGCTCCTTAAGCCCCATATGGTTTTATATTTCACAACAACTTGTGAAGCAGCTGAGACTGTTAATGTCATTTTACAATTGAAGCAACTCAGGTAATAAAAGATTTACCAACTTTCTAAGAATACTGTGTTTGGCATTATGATGCCTGGCACTGTGTAGTGAATATTCGTTGTCCAATACACAGATCCTTGTCAAACTTCAATCTCCAAATCAAACTGAGAAACACATCAAAAAAAAAAAAAAAGCAAAAGCAAAAAAAAAAAAAACAGAAATTTCTGAATTTCTGATCTCTTAGTGGAAGACAGAGAAGAAAGGAAATAGAGATACAGAAATAGAGATAGAGAAGGAGATAGAGGAGATAGTGATAGCAAGATAGAGATAGATATAGAGATGATAGATGATACAAAGATAGAGATAGAGACAGCTAGAGATAGAGATATAGAGATAGAAACGACAGATAGATGATAGAGAGAGAAACAGAGAGAGAGAGAGAGAGAGAGATGGATAGAGATACAATACAGATACAGATACAGAATCAAATACAGATATAACTCTACTGATTCAATCCCCAAATGGTGGCAGCAGCTCGGGTTTGTCCAGGCCAAAGCCAGGAGGCAGGAAGTTCATTCTGGTCTCCAGGGGTGGCAGAAGCCCAGATATTTGTGCCATCATCTTTTGCCTTCCCTTGCACGTTGGCAGGAAGGTGAGTAGGAAGCAGAGCATCTGAGACTCTGATATGGAATGCCAGCATCACAAATTTTCGCTTAAACCACTGCACCACAATGCCAGCCTTCAAACTTATGTTTTAATTATATTTTTCTCTGAGCTTTTAAAAAATATTGTGTTTGATGGAAAATTGATAAAAATAATAACTCACTGGTACAAATATTAGTAAGTCAACAACCTATTCTGCAAAGAGTCTGAATACAAATATTTTAAATGTATTCCTTCTGATTAATCTGAAAATGAATCTAATTTTACAAAATGTTTCAGAGTATTTCAATGGTTAAGATATAAATAGTATAATCAATGAACTGGAATGTAAGAAGCCTGGATTCTTTTTCCTGCTTTACCACTAACAAATTATGCATCTCTGGAGAAGTGATATAACTTCTGTGGGCATCAGTTTCTATAGGAGGAGTGTATTTAATATGCATAACACCAAAATGATTTCCAAAATTGGTTCTTAATACTTATTTCTGAATAATATGAGAAGAATTCAAAAAGTTCATGCAAAATGAGCATTAATTTTTAATTCCATTTTCCTACCAACTTTCTGAGGTCTCTTCATTTAATCTATGGAATTTGCTTTTTGTGTGTTTGTAAATGGATAGTTAAATACCTTAAATACTTGTTTGCTTAGGTAGGCTTAATATAGTTTACATTACTAAGTAACTTTAAAATATTTACATTAGTTAATATTAAGGCAATTAATGTTATTAACATAAAATGACAATTTTCCATTTAACACAGGATTTGGATTCAATAATTTCGGTTCCAGTTTAAGTTTGGGGATTCTTCCATGGGTTTAAAGCACTTTACCCTTGTTTTCATTAATTATGCTGAACACAACACCTGTCACGAACAACCAAAGATTGTTGAGTTGAAAATAATAGCTTTATCTGTGATTACTAAATTGCTGTAAATTACACTGAATTTCATGAATTACAAGCTGTTAGCGTTATTAATTTGTATGTATTTTCACTAAGTCCAATTGCCACGTATAAATATTTAGGAGATTTGATCATAGTGACTGATCAAAGGCAATTAAATACCCATTCTCAATTCCTTGATTCTTGCTTTGGTCTTAAGTCCACACTGACTTTTAAAACAAACCCTGATTTGCTTTAAAAAAAAAAAAAAGTCCAATTTATTCATTTGAAAGTCAGAGTTACTGACAGAAATGGAAAGAGAGGGAGAGAGAAAGATCTTCCATCCATTGCTTCACTCCCCTAAAAGCCACGATAGCCAGGACTGGGCCAGGCTGGACAAAAGAGCTAGTAGTTTCTTCTGGTCTCCCATATGGGTACAGGGGCCCAAGTATTTGGGCCATTATCCTCTGCTTTCCCAGATTCATCAGCAGGAGGCTGCATAGGAAGTGGAGCAGTCAGAAATCGAACCCACATCCCATATGGGATGCCACTATGCCATAATGTCAGCCCAGATTTATTGATTTATTTGAAAGAGTTGCAGAGAGACAGGGAGAGACAGAGATCTTTCATCTGCTTTTCACTCTCCAGATGGCTGCAATAGCCAGGGCTGAGCCAGGCCAAACCTAGAACCAGGAGCTTCATCTGGGTGTCCTACATGGGTAACCGGGGCTCAAGCACTTAGCCCATCTGCTGCTACTTCTCCCAGGCTGTTATAGACTGTTATTTACATATATAAATATATATATGTCATATATATTATATATGTATTTGAAAAAAAGCATTATTTCTTCATTCAGTTTTTACATGTGTGCCACCTTGATAACATTTAAACAAGAAGTTGCCAAATCAAACTGAACCTCGTGATTTACATGAATGTCAATATCCACTGTCATGAAAAATGAAGCTATGATTCTTTGTACTGACTAGAAAGCAAATAAGATCAGCTCTTAAGCCTAATGACATAAACTTGACCAGATAATAGTATGTTCATTTCCCCAAGATAATCCAACTTCATAATCTGCTGAACAGACCAGAGTTAGTTTCTTGGAGCTGATTTAAATACCCAATCTTTAGTGAACAAGAGTAGTACAGCCATTTCACATGATTCTTAGGTTTCATTCTCAGGTCACCTTTCATTGTAGCTCTTTGAAATCTTGATTATTTAATTATTTTATTGCCTTTAAAGTGAAAACTCTTCTGTTACAGCTTTCTTCTCTATGAGTTAAACATGAATAAACACACAGCTGTTTTTAATAGACTTTTACACAGTTTCTGTCAGAAAAAGATATTATCTGATATTTCATGAGTTTCATTTGCAATTAATTAATGCACTTATGTCATCATTAAAAATTGAAGTTAATGGGAAGTGAATAAAAAATAAAAAACAGGTTTAGAAAATAATATAAGGAAAATTTTTGAATGTCAGTGTTGATAAAAATTTCAAATTGTTAGCAATATATGCTACACATAAAAATTCCCCACAAGGATATGGAAGATAAACATTAATTTCACCTAAAATTAATAGAATTCTTCCATTCAGATACTAATAACATCACATAAATACACAGCTCCCTAATAGTAACTATGTTAGTACTAAAAATAATGAAATCAAAGGCCTAGTAGATAAGACCCTGGATAAAGTATCTATTTTCCCAGGGGTTGGCACTATGGCTTATGGGTAAACCCATGTTCTGCAATGCTGGTATCCCCTGTGGGTGTCAGTTTCTGTCCCAGCTGCTGTTACTTCTGATCTAGCTCCCTGATAACAGCCTGGGAAAAGTAGCAGCAGATGGTCTAAGTGTTTGAGCCCCAGTTACCCATGTAGGACGCCCAGATAAAACTGGTTCCAGGATTGGCTTGGCCCAGCCCTGGTTATTGCAGCCATCTGGAGAGTGAAATAACAGACTAAAGATCTCTGTCTTTCACTGTCTCTCTACAACTCTTTCAAATAAATCAATAAATCTTAAAACAAATAAAGTGTCCATTTCTCATAACAGGGTATTTGAATTTCATCCTGAAGCTTCTCCTACTACAAACCTTGTAAAACAGCAGTGACGGCTCATATAATTGGGTTCCTGCCACCCTGATGGGGGACCTAAATTAAGTTCCTGACCCACAACGTCAGTCCTAGCCTAGCCATAGAGCCCTGGCATTACAGGCATTTAGAAAGTGAACCAATAAGATGTGAACTCTCTCCCCAACCCTCTTTTAAATAAACAAATAAATAATTAATTAATTTAAATAAAATAATCCAATCAGTGCTCAACATTCATGGAGTATTTTTATAATTTATAAAGAATATATTCACTTCTATAATCTGTAATCATCACATAACTCCATAAATACATCATGTAGCTTTAGGTCTGTATTATAGATGAGTAAACTAATATATATGTAAGTATTTGTCCATAATATGCAAGTAATATGTAAGTAAGTAATAACATGTAAGTAATTGTCCAGAATTACACAGCTAAGATGTGAAATTGCCAGGCTTATAACATAATTCTACTCATTTTTAAAGCCTTTTACTTCTTACTACCACCTGGTCTTTCCCCTTTTATGGATTATCATATACATACTGTACAAAAATGCAAAAATTATCATATTGTTAGTGTTAAATCCAACTTCTCCAATCTAGCAATCTTGCCCTACTTTCCAGTAATGAACCCAGCCTCTCTTATTAAAGGTGAGATTCCTTTTTCATGCTTGAATTTTCATAAATCAAACAATTGAGCCACATTGGACAGTGCACAGATAGTTCTCAATTCAAAATACTGTTAGAAACTCCGTGATTTTTAGAATGTTACTTTGATCAGGACCAGCACTGTGGCACAGTGGGTTAAAGCCCCGATTCAAGTCCCAGCTGCTCCTCTTCCCATCCAGTTCTCTGCCGTGGCCTGGAAAAGCAGTAGAAGATGGTCCAAGTCCTTGGCCCCCTCCAGCTGCATGGGAGACCCAGAAGTTCCTGGCTCCTGGCTTTGGATCCCCACAGCTCCAGCCATTGTGGCCACCTGGGGAGTGAACCAGCAGATGGAAGCTCACTCTCTCTCTCTCTCTCCTGCTCTCTCTATCTCTCTGCAACTCTGCCTTTCAAGTAAATAAAGAATCTTAAATGTTACTATCATCATTTATATCCATGTTTTATTTTCTTCTTGTACTCTTGGGGTTCCTTAGTAACTGGAATTACGAGGTGACCGAGCTGAGTTATTTGGCAAAAATCTTCAGGCTACCAGCTGCCCTTGACCATGTACTAACATTGTGAGAGTTGGAGAGAGCGTTTTGTGAAACTTGTGAGTTGGAGAGAGCATTTTGTGAAACTTACGGCATTCATATTCTGAAACAGAGTGGAAGAGATGCAACATTCTGGTTTATCTGACCTGGTTGAGCTTCCCTGTTATTTTCTCATTCACAAGCAACAGTTTATACAAATGCTGAGAAGACAAGTATAACTCTTATGGAAATGAAATGTAATTACATAAAACACAGCTACAAATGCAGTTTAAAACATAGTGGGAACATTTCCTCCTTTACACATTCAACATATTTAAGTAAGAAATATATATATATATATAGGAAACTACTATGTACAGGGTATTCTTAGAAATCATCAAATGAATGACAGACATTGAGAAAAGACAAAGAAAACTGGCAGTTAAAACACCAAGTGTTTAGGACAAGAAAATCCAAACACTTGATATTTTAGTTTTGCCTTGACCACATAATGGTTGACACTGATAAAGTAAAGTAAAGCAGTTTATTCACTTTCTCAAGCCTGATTCTGCTTTTAAAAATAGAATTCAGTATTTGTAATTTTCCAAAGGCACTGGGTTTTTTTAATTTGTAACTATGACAAAATATACGAAAATCCACAGTTCAGGCAAAGCCTAATACTTGGTAAGCAGGGCAGTTATTAAAAACCTACTCTGATGAGCTGATGAAGTGTTTTTACATGTCTTGTATCATTTAATTCTCATAAAACTCCTAGGAAGTCGATTTTATTATTATCATTATTATTATTCTCATTTTACTGATCTAAGAAACAGAGGCTCAAGGAATTTAAACAACAATCCCATACTTAAATGACTAACATATGTTGAAGTTATGCTTCAAATGCAGGGGACATGACTTAGTACCTCATCTTAAATCTCATAGTATGTCTGATGTACCAAGTAAAGTGCTGCAAGTCCATCTAAAATACAGGGTCTGATGAAAGTAAGTATAACGAGATGGCAACTCTATAGGTTCAGTATGAGTATCATGAAGAATATAGTAGGTTAACAAATTAGAATATTCCATAATTTTTTTGATATTTAGAAAACCTAGAAATATTGAATGGAAAGACAGTGCTCCAGTTTTCCAACAAGGACTGACATGATGAGAAAAAAATGAGAGAGAAGGGCAGGCAGCCGGCATTCATCAGCCAGAGTGGCTCTAAGAACTGCCTGGCCTGCAAGCAAGAGGAACAGGTAGTCAAAGAAAAGAACAGCGCCCTGCAAGAAAAGAAAGGCCCCACTTTACCTGGTGAGCGAACGAGAGGCAAAAGCCCAAGAAACAAAGATGACCAAAAGATCCCACAGAGGGATGAGGGATAAAGGAGCTCTAATTATCCCTGCAAAGAACGTGGGGAATGCCACTTTTTCTCTGTCAAAGAGAGATCAGCTTAATACACAAGGCTGTGAGAAAACACTCTCTGCATTCAGACTGCACGCGCCTCAGGAAGGCAGTTTTGTTCTCTGTAGGCCTTTGAACTGCGAGGACATGGAAACACATCTCATCAAAATAGCTTTGCAGGACATTTTTGATTTCTTATGTGACAGCTCCCAAACTAATCCAGGCAGCAGGATAAAAAGAAAAGAAAAAAGTGGAGGATACCGAGGAAAATAATGTAACAGAATAATAAAAAAATATGCTTACTTAAGATAAGGAATTGAAGGTGAAAAATTGACTAAAAAGAAGGCTACCAAGTGGAGGATGTGATTGGAGGCAGTGTTGCTGCCTGGTACCCACACCTCCTCACTTCTAAGCCTCCTCTTCCTCTTGTTCCAGGGCCTAATCCCTCAGAAACCGCTCCACTTTGTGCAATGACCTTTCCATTCTCAGGCACGTGGGCATCTAACATGATGATGATGGTTAAAAACTTACCCCATTTCTTCAAAAACACTAGTGACACCCAGAAAAGATTGCCTCACAGAGACTAGCGGTGTTGCAAATACGGTGCTGCAACAGATCAGAAAGGAATGAGGTTTTTGTTTGTTTTTTTATTAGAGATCTTTGCTACGTGCTATGGTATACCTGTGTTCAATCCTCTCTTTGCTAGTTTCTAGTTTTGTCATAGATGGACACATAGTCACCCACTCTGATACCTCATTTCTTTATCCATGATAATGCTTCTCCATATTTTTGTAAAGTATTTTACATATTTATTTATTTGAAAGGCAGATTTAAAGAGAAGCAGAGGCAGAGAGAGAGAGAGAGAGTGAGTTCTTGCATCCACTGGGTCACTCCCAGATGGCCACAATGGCTGGAGCTGGGGCAATCTGAAGCCAGGAGCCAGGGGTTTCTTCTGGGTCTTTGCAGCTGCAGGGGCCCAAGGACTTGGGCCATCTTCTGCTGCTTTCCCAGGCACATTACCAGGAAGCTGGATTGGAAGAAGAGCAGCCGGGACTCGAACTGGCACCCCTATGGGATGCCAGCACTGCAGGCGGCAGCCTCACACACTATGCCACGATGCCAGCCTCTTTTGTAAATATTAAGTTCAATTTTATTTCCCTTATTTTCAGTACCTGGTATGATAGTTGTTCAGTTATCATTAATTCTCATTCAAGTTTAATATTTAATTAAATTCTGAATCCTGTTTCTACCTCTAATCACTGTTTTATATGTAGAAGTAATAGCCAAACCACTATAACTATAAAGCAATGAAAATTGATTTCATGTTAAAGTATGTAAATGTGTGTTTTCTTGAAGAACTGTCCTTAAGTGTCCTTTGCATTGGGTTCTAATGCTGTTTCTACATCCAAATGTTTCCTGGTGCTCTGCTGAAGAACTGGTTCACAATACATTTTTTTTAGTAAATAAATGTTTATGAACTTAATATCACTAATATAATAATACATATAATTATATATGATATCATATAATATAAATATATATTGTAAATATACTGTACTATATAATTAATATGATTTACTATGAAAACAATGAATTTTAATTATATATTTTTCTTAATGTTGCTTATTCACTACATAATTAAAAGATAAGATATGATATGATAAACATTGATAAGGTAATTCCTAATTTGAGTAATGAAATAATTGGAGTTTGGTATCTAACATTTTTGAGACTCACTATGAATGTTTAGATTTTTTTATAAATATATACACCACCAATTTGAAAATTCACCTTTTTAAGATCAAAATATGAGATGATTATTAAACTGGATAGAAAGTATTCTCTTAGAGAGATAAATTTGGATTTCATATTATAGTAAAGAATTGCTAGAAAGAATTTGGCTTTGATGTGTCACTGGAGAGACATCAAATTTGGTTACTTTGGTTGTATTACCATTTGTGGCATAATACTGAAAACTAGCAGAAAAAAAAATATGTCTGAGTCTTCCTATCCATCCTTTTTAAGTAACAAGTAGCCATGTTACACAGTGGAACAGCAGAGACAGAGGCTTTGCAGGAAAAATCAAAGGTTGGGAAATAAAATATTCTAGATTTGAGAAACATAAAATTAATTAATGACAAAATGATATAATAAAATATGCCCTTATAAATTCTGTCATTGGAATTAACTTCAGAGAAAACTGTGGTCCTTCTTTAAAGTTTCCCCAAAGTCCAACTGATGTCACAATATGCAAGTTTAGTTGACATCCAGCAGCAATTTAATTGGCTATATTCTATGTTTCTAAAGGGCAATTTTGTACGTGATATCTAGGTGTTCTGTGTTTGCTATAGCATTGACCTTTAGAGATTCTCTGAAACAGAGTTTGAGGCTTCATTCTACTTTTTCCTGAACACAAACCACTTATTAAGTTGTTTCCTCTGAGACAAGGAGATCCCATTTCAGAATGGTAGACATGATATACCAAGGCTATGCCATTGTAACCAATGTGCATATCACTTCTACTGAGTTTAGAGTTTAGGTCATAGACTCTTTAAGTTTGTTGGCTTACTTTTACTTTTTTAAGGGTTTCTTTATATTAACCAATTGGTATAGGATAACCAATTACCAGGTAAATTTTTAACTGGCAAACAATGTATAAGATTGCTAATATAATGAAGTTACCTTTATAAAGGCTGTAGGCATTTTATGCAATTAAAATTGATGTTTATGGGTGCCCGCTCTGTAGTAGAGAGGGTTAATCCTCTGCCTGCCCTGCTGGCATTCCTTAAGAGTGCCAGGTCCTGTTGGCTGCTCCACTTCCTATCCAGCTTCCATCTAATGCACCTGGGAAAGCAGTGACAGATGGCCCAAGTACTTGGGCTATGCATCCTCGTGGGAGATGTGGAACAAACTCCTGGTTCCTGGCTTCAGCCTGGCTTAACTGCTGCTATTGTGGTCATTTAGAAAGTGACCAACGAATGGAAGATCTCTCTCTCTCTCTCTCTCTGTCTCTACCTCTTGCTTGCTCTTTGTAACTCTGCCTTTCAAATAAATAAAAAAAAATCTTTAAAAAATTAATGTCTATTTGGAACCTATTCTTCATTAAGTCTTTATGTTCAACTCAAAAAACTATCCATGATTGGAAAAAAATTAGTTGATCTTATTAAAGAACTTAAGTAAGTTGGAAAGGCAAAATGATTAACTCATTGGGGGCAAATATGGGATGTGGCGAGTTAAGCTATTGTTTCTGAGGCTGGTATTACATATGGGAGCACCAATTTGCATCCCTGCTGTTCCACTTCCAATCCAGCTCCCCACTAACACTCCTGGGAAAGCAGCTGATGATGGTCCAAGCACTTGGGCCCCACCACCCACGTGGAAGACCAGGCTATAGTTCTTCATTCCTGGTTCTGACGTGGCCCAGCCCTGGCTATGGCAATTATTTGAGGAGTGAACCAGAAGATGGAAGAGCTCTCTCTCTGCCCCTCCCTCTCTGTCACGTTGCCTTTCAAATAATTTTTTTTTAAATTTCGTCATGATGCATTTTAAAAATGAACCTCTGACTTTCAAAGGATCAATATATCGCTTCCAAAATATTGTCTCATGTACCAGAAGATAGTTGAGGCCTACTGACAGGTCGAACTTAAGGAGTGTGTCGTGATCTATTTACATTGCTGACATTATGTTAAAAGAACAGACTTCTGAGTCGGATAATAGGCCTTTGAATTTACGGTCCCCATTTTGTGAATCTCCTACATTTCTCATTTATAACTTCAAGATAAGATTATTATTTGAAATACAGTTGTTTTGTGCTAATATGGTTAAAGCTTCTGCCACAGCCTGGAATATAGTGTTTCTTACACAAAGACGAATTTCATTCCAAATATGTGGCCTATGATTTGTGAAATTCAAACAGTTGAACTAGCTCTAGGCACAAATAGATTCAGAAGTTCAAATGATGTAATCAGAATTCCATTTCTCCCTCTCAGCCCTGTGTCTTTCTACTTGGTTTTGTTTCAGACTTTCTCTTTCTATGGCCTCTTCAGATAGCTACTATCAAACCAAATCTAACAATAGACTACTTCATTCACATTTCCAGAGAAAATATGGACAAGTTAATATAAAGAGCTGACTGGCTCAGCTTAAGCTACATGCTGTGACTATAGTAATCACTGGCTAGAGAGATGATGCTCTGATTAGCCCATCTGCCTATGCGTCCCTTCCACCAGCTCCTGCAGTCAATTCCAGTGGAGTAACATTAGCAGGAGAAAAGAGGAAGGCATGCTGAGAACACACACAGAACAGGGCAATGAAGCAGACTCACCACAGTTATCTTTATGTTCGGCATTTGTTTTGTATAAGCGCAATTGGCAGTTCATTTTATTCTGCACTGGCAGAAACTTTGCACAGACATTATTTACTTATTTCTTGCTCATTTACACAGAGCAAGCACATGATCATTCTTCATTTCATAGGAAAATATTGGTCTGTGTGAATTAATACCAGGCTAATGTAAACAATAGTCTAAAGGAGAATTCATATTTTTTTCTGGAAAAATAAAACAAAATAACATTAGAAAGAGATTTTGCAAACTTATTTTGAGCTAATGTATTTTTTAAAGGCTTAATGCATCACTAAATAAAGAGTTCAACATTTTCATTAGATTTATTAATTTTGAAAAAAAGTACCTAACTTCTTTTTTGCTATTTATGATGTTGATATAGATTAGCCCATGAAGGTATAAGAAATAATGTACCCAAAGAGCTTAGCAATAGCCCTGTGCTTAATAAACTTTAAACAAACCATTTAATTATTAATGGTACAAAGTATTAAAGGGAACTTGATAAATCAGAAAGATTGAGTACATTTTTCAGAGTTCCTAAAAAAAAAAAATCTATGTATTTGAGCTACATACTATCAGCCTGGCTTGGAACATTAATAAGCCCTGAGTATTTCATCTATGTAACTGGTGACAATGATAACATGTACTTTATGATGAAATAAATAGAAAATGTCATTATTTAGCTCTCTAAATAATTTTGAGGTCCTACAAATAATTATTGAACTACTATCAATGTAAAATGTTATTGAAAAATGGAAATACAAATTTAAAAAATGATTCCTAATGATTCTTGCTTTAGAGTAACAACGTATGACAGGTATGACAGTGACTGAGTAACTACTGACTTTTATTGATGATTCTGACTTCAGAGATAGATCCTTCCTGAGGGCACTGCTTATTGTTTGATCTCAACATCAGGAAAATATAGCAGAGAACATTAGTCTCTGTGAATTAAATATCTGTAGATTTATTTTTAGTTCATGAAGACAGCCATAAATAATGAGGTATTAAAATCTTAGAAAATACAAAGTGGAAGGTTAAAATTTAGAAATACATGAAGTAAAGTTAAGTACACATATCTGAATATGTATCAGATATATTTTTGTTTAGGTAAAATGAACATCTTACAATTAAAGATACTGAAAAGAGGAAGAAAATGGAGCCACTCAAGTTAGCAAAAGTAAGTAGTCATCATTAGTGTTAAGTCATCACTAGGGGATAGAAATCATTATACAAATGAAACCAGGGTATAGCAAATACCCCAGACATGGGGAGAGCCATTCCTGGTATTTATGAAGTAGAAGGTCAACAACTGTAACTCTGACTTTCAAATAAATAAAATAAATCTTTAAAAAAATTTACAAAGTGTATATGGAAGATATTTACATTAGTAAAAAATGGATGTTTAGGAACAAAATGGAGTTGACATAGTTTGATATTATTTGCTTTTATTTATAAAAATAATTGGTAATCAACTGAATGAATCAATATTTTATCACTACATGCATATAGAAATATTGTAACATAGGCTGAAAATGTACCCATCAAATTCCAAATCCTGGCCTGCACCGCGGCTCAATAGGTTAATCCTCCACCTAGCGGCGCCGGCACACCGGGTTCTAGTCCCAGTCGGGGCGCCGGATTCTTTCCCGGTTGCCCCTCTTCCAGGCCAGCTCTCTGCTGTGGCCAGGGAGGGCAGTGGAGGATGGCCCAAGTACTTGGGCCCTGCACCCCATGGGAGACCAGGATAAGTACCTGGCTCCTGCCATGGGATCAGCACGGTGCGCCAGCTGCAGTGCACCAGCCATGGCAGCCATTGGAGGGTGAACCAACGGCAAAAGGAAGACCTTTCTGTCTCTCTCTCTCACTATCCACTCTGCCTGTCAAAAAAAAAAAAAAAATTCCAAATCCTTTACAATATTTTTTTCTTAGAACTGAGAGAACAAAGGTCTGTGAAAATCAAAAGCGACAAAACAATTTCATTATAAATTCTGTTTTAATTAGTAAGAGAGTGCTATTTGTTAATTCTAAAAGATAAATTATTAGCATTTTCACATCTATTTCTCTCTGATTCTGCATTTTTTTTAAATTTTGTTAGAAAAATGATTCAATGCGTTTCTCAAGTTGCATCTTTGTAGTGTGCTAGAATAGGCTCTTCAGACTGCAAGTGGATTTATTTAAGTGGATTCATCTAAAATAAAGTTGGTCAGTAAGGTATCAGAAGCCAGAAAGCTAATGATAACTATGGAGCATACAAAGCAATAAAATCATATGAAGGCATTATTATATTCTCATTTTATAATTAAAGAAACCATGGTGCAGAAAAATTAACACTTGTTCTTCCATTTATAAGAAGTTACAGTAGCAGATAAGTATTTAGCCTAGTGACTAAAGGAGTCACTTAGGTGTCCATAAACTACATGGAAGCATTTAAGTTTGACACCTGATTCCTAAATAGGCATACCAGAGGAGGCAGTGGTGATGGCTCAAAAGTTTGGGTTTCTACCACATTAGTGTGGGAGACCTAGATTGAGTTCCCATCTCCTAGCTTTGGTTGGCACAGATCTGAGCTTTTACTGGTATTTGTGGAGTGAACCAAAGGATGTACAGTGTCTATGTGTGTACATCTCTGTGTTTGTGATGCTCAGATAGTAATTTTTATAAAATCAGAAAATTCAAAAGAAGATGTATCAGGACTTGAATTCAGGCATCTTTGCTCCAGAGTCAGATATAACTTCTTTGCCACAGTATGTGATTGGGATGAAAATGCAGCTTTTAACTCACTATCTGGATGACACAGAAGTGCTCCATTGGATTCTAAGGCCTCAGAAAAAGGAAGACTCAAAATCCCAAATGCATATGTAGAAAGGGACTTAGGAATGCATGCATTGGGCCTGTCTGGTTACTTGACTTCACCTGTAGTACATAATAGGTGTCCAATGCAAATATTCCTATATGGATTAAGGCAAATTGTTCTCCCCCAAGAGACTGGTAAGGTATTTCTGAATTGCATTAGCCAATTTTGTGAAAATAGCTGATATTCTTAGAAAATTCCATTAAACTCACGCTTGCTTCCCCTCACCGAAAGTACTAGCTAGAGGACCATTTTGAGACAGTGAGGGGATTGGGGATGGGGCTGAGATTAAACTACAGAGTGATACTTGGCATTAATTCCCACTATCACTTACAGTTTAATTTTAGTCATTCATTGAATTTACTATGTTGAATAGTGTAATAAAATAACACATGACATTTATGACCTTATTCTAAGTATGACAGATAGAAAAATAAAATATTAAAAATCATCAGATACTTTAAGAACACAAATACTACATATTTAGTATGTTTAAAAACATAAGTTGACTAGTAAGAAATTAGACTATGAATTTGTCATTCATGCAGATTTTGTGACAGAATTTATTCTTTTTAAGCTTAATCCAATAACTAAGACTAGTTGAAACTTTTATTTTTTTACTGTGAAACGAGGTTGGTGAACTCCTTCATTACTCAGTTCTGGGATTTTAAGTCAGAACTTCTACGTTATTTCTGTATGCTTAAGTGAAGATGCCTTCTCACACTCATTCATTCATTCATCCATTGACTCAGTACCTAAAAAACAATTTACAGTCAGCCAGTTGTGCATAGGAGCTATGGTAAGAAACAAGGATACAGAGAAGAACAATCATAGGACTATTACCATACTACTATTTCTTCTCCACATAACTCCAGAAACTGAATAACACGAAGAGAAGAAGTTTGTATGATGGAGAGCTGACCAATAATAAAGAATAAGTCAGGGATATTATAAAAAGCATGCACCGAGCATCAGTCCATTCATTTCATCATCTTTAAAATACACCAGAACAAAGACCAGTGCATCTGAATGAAGGTTGTACTTTAAGGATGGATGTTTACTGTAATTAAGTGACATGACCAGAAAATCTGTAGAAACATGCAGAGGGACTATGAATTCAGTCTTAAGATATATGCATTTAATATCTCCATACTCTTCTTTTTTTAATAAATCTTTTTTTTTTTTTTTTTTTTTGACAGGCAGAGTAGACAGTGAGAGAGAGACAGAGAGAAAGGTCTTCCTTAGCCGTTGGTTCACCCTCCAATGCCCGCCGTGGCCGGCGCGCTGCGGCTGGCGCACCGCGCTGATCTGATGGCAGGAGCCAGGTGCTTCTCCTGGTCTCCCATGCGGGTGCAGGGCCCAAGCACTTGGGCCATCCTCCACTGCACTCCCTGGCCACCGCAGAGAGCTGGCCTGGAAGAGAGGCGACCGGGACAGAATCCAGCGCCCCGACTGGGACTAGAACCCGGTGTGCCGGCGCCACAAGGTGGAGGATTAGTCTAGTGAGCCACGGCACTGGCCCTTTAATAAATCTTTATTTTTTAAAATTTTTTTTATTTTTGACAGCCAGAGTTAGACAGCGAGAGAGAGAAAGGTCTTCCTTTTCCGTTGGTTCACCCCCCGAATGGCCGCTATGGCCAGCACACTGCGCTGATCCAAAGCCAGGAGCCAGGAGCTTCCTCCTGGTCTCCCATGCAGGTGCAGGTCCCAAGCATTTGGGCCATCCTCCACTGCCTTCCTGGGCTACAGCAGAGAGCTGGCCTGGAAGAGGAGCTTCCGGGACAGAATCCGGCACCCCAACTGGGACTAGAACCCCGGGTGCTGGCGCAGCAGGCGGAGGATTAGCCAAGTGAGCCGTGGCGCCGGCCTCCATACTCTTCTTTGAAGCTTTGGGAAAGGAAATAAGAGAAGAAAATTGATAGCAAGATCAATGAATAATTAAGAGTGTTTTTCAGAAAGAACAGTCGGTGAACATGCTTCTTCCTTCCTTCCTTGGAATATAGAGGAAACAGTGACACTAGAAGCCAAGTAACCCTGCTAGATTGAAAGATGTTTAAATGCATGAAGTTTACAGATGCATCTTTGCATTGCTGATTTTCAGTCAGAAACATTGCAACAGATTTCTTTTTACTAAATGGAGTTATAAGTATACATCTTGTAACAGATTTTATAGCCAGGTATTATTTGTGTTTCATTTTTGATACATTATTTCACCTTTCCTTTACAGCTCTTTTGCCTCCTTCACTGCTCTGCAGGCTGCTGTATGATAAAAAATAAGTGTGCATGTTTTAGCATCTGCTTGTTCTTGCTTGTGTAACATCAATGGATCATTGCCTATTATGTAATATAGGAGGTTGATATGTCATAATCATCAAGTTCAATAAATCATTTCTTCCCATCAGCATTAGTACCTATTCTGATCTTAAATATGAAACTATGACTAAAATGAAAAAATCTTGAAAGAATTTGAAATTTCAATGGTTTAGTACCTCTGGAATGTTATTACTGTTTATAAATATTAATGTTATATTAATTAAACTTATTACTTTAGTACTATAATACAAGTATTATATTAATATTTATATAATGTTTACAAACACATCTCTTATCTTTCAACCAAAAGATTTAATATTAATGGTATTTTAAACCTAAGTAAAGAAAGACCAGATACACCAGTTTAACCATAAAACTATGAAAGATATATAAGGTACAAGGATTTTGTTATGTTATATTGGATTGCCTAAAGTTTAATTAATTCTTTCCGTGCAACTTACTTGATGTTGTGAGATTTAATATACAAAAAAGTGTTGAAATTTGTAATGATAAGTTAAATATCTAAGATGGTAATTTCACAAAGAGAAACATTTTGAAACCAATAATAATTAACAGAAATATAGAACTATTTTCAGAAATACATTTTTCTTCAAGCAAAACACTTTATGACTGAATTCAAGAAATTGAATCAATAACATTATTGGGCACAACTTGCCACTAATCATAGACTAACAGTATATTTGTATGAACTTTAAAGTGAGTGGAAGTTCTCTGATACAGAAAAATCAAAATGCAAGCAGATTCCATTAATCTCAAGTAATAAAAATATAGGGGGCCAGTGCTGTGGCATAATAGGCCATGCCCCCATCTGTAGTACTGGCATCCCATACGGGTGCCTGTTCCTGTCTCAGAAGCTCCTCTTCTGATCCAGCTCTGTGCTTACGGCCTGGGAAAGCAATGGAAAAAGACCCAAGTGCTGGGGCCCCTGTACCTATGTGGGAGATCCAGAAGAAGCTCCTGGCTCCTGGCTTCATTTGGACACAACTTTGGCCATTGCAGCCATCTGGGGAGTGAACCAGCAGGTGGAAGACCTTTCTCCTGTCTCTCCTTCTCTCTATCTGTAACTCTACCACTCAAATAAATAAATAAAATATTTTAAAAATAAAAATGAAAATAAATAAGACTGTATTTAGTAAGGTCATTGTGAAGCTGTAATATAAAGTGTTTACTCAAATGGTCTATAAAGATACAATGATGATAATATATGTTTTATTATTTCCCTAGTTAATTGTGTATGGGAACACATACACATACCTGTAGGAGAGGTTTTTGAAAAGTTCATGGAAATGTATATTATGAAAAAAGTGCATGTTTTCAATATTTATTACACCAAAATGAACTTATCTTTGATGTCTATTGTCCATGAATTTTTTTGAAGTCCCTTATTATCTGTTTGGAAAGTCACATTGCTATCTTCTACAGGCAGAACTGAAGCACATATCGTGACCAGATCAATGCTTTTTCAGGCCCTGCACTTGTTGGCCGTGGCCTCACTCTGTCTGACTCCCTCTAGTCACTTTTATCCCCAGCTCTTTCAACAATCAACAGACCATCAGACACTAAAGTTTCTTATGTCACAGTGACGCTCAGTAGGAGCTGAAGAAAGCACTCACACTTCTCTGAGTCTTTACTTTCCTTGTCTACACTTGTATATTGGCGAAAATTAACTTCAGTATTCGTTAGTGTAATGCCAATCTCACAGGAAGAATTCTGGTCCCCTAGAATTTTCTCCTTTTGCCCTTTCCACTGAACAATGCTGTCTCCTAGCGGACATACTTCCTATGGTGTTTCACGGCCAGATTTTTTAGCACAGTTTGCAGAGAACACAAAAGGACGACCATCTCTTTCACATGCTTATTGTTTGGTGAGCAAATTTCACTGCATTTCATTGGGAATTTCTCATATCTTGCAGAATCAACACAATATTCTGAACTTCAGAGATGAGTGAGAACAATCACAACATGCTTCTTTCACCATGAGTCTGGGACTTGTTTGGCTCTTCAGGCATTAATAACTCAGAAGGGTTTTTCTTGCATGAAATGTGAGCAATTGCTTTCTTAAGAGAAGAGAGAGGACTGTGGATGACCCCTTTATTATTGTTATCATTATTATTATTACTATTAGTAGTCTTTAATATCTTGCACGTGTCTGCAATTTAGTCCATGGTGGATGTATTTCTTTTACAAATAAAAAAATTAAAGTAAAATTTCCCATATAATGAACAAACAATGTCACTTTCCTAGGAAGATAGTATTTGTTAATATTATCTATAACAGCAAATGATGCAATTTGTTTATATTTCTTATCAAGTTATTATGAAAGAACATTAACAACAATCATATTGTATCTAAAATGTGTTTGGGCTACTGATTTCTGAAAGAATCTTGCATCTTTTTTTTCATTCTATTTTTACAGAATTTCTGACAGGTGGTGTGGCTTACTGTTATTCTTAATATATTATACATTATAAAAAGAGAGAGAAGACAGAGAGATCCATAATAACTATACTAGTACTTTATGTCTAGTACTATATATTCCTACATTCAAAATACAGCTGGTTTAAAATAAACAATGAAAACCAAGTCATTATAAAGATGTAGAAATGCAACATGAATTAATTTATTCTATTAACATATGAGCATTTTTTATTTGTGTAAATTATTACAGTTGTAAATATATTTGAAAATTTCTGGAATTTATCATGAATAAACAGTATTAATATTTCTGAAATTTAATTTAAAATGAGATTTAAGAATTGCAGCTTTTCTCTCTCTTTCTCCCATTCATACAATCAAACACTTGTAAAAGAATCTTTTCAGAAATAACACTGGGTTGAGGGTTGTGGAGGAGCATGTCAGGGCACCACTTGAGATGCTTATACTCCATGTTGAAGTTTCTGGTGTAACTCCTACCTACTCCAAGCTCCCCATCTAGCTTCCTGCTCATGTGTCTGGGATGCGGTGGAGGTTGGGCCAAGTACGTGGGTTTCTGCCACCCACAGTGGAGACTTGGATGTTGTTCCTGGCTCCTAGCTTCAGCATGGCCTAGCCTTGGCTATTGTAGACATTTGGGGAATTAATGAGTGAATGCAGGGCTTCTATCTCCTGTCCTCTCTCTGACATTCTGTCTCTTAAATAAATAAATACATAAATAAATATTTTTTAAAAAGTAAATAAAATTAATGAAAAGCAGTTCCTTATCATTTATACACCAAATTAGATTGACTGGCAGATTGTTCATGAACACTGAGAAGATAAGTTTTATGCATTCTTAAAAATTTTCAGAATTAGGACAAAAATCCACACATTATGTAAGACATTACTTACTGTGAAAATAATGTGCTGGTATACATTTTATCTTTGTTTTAAAAATATACAGCATTTAATAGTACGTTATATTTCCATTTTTAGAGTACAATCTTTTTTATTTTATACTAACAAAACAATACTATTAAAATTTCAATACATGAAAATTTTACTAAACTACTTTTCTGTCCCTTCTTATCACATACTTCATTACCTGAAAATAAATTTATTAAAAATGATCAGCTCTGGGTCTTAAATATACAATGGGAAGCCTTTAACAAATGTTTTCTGAACAACACATCTTGATGTATTCAGCATCAGCAGTCAGGTAAAAAAAGGTTGTACCCGAAAAGGAAAACAAGCAAACATCCATCAAGGAAACAACTCCAAATGTCAGGGCTGTTGCATCATTTCACCCAGCGTCTTTAGGAACCTGCAATTCCATTTCCTGCTTCTTGATATAAATCCAATATAATGGATTTCAATGTGCTTAGAAATCAAATAAATAGCACTCCTCTCTCCCATTTCAATAACATGTCATATCTGATATCTTATCTTCATTAAATCACTCTGTCTGGTTATTTTTCTAGTCATCTAACTGACTCAATGCAGTGTTCATGCCAATATAGTAAACCTATTGTTCCCTCATATACTGTTTGGTGGGGGTACTCAGATGTATTTTCTACATGGGTCATGTGCATGCATTCATCATGTTATAAGGGCATAAAGATCATTTGGCACCTAATGCCCATCATTAGACAAAAATATTATTAAATTCATAAATGTTACTTCTGAATAATATTTTTTCTTCAAAAATATTTAAAATTAAAATCGAATAGAAAAATAGGTGATATCATTTAATTCCTGTATTTTAGTATAAATTAAATATAAATTAGTTAATTCTCTGTTAGTGACACTAATGGAGAGGATGGCCATTTGAACAAACTGGGTAACATAAGGAAGTCATTTGGTACAAGTTGGGATGCCTGCATCACATATCTGAGTGACTGGGTGCTTGCTCGCTCGCTCTTGTAAAATACCACAAGTGAATACTTTTTTGAAGATTAATTTATTTACTTGAAAGACAGCTACAGTGAGAGGGGGGAAGAGAGAGAGAGAGAGAGAGAGAGAGAGAGAGAATCTTCCATTTGCTAGTTCACTCTCCAAATGGCTACAGTGGTTGGGGCTGGACCAAACTGAAGCCCAAATCCTGAAACTCTATCCAGGTATCTCATGTGGGTGGTAGGTGCTCAAGCACACAATCTTCTGTTGCTTTCCCAGGCATGTTAGCAGGGAGTTGGATAGTAAGCAGAGCAGCCAGGACTGAAACTCTGCTCATATAAGATGCTGCTTTTGCAGGAGGCACCTTAATCCACTGTGCCACAGTGACAGTATGAAATTTTTATGATAGGTTAGATAGCCTTCAGATTTGTCTTATACTTAATAAAGATAAATTATGTAATTTAATAGCCAATATGTCAAGTGTAAATACAGAAACTCTCCTCGAGATGAGAATAAATGAATGATCACTCCATCAAAATTGATCAGAGCACAAAAGTAAATTCAGAAGGTTTTTATAAATTGAAGTTGATCCTCTCGCCCTCCCAAAGTTTGGGGGGGGGGGTGGAGGAAAGCTGAAATCTGGAAGGAACCTATTTTTGGTTTGTATATGCATTTTTCCTGTAAAGATTAACTTGGATGCACAGCACTCAGTGTGAGGTAGAGAACTTTCATTAGTAGATTCAAGTATGTCCCTATTTTCAGACCATCAAATTTGCCTCATCCCTCTGCACAGGTGTTTCTTAGAAGCTAACTCTGCTCTGAAAACAAAAGGGGTAATTTTACTGCACTCACGCATTGCATCATTGCCCTCATCCATGCTCGTTCCTGCTTAGTACTCATTCATAGATGCACCATTGAGATTCAGATATAGGAACAGCCATCTCCCAGCAACCACCTCCCAGATAGACACCACATCTCTAACACTTTTCCATTAACTCAAATTTTTGATGATCACCCAAAATCAAAGACGTGACCAAGCTAACCCCTGCAGATTTTGCGCCCCTGAGCAAAATAAATAAATAATGTAAAAAATGAAAAAATCCTTCTGTATAAATTTGCAAAGCATATTGAAGAATGAGTGAATGCAAGCAGGAATTGTCTTTTGCTAAAAGCAACAGTCCTTGGTACTGTGTGGCCTTCTCATCTTGAGGGTACTGTTGATACATCACTTGTTTTCACAAGATATGTTGTTATTGGTTTTACTTTTTAACCTTTATTATTTAGCAGCTATGTTCTTTTATATCATGTTAGTTGAATTTTCCTAACAATAATGTCTTAAATAACCAAACTGTGTCCCAAAGCTGAAAGATGTCCCAAAGAAAAAGTTAGAAAAAATGAAACTACTAGTAAGTGAACATTAACTACCTAAAGTTGTAGGACATTAAAAATATTTAATCCATCTAATTTTCACAAGAACTCTGCAAATTTAAAATGTTCTCATTTGACAAATAAAAATACTGAGAGATACACAGCAACTTGTACATGGTCATATTGTTCCACAAATAGAATTAGTACCCAATTATTGATGATCCAAACAGATATTCTCAACCCAGGTATTAGAATGACTCTTATGTATCCTTTTCTATTTTGGATATATGTTACACTCAAACCCAACTGATGTAAAGACCTGAGAATATCAGATCAGTCATCAATCCAGCTCTCACCTGGGACGTGACTCGTCTCTTAAACCTTCTCTTTGCAGTCTCTGAGGAAGAGTACTCTGCCTTTGCACAGTTACCTCTGTTCTGAAATCAGAATTGGCAGTTGGCTCTGACTCACTACAGCCCATTCCCTTGCAGAGAACTTTCCTGAAGGCCATTGTATCTAATAATAAACTTCACTCTTAGCAAAATTTAACACCTATTCTCTTCCATGTTTTGCCTGAGTAGCACATTGGCCAGGGTTAGCCTCATGAGTGTGTAAGGGGCCCCATGCTCAGAAGTTCCTCGGGCTTTAATGTTCTACAGTTGAAGTCTAGAAATTCATAACAAATTATCTTTGAATACCCAAATGTTTTGTAATGAATTTCAAAGGGAAAATGGAGTATGTTATGAGCTTGGAGTCTTAGCTCAAGGACACACCCTCTCTGACAACCTCCTACCTCTCTGCAAAGAAGCAAGTGAATTTCCACAGCTTGCTGCACTGCTCTTAGTATTTGGGGTTCCATTCAACCTACCTCTTCCCATTGCATTTGTTAACCAATGCTGCCCTGCCCTTCTAACAGGGTCGTGGGCATGGTATCGTCAGGGTTAGGTACATGAGGTGTCAGGCTGGGGCATGGCAGCAGCTCTCCCTGTCTTGGGCTGGCCATATTTTTCTTTCTAGCTGTATGGTCAAGCACAGAGGTTGCCATCATGTGAGAGTGATCTACACGTTGTAGGTAAGGGCAGGCGGGTCTGAAGGAGGCGAGCTGCCTGGTTCCATTCTCCATCACGGCTGGTGGAAAAGGGAATCTGCCAGCTGGTGAGCAATGCACATAACCAGATTTGCATGGCAGGCCAGGAGCCTGGAAGTGTCTGCACACAGCTGGGAGTGTTCTCTGTTTGAAGGAGTGTGCCATCAAATAGCAAGTGAGGAATACAGTGAAAGCTCAGGAAAGAAAACACAAAAGAGAGGACAAGTTTTCTATTTTTGAACAGTCTCCATATTTTCCTTTTGCACTGAACACTGTAAATGGAGCCAGCCCTAACACTGATACAAACAGATTAGGTTTCTCTGAATAGTAAGTGAATCTGTGAGTGCACCTGAGCCAGTTTGAATTTTTCTCCTATTCATTTGCTTGATAAAAATCTCGCCACATTCTTATCCTTCTGTAATTTTAGAATGCATTTGCTTGTTCAACTGTGCAACACACATATTTTATATATTAAAAAGATATTTCCTGTATTATAGTTTGAGTTCTTAAAAGGAAATAGCCATATTTCTTTTCATTTTTAAAATGTAAAAACAGCAATGTTTTTGAATCTGTCTACACTCCCTGTTCTGAAAGTAAAAGTAATAAAATGAATCATGGGGACGGGCATTCTGAAACCTGCTAAGGATTTGCTATTTAGTTCTACTTTCCTCCAGGTTCCACTCTCCAAACAAGCCTCCTAAATGCCAGCCAAGTAAGCCCTAGTCATTTCTTTTGTAGAGGTGGACACAATGCAGCACCTTGCAGCTTTTATATGATCATTTCCCTTCAAGTCTACCAGTATATGGCTGGTCAGATAAAGTTTCACTCTCTAACCGGTCATTGGGTGTTCCTTGTTTGCCTCTTCTTAGTTGGAAGGAAACAGAGAATGACATGAATCCCCACTTGTTGTGAATGTGTGTAATTTCGTCCTTTAATCCTCACAATTCAAAGGGTAGATATCGTTGGTTTGTTTTCCAAACAAGTGTATCGGGGTTCAATTTGTGAAGGTGGAAAAAAAAAAAAAAGCAGTTTTCAGTTAGAAAGTGCACAGTCTCTTCAACGACAATGGTAATAACAAACTTATCATTTAGAGTGACTGGATTTTTCTGTGTTAATATGAAAACATGCTGTTTGACTTGACTTCTCACACCCTCCATTCCCATGTATATTGAGCACTCCAGAAGGAGCAGCACAGCGCAGCTCACAGCACGTTTACATGGTTATCTTGCAAATAGCTGAGGATGCTCAAAGTGCACATCTCGGTGTTATTCTCGGGAACTCATAATCGAAACTCTTCCTGTTTCCATTAGAGATCGTCAGTTGGAGGGCCTCTTTTCCAACATGAAAGCATAAACAGTCACAGAAAACACTTTGTAGTTAGGAAAGAAGTTCCTATTTGTCCTGGAGAAGGACACCAATGTTTTTCCTTATCCTCACACCTAGCCACTCCCGTATTCTCCATGCTCTGCCATGTTTAAAAGTAAGAACTTTCAGCCCATGTCCAAGTTAAAGTTCTTAGGGTGGGGGGTCTCCTGTACTCTCTTTGTCACCAAGTGTGGCAGATATATATTCCCTCAGAAACTACTTAATATTTTACAGAGTCTTCGAGGAGAAAATCTTGTAATACTAATTAGCTAATTTACAAACATTAATTAACCAATTCTCTGAAGAGATGTGGATTAAAAAGTAGGCTACTATGCTAGTTCAGCATTGGGAAACTTCTCACTAAAAATCTCCCTCTATCAAGGTCATATTGCATGTTAAAGAACTGGGAAGAATGATGAAAGCAAAAAGCAGAAAGACCAAACTGGCTAATAGGTCCACTGAACAAAAATCCACCTATTATAGATTCAAAATGGCTTTCTTACTTTTATACCTTCCTTTCCATTGTGTAAGTCCATGTAATTTCTTTTATTTATTTATTTATTTATTTATTTATTTATTTTTATTTTTTGACAGGCAGAGTGGACAGTGAGAGAGAGAGACAGAGAGAAAGGTCTTCCTTTGCCGTTGGTTCACCCTCCAATGCCCGCTGCGGCAGGTGCGCTGCGGCCAGCGCACCGCGCTGATCCGATGGCAGGAGCCAGGTACTTATCCTGATCTCCCATGGGGTGCAGGGCCCAAGCACTTGGGCCATCCTCCACTGCACTCCCTGGCCACAGCAGAGAGCTGGCCTGGAAGAGGGGCAACCGGGACAGAATCCGGCACCCCGACCAGGACTAGAACCCGGTGTGCCGGTGCCGCAAGGCGGAGGATTAGCCTAGTGAGCCACGGCGCTGGCCCAAGTCCATCTAATTTCATTCCTGAAATGGTCCCTTAGGCTCCAGCTCATGGGGATATCCTTTTCTCTCCAGTATGTCTTCATCTACATCACTCATGTTGGAGTGCCATTGGCATTAGTACTTAACTGGGAAGTACACAATTTTAAAAATCTTTTTCAGAATGCCCTTTAGGAGGACTGAAAGAATGGCCACCACAGATAGTGCATATCTCCATATTATACACATGAATAGAAAAATATTTAACAATTTTCTATTTTATTTCTCAGATGCACTTTTATTTTATATTCATAAAGTGCAATAACTATTGTTACTACACCATGAAAACGTGGAAATTTGGACTTTGTACAGCTACTTCCCAGAATCCTTTAAAAAATATGCACAGAGAGCCGGCGCCGTGGCTCAATAGGCTAATCCTCCACCTTGCGGCGCCGGCACACCGGGTTCTAGTCCCGGTTGGGGCGCCGGATTCTGTCCCGGTTGCCCCTCTTCCAGGCCAGCTCTCTGCTATGGCCAGGGAGTGCAGTGGAGGATGGCCCAGGTGCTTGGGCCCTGCACCCCATGGGAGACCAGGAAAAGCACCTGGATCCTGGCTCCTGCCATCGGATCAGCGCGGTGCACCGGCTGCAGCGGCGGCCATTGGAGGGTGATCCAACGGCAAAGGAAGACCTTTCTCTCTCTGTCTCTCTCTCTAACTGTCCACTCTGCCTGTCAAAAAAAAAAAAAATGCACAGATACATTTCTGTCTCTCAACTATTTTATGGAAAATGTAAGAATATTATCATGGCCAGCGTCGTGGCTCACTAGGCTAATCCTCTGCCTGCGGCGCCGGTACTCTGGGTTCTAGTCCCAGTTGGGGCACCGGTTTAGGTCCCAGTTGCTCTTCTTCCAGTCTAGCTCTCTACTGTGGCCCGGGAAGGCAGTGGAGGATGGCCCAAGTGCTTGGGCCCTGCACCTGCATGGGAGACCAGGAGGAAGCACCTGGCTCCTGGCTTCGGATCGGCACAGTGCCGGCCAAGGTGGCCATTTGGGGGGTGAACCAATGAAGGGAGATCTTTCTCTCTGTCTCTCTCTCTCACTAACTCTGCCTGTCCAAAAAAATATTTATCATCATGATCCCAATTTTACACATGAGAATAACTATGATTAGAATGAGATACTCCTTGCTGAAACTGAAAATCAAGCTACAATGAAGGAGTATGTACTATAGTAAAAAGGACACATGAGCAATTAACTGATAAAGGGAACATTATGTAAGACAAATTTACTTGCAGATACAGTTGTTTCCTGTTTGAAGTATGAGTCTCGGAACTGCTGATCAAAAGTCCAGTTGGATTTTGCAAATGATTGCTTTTGGGGTTAAACTCAGAAGCTTGGTCTGTGGACCTGTAAATTATGTGAATGATAGTAAGCAGATGAAATAAGGGGAAATACATAGAGATGCTTGCTTATTGGTGCCTATTCCTCTTTTCTATTCCTGTGAAGTTACACATTCTGAAGTTATCAATTGGTTTATCAGATATATGCCATCAGATATAAGTTACCAGATGGACGATAACCAACATTTTTGAGAGCCCACCAAGATATAATTGTAAATAAATGTTTTATGAGCACTAGCCCCTTTAATCCTAGAATTGCTATGAATTATGCATTAATTCTCCCATTCACAGATGTAAAGGTTGAAAATCACATATATGCCAGAAATGGAAGCAAAGTCTCTAACTTCAAACCCATATTGTCTACCACCTCACTCCTGTATACCTTTAACATTGACTTCCCAGTTGGACCAAATTAATTTTTTAGCTTCATGATTATGTATTGACCTGAGATCATAGAGTTTAATCTGGAGAAACTAAAGTGCAGAAAGCTTGGGTTATCTGCACCCCCATGTTTATTGCAGTTCAATTCACAATAGCTAAGACATGAAACCAACCTAAATGCCTATCAACTCAAGACTGGGTAAAGATATTATGGGATATATACTCTATGGAATATTACACAGTGGTTAAAAAAAGAGAAATCTGTTCATTTGCAACAAAATGGATGAATCTGGAAAACATCATACTTAGTGAAATCAGCCAGTCACAAAGGGACAAATCATCTGTTCTCCCTGATCTGTGATAACTAACAGAGCACATAAAAGGAAAACTGTGGAAGTGAAATTGACACTATGAGAAGCAATGACTTGAACTGCCCTTGTTGTGACTGTTGAGGAACCATTTTTTATTTTATTATTTTTTTAGTATTTTTATTTTTTTCCTACTTAATATCATTGGTTGAGCTCTTTACTTAACATAGAATTAATCATATGTGTATAAAGCCAACTGAAAATAGATCCCAGTAAAAAATAAGAGTGGGAATAAGAGAGGGAGGAGCTGTATATTTCTGCATACAGTCCCATGGACTTACTTCTAAGGGTAAAGCTAAAAACTTGCCATGGGACTCCAAATCCCATTATGCTGGGTGGCAATAATGCCATCTTATGGTTAAACTGATCATATTAAGTATTTAATTGATCATATAAATAGGATTTAGTGTCAAACGGATCATATAAATAAGATCAAGTGTCCGGTAATAACAATAGATAGACTTAAAAAGGAGAGAATGTTCCAACATGGGAAGCAATCCACACACCAGACTCATAGAATAACAAATGTCCTAAACAGCACTCTGACCTCAGAATCAGCCCTTAAGGCATTCTGATTTGGCTGAAAAGTCCATGAGAATATTTCAGGCATGTAAAGCCAAGATACTGTGGGAAAAAAAAGAAAAAAAGTCATATATGAAGGATCACTGTGAGTGAGATCCCAGGGTAAAGATGGGGCCATCAAAGAAGGACCTACTTTTCTCTGAAGGGAGGAGAGGACTTCCGCTTTGCTTATGGTTTTGTCTAAATACTGACAGAGATCATGGACTCAAAAGAATTCCATAGCCTTGGAAGCTCATGTCAAGAGCCTCAGGTAATCACTGATGTCATACGTAAGAGTCTTAATTGTTAAATTATCAAAGGAGTCACTGTGCACTTACTCCCCCATGCAGGACCTCTGTCTTTAATGAGTTGTACTATGATAATTAACTATAAAACTTGTTCTCAAACAGTTCTTTATATTTTGTGTGCTGGTGTGGGTACAAATTGTTGATATCTTTACTTAGTGTAGAGTTGACATTTTGTACATAAAGTTAATTAAAAAATGAATCTTAATGAAGAATGGGATGGGAGAGGAAGGAGGAGGTGGGATGGGAGTGGGGGTGGGAAGGTAGATATGGAGGGAAAAACCATTATATTCCTAAAATTGTACTTATAAAATTTGTATTCATTAAATAAAATGTTTCCTTAAAAGAAAAGAATCACAAGAATAATTTAGGTTTTAATAAGTGGAGTTCTGAGGGAAAAGCCTGATGATGGTGGGAGGTGGGGGTGAGAGTGAGAATAGGAGAAGGAATAAAGGCCAAAAGAGAAGAGAGAATAAGTCAATCAAATCATAACTTCTTAGAGCTAGAATAGTCTCCAGACTTCAATAAGACCAAACCATCCTGCTACACAACCTAAGAGATTTTGTTACTGATAATTTTGTTTAAAGATTTATTTGCTTATTTGAGAGGCAGAGCAGCAAAGACAGGGGGAGAGAGAGAGAGAGAGAGGTCTTCCATGCACTTGTTCACTCTCAAAATGGCTGTAACAGCCAGAGCTGAGCCGATCCAAAGCCAGGAACCAGGAGCTTTCTCTGAGTCTCTCACATGGGTACAGGGGCCTAAGGATTTGGGACACATCGGCTGCTTTCTCAGGCACATTAGCAGAGAGTTGTATCAGAAGAGGAGGGGGCAGGACTTAAACCTCTACCCATATGGGATGCTGGTGCCATAGGTGGAGGATTAACCCTCTATGCTACTGTGCTCACCCCTACTGATAAAATCTTACTGGTCATTTAGGCTGACTAGACTAGAATTCAGTGCCATGATGCTTGGAAATCAATGTAAGTGAATGACAAACAACAAAATATAGCAGATGTTGAGATGTATGAAGGGTTTTATAGCAATTCCTATTAAAAAGTTATCGCAATTGAGATGGGCATCCAGAGACTGACTGTGTTTAGAATTAGCACGAAGATAGCTTTAATTATCTCCACTGTGAAGTGACTTGCAGATGATTTGCAAGATCTTGAAGCACATATCAAAGATGTCCACCCAATGCAGGTGATACTTGTCCCCTTTGATAGATTTTCACTGTTTTCTACAGTGTAATGTAGTATTTTTTGAATTTAAAAGTTTAATCTTCATAAAGTGGTTATTTTATCAAAATTTACCAAATACAAGGAAGTGAATTTGAAGAAAAGTAGCTTTCAGTCTCATCTTCCCAACATTTTTCTTTTTTTGACAGGCAGAGTGGACAGTGAGAGAGAGAGAGAGAGAGAGAGAGAGAAAGGTCTTCCTTTGCCGTTGGTTCACCCTCCAGTGGCTGCCGCGGCTGGCGTGCTATGGCCGGCGCACTGCGCTGATCTGATGGCAGGAGCCATGTGCTTCTCCTGGTCTCCCATGCGTGTGCATGACCCAAGGACTTGGGAAATTCTCCACTGCACTCCCGGGTCATAGCAGAGAGCTGGCCTGGAAGAGAGGCAAGTGGGACAGAATCCGGCACCCCGACTGGGACTAGAACCCTGTGTGCTGGCGCCGCAGGCAGAGGATTAGCCTATTGAGTTGTGGCACCGGCGAAATGACTGCTATTTTAATGAAATAGTTGTTTAACTTGATGAGTTCATCCATTTTCCAAAGTCTTTCTACCATCTCAGCATTTGGTAGGTCACCAATATCCTTCTTGGACTCTGTCTCTTTGGGAGAGATTTACACTTCTTCCAAAACTATGGAAAACTCAGAGGTATCTTTAAGTATAAAGTAATAAATACTTCAAAACTATGATGGAATCATATAGAATTATTTAAAAATATTACAAAAGGGGCCAGCATGGTGGAGTAGCAGGTAAAGTCACCACCTGCAGTGCTGGTATCCCATATGGTCGCTGGTTTGAGTCCCAGCTGCTCCACTTTCCATCTGCTGTGTCCTGGGAAAGCAGAGGGTGGTCCAAATGCTGGGGCCCCTGTACCCATGTGGTAGACTGGGAAGAACCTCCTGGCTCCTGTCTTTGAATCAGCCCAGCTCCAGCCATTGTGGCCATTTGGGGAGTAAACCAGCTGATGGAAGAGCCTCTCTCTCTCTCTCTCTCTCTCTCTCTCTCTCTCTCTGCCTCTCTGTAACTCTTTCAAAGAAATAAATGAATCTTTAAAAAAATTACAAAAATAAAATGTGTGAAGAGTCTCAGCCAAGTACCTGGCATATCATGTGTAAGCTGCCCCACCCCATATTCTCATGTCCAATTCAGTTCAGCCCTATTTCTCCTGTGTATGCTTCACCACAAACATCTTTATTTCCTTGGTAAGTCCAACTTTCAAGTAATCTAGTATGGCTTCAATTAGTAGTGAAAGCTAAATGATAGATTTAATTAAAAAAAAAAGGAGCCAGTTAATTTGGTAAATCACCTCTTTTGTTGAGTTCAAGTAATGGCTTCATGTTGGCACTTCATTGGCTCCCAGGAATTATTATGTCAAATGCACCCTGTTTCTGGAACACTGTAGGCTATGTGCCTACAATGAAAGAAACTCATTTGGAAGACTCAGTATAGTTACAATTTTCCCGATTACTTTGTATATTATCTGATATAACAGAATTATGCTATCTCGTGACTCATTCACTCAAGAAAGATCTTTGACCTCCTATTGGTCCATTCTTGATTCTTAAAGTACATAAAGAAATAAGGAACTGTTAGTACCCTTTTAGTTGTCTGTACTTTTTGTTTTATAAATTATATTGTATGATCAGGGGCATAATATGAATTAGGCATGTTTACAAAGACTAAATCTCCATCAAAGTATTAAGCAGAATTCAATATTGATATTATTTTGTCATTTATATCCATATTATAAAGAAACTGGATAAGATTAGAGTTGTAGATCATTTCTGTATTCATTTTGGGTCATTTTATTTCTACTACTTATCTCGGATATTTTGCAAATATTTATCAAGTGCTTGTAATTTTCAAATATGCTACAAAGATGAATAAGTGAATAAGAATAAATAATATATAAACACCTCTTATTGGCCAGGTAATTAAAATGTGGCACTTAATCCTTATAAGTCAGCAAGAATCGAAGAAACTAAATGGAGAAGGTGGCAATTGAGTTTTTTCATCTATGCACAATACCCATTAGCTAACTGAAAATAGGTATGTGTGTGTGTGTATGTGTGTGTGTGTCTATGAATATGAATGTGTAGATGTGAGTCCATGTCTTTGTAGGTGGTTGGGCCAGAATGGGGAATAGATGTATTTGCAAAATGAAACCAAAGCACAAATAGAAATGATAACTTTGATGCAGAAAAGTAGATCATGCTATTTTAAGTATAAAGCATATCACTAAGTACTTTGGGCATGAGGCAAACATCCTAATATGTGTTACTATAAATTAAAAAGTATTCAAATGTATAGGCAGATGTGAATAAGGCATTGCCTTCTGCACTAAGGTCTACCACACCCTAGTTCCAAACAAATGTCTGTTATGCAAACAAATTCAGTGCTTACCACAATTAAAAAAATTGGTTCAGTTGACCCTAACAAGGTTTCATTATCTAGGAGGTTCAAACTTGGAATTTGTTTCCTCCATTGACTCACTGATTGTAGAACAAAAGGAATGCTTGGCAGTTTACAACAAGCCTGGACATTCAGTTTTGGGCAGACCAACCAGCTTGTTGTCTGTATGAACAATCTCAAGGTCCTATACAGTCCTGTGTGAGGATTACAAAGTCAAGACCATTAGCGTTGCAGCTAATATACAAGAAGGAAATGTATTTTAGTGAGGCAGAATAATGCTGCTGGACAAAATAATGCAATTGAGACCAGCAGAAGGGTTAGGCAGATCTCCTTTCTTTCCTATTCTGCTGTCAGTAAGATTTTCTCTTTCAAAAGCAGAGGAGGAAGCAAAGACACGGATGAGTTCAGGTATCAAACAGTTTTTTCTTTACTTGAGCTCTGAAAAAGAAGCAAAGAACAAGAGTGTGGAAACAAAAATAATGTAAGCCAAAGTGACAGCATAATCAATCTTTACTGACCAGAAATGATGGCATATTCAGTTCCTATAACCCTCGGTACTTATAGAAATACTTAAAAAAAAACCACATAAGGAGCACACTCACATCTCCGATCTTGTGGAGTTCAACTTAAAGTTCACCAGAATAGACTTATTTAACTGCACTTTATTTGTACTTTATGGGGAGTCTTTGATGCAGCCTCTATGTTGCAATGAATATCCTAGGAAGAGTTTTCTTTTAATCTGAATATGTATATATTTAAAAAACAACACAAGTATTAAACATAGTCTAACTTGAAAATAAACAACCAAAGCAATCAAGTTAGAGTGATGAATTGCTGTTTTCAAGAGGTCACAGGAGCTCAATCATTCCTACAGATGAGACGCTAAAATTTTCATCATAAATGAGTTTTCCTCTTGTAAGTGATGTTAGTAGAAATGGAAAGTGATACCAAAACCCAAGTGAAAAACTGACTGCAGTTCTTCCATGGATGAGGTGAGATCAGCACCTAAACATGGGCTCGCTTTTAAACAACAGCAAATTGTTAGTCTCATATACTACTTAGCCAATAACACATATTATTTCATTTGAGCTTCAGTACAGTCTCTAAAGTAAAGGTGATTGAATATACTTTACAGATGAATAAATTATGCCTCAGAGTTCCTCAAGTCCATACGACTAATCAAAGAATAGTTGGTGTTGTTCAGTCTGGATGGAGGAGATAACCTTGTTTGATACTTTGAAAAACATAAATCAAACCATCTATTAGCATTGTAGTACATGATTACCCATATTAATGTGATACAATTCTCTCTGTGGGATAGTTTGAGGATTGCTCTCCAGCACTCTGCTTTAAACTGTTTTGCGGGTCCTCAAGATAACAAGGGCTAGATTCCTTCCAGATTTCAGAAAAGCTATTCTCACTACAACCTTGTAAAGAAAGTGTTAGCCTCACACATTTTTGCAGATGAGAAATTTGAGATTCTGAAACAGTAAATGATTTTCCCAGCTCACAGCCAAATAAATTAGGGAAATGCCATGCACTGATCTCTCTGTATGAAGCACTCACCTGTCTTCTGTCATCCAGCACAGCCTTTAGTATCAGGATGTTTTCTCCATGAACTCACCAAATCCTCGAATTTTTCTGCACCTTTCTGTCTAAGAAAATGTACATTCACTTGTCTTTTTCCCATACAGAATATATATTCTAATAATTACTCTAGCTTTTCTGAGTCATTTGTACTTTGCTTTGCCTTTTCTGCTTTTGCCTCAGAGCAACGAGTTGCTTATTGAAAGGTAGATGGAAAAGCACTTGTTCTAGCATAATTCTACCTACATTTCAAATCATCTTATTTTTTCCCACAATAATCATTTTTTCAACTCTATGATTGACATTCACAGATCACATTTCTTACCTAAGGTAGGAAGAGTCAGATACCAGATGCAGAAAATCTTAAAAGAATTGATTCCAATTCTGACTTTCCTTCTGCTAAATGAAATTCACATGTGAAAAATGATTTCATGAATTAACAAGACTTCCAGCCTCTCAGAAACAAATACATTCTTACAATATTATTTTGTTGAAAATTGAGTATTCTTGGTTAGAAACTGATCAGCTCCAGCAGCTCACAATCACAGAGTGAACCTAAGAGAGAAGTGCTGATAGGAAAAAACAGCAATTAAAATCTATTTTGAAGCAGATCAGTAGAGTAGATTATGAAGCAACAATAGTATGGAAATTACCTAAGAAAACATTTGTAAAAATTAGCAATTGAAGATGTCATAGATGATTTTAATTATAATATTTAGAAATGAAGAAAAAGGTATTCTGATCCAATCATATTGCAAATAAATACATTTGTCAATGATACCTACTTACTAATTCTTATACATTTGAGTATGTATCTTCCATCTAAAAATGTTGCACAAAATTTACTTACAGAAACATTGGGTTAATGAGGGGGAACAGTGGACTAGATGTTTTGTCATATTTTGGTCCCATTTGCTACTAGTGTGCTGTGTAAATGTGTATTTTCAATATCCATGGGAGCTGGCCGGTGCCGAGGCTGAATAGGCTAATCCTCCGCCTTGCGGTGCTGCCACACTGGGTTCTAGTCCCAGTTGGGATGCCAGATTCTGTCCCGGTTGACCCTCTTCCAGTCCAGCTCTCTGCTGTGGCCCGGAAGTGCAGTGGAGGATGGCCCAGGTCCTTGGGCCCTATATCCACATGGGAGACCAGGAGAGGCACCTGGCTCCTGGCTTCAGATCAGCACGGTGCGTGGGCCACGGCGGCCTTTGGGGGGTGAACCAACAGAAAAAGGAAGACCTTTCTCTCTGTCTCTCTCTCTCTCTCTCTCACTGTCCACTCTGCCTGTCAAAAAATAAATAAATAAATAAATAAATAAATAAATAAATAATTAAACAAAATCCATGGAAGCTGACAAAAAAGTTGCGTTTTTTTAACTTTATTCATTTATTTATTTGAAAGGCATAGTGACATAGACAGAAGAAGGGACAGAGAAATCTTCTGTCTGCTGATTTAGTCACCAAATATCTGAAATGGCTGGGGCAGGGTTAAGTTGAATTCAGGAGCCAGGAACTCCATCCTAGTCTCTCACCTGAATGGCATGGGTCCAAGTACTTGGGCCATTTTCTCTTGCTTTCGCAGACACCTTAGATGGGAGCTGCATTGAAAGTGGAGCAGATGAGACTTGAACTGGTATTCCTATACAAAATGTCTCCATTGCAAGCAGTGGCTGAACCCAATAGACCACAATGCCAAACCTGAGAAGTGGTTCTTAAAATGCGTTCTTCAGACTAGAAGAATCATCACCATTGTATGAGAACATGTTCTAAATTCAATCTATTGCTCTACAACCAAATTTAATGTATTAGTTTTTTTATGCAATAGAACACATGAGTAAGGCTACTTATGAAGAAAGAGGTTTACTGGGTTCACACATTTGGAGGCTCAAGGACATGGTGCTATCAGCTCAGTGCTGGTGAGGGCCATGTGGACAGTCCCATTATGGTGAGCGGCAACAGCAGGACTTCATCTGGGGTAGAGTAATCACATCTCGTACAGGAAGACAGAGAAACTAGATGGGGCGTGTTTGAACTATCTTAATTCCTTCCAAGGATTGGGACCCCAGCAGTCTCCTGTTAGGCCACGTCTCTTAAATTGTCCACCAACTCAATACCACCACACTGATGATCAACTCTTCAGCACATGCACCTTAGTGACACAAACCAAATCAAAACAATAGCATCTGCCAAATCAGAAAATATGAGAGAGGGATCTAGCAATCTATATTTGACATGATCCACCATACATACCTGATGTATGCTAAAGTGTGAGAATCACTGAATTCAATTACCTTACATCGGTAATCTCTGGTTCTATAAGTAATTCTTTCAAAATAGTTGAACTCTGGACAACTTCAAGTACTCTTCCATAAAATATATACCCCACAAAGAATAAAACCATGAAACTACCATATGAAAAAACATCATGAATGAAACATTAAGAAAGTAGATATATTGGCTGGTGCCCCAGCTCACTAGGCTAATCTGCTGACCTGAGGCGCCAGTACCCCGGGTTCTAGTCCCAGTTAGGGTGCTGGATTCTGTTGCGGTTGCTCATCCTCAAGTCCAGCCCTCTGCTGTGGCCCAGAAGGCAGTGGAGCATGCCCCAAGTGCTTGGGCCCTGGATCTGCATGGGAGATCAGGAGGAAGCACCTGGCTCCTGGCTTCGGATTGGTACAGTGCTGGCCATAGTGGCCATTTGAAGGGTGAACCAACAGAAGGAGGACCTTTCTCTCTGTCTCTCTCTCTCACTGTCTAACTCTGCCTGTCAAAAAAAAGTAGATATATTAAGAAGTCTACCAAGATAAAGACTTTATATTTATAATTATATTAGAGAGGAGACATAAAATTGAGAGAAATATAATCTTAACAGTAAAGATTTAAAAATTAGATCAATAAGATATATTATCAAATAATAAGAACAATCACAGGAGTTTGTAATATTGAGACATTAGAAGAAAAATAAACCCTAACAATCATTTATTACAGCTGTCTATTTTGGTTGATAAGAAATATGAGGCTGGCACAGCAGCTCATTAGGCTAATCCTCTGCCTTGCGGCACCGGCACACCGGATTCTAGTCCCAGTCAGGGCAGCGGATTCTGTCCCAGTTGCCCCTCTTCCAGGCCAGCTCTCTGCTATGGCCCTGGAGTGCAGTGGAGGATGGCCCAAGTGCTTGGGCCCTGCACCTGCATGGGAGACCAGGAAAAGCACCTAGCTCCTGGCTTTGGATCAGTGCCATGCGCCGGCCACAGCGCTGGCCGCGGTGGCCATTGGAGGATGAACCAATGGCAAAAGGAAGACCTTTCTCTTTGTCTCTCTCTCTCACTGTCCACTCTGCCTGTCAAAAAAAAAAAAAAAAAAGAAAGAAATATGAGGCAGGGCTGGCACTGTGCCATAGCGGGTAAAGCTGCCACCTGTAGTGCCAGCATCCCATATGGGTGCTGGTTCTAGTCCCGGTTGCTCAATTTTTTATCCAGCTTTCTGCTATGGCCTGAGAATGCAGCAGAGGATGGCACAAGTCCTTGGGCCCCTGCACCCACCTGGGAGACCCAGAAGAAGCTCCTGGCTCCTGGCTTTGGATTAGCCCAGCACTGGTTGTTGCAGCCATTTAGGTAGTGAACCAGCAAATGGAAGATTCTCTCTCTTTCTCTCTCTTCATCTCAAATAAAATATATGTCTTTTAAAAAAGCAGTGCTGCTAACATATCACCATTAAAAAAAGAAATAGGAGGAGCGGCAAGATGGTGGAATAGGAAAGGAGCACACTGATAGTCTGGGAAGAGACAGTTTAATAAAAGTGGAGATACTGCAGGTTCAAGGAAGAGTAGGGGAAGAAACAGCAGAAAAAACTCTTCTGGAACTAGGGATTCACAGTGGACCTGCGTGGAGAGCGTGGAAGCCCACAGTTCAGGACACCAGCGGCAGAATCAACACACCAGCACTGGAACGTGAGGTGAGCCGAACCTCAATAGCCCGAGACACTGGCGGGCAAGCGGAAAGAGGAGACTAAGGGAATGAGGCTTGAAACCCCGTGGGGAAAAGTTCACCAGGATAACTAGAAGAGAGAGGAAAAAAAAGTGACCATACGGACATGAGTTTCTCTCTCTCCACTCACCTCTCAAGGGCGAGCAAGACAAAGAGCAGGCGCCATTTTGGACATTCGTCATAAGCAGGGCGACCTCAGGTCCACACCGGCCCTAAGCCTAGCAGAAAACCTGACTTGGGGGCGGGGGTGAAATAACAGGACATTAGGACCTAGTGAATGTGTGGTGCTAATGAACTGAGACTGTGAAAAAAGTGATGGTGGGGGAGAGAACTCACGGAATTCACATGAGTACTCTCCAGAGATGCTACAATTCAGTAACCTTGGCAACCCAGTGGAGACTGCAGGAGAATTTGAGCCCACACTGAGGGCAGGACAGATTCCCTGTGTGGTCCTTGGGAAAGAGCTTCCAATCTCTGGCTCCTGTGGGTATATCATTCGCCTGCTAACTGCCTCCAATTCCGTTCAGCTGTGCGGAATTACTTTTCTTTTGAATCAAAAAAAGGAAGAAAGAAAGAGAGAGAGATTTACCACACCTAACCTGGGAGTGTCACTTTTGGCACACTCTTGACCCTGAGGAACCAAACAGGGCTCTCAGGCCACACCCATCTCAAGCCTCTAAGGCAACATCAAAAGCAGACAGTCCACTTAATATAGTTATAGTATAACAAGAAAAAACACCACAGTGGGGGAAGAAGAATCCAAAGATATCTCCACAATGCCAAGCAACAAGTGCAAAAACCGAGGAAACAAGAACAAGGAAGACATTATGACACCCCCAAATGAACAAGACACCCCAGGCCAAGATTATGAAAATGATGAGATGGAAGAAATGCAAGATATGGATTTCAAAAAATTTATGATAAGAAAAATTACAAGTTTTCAAAAACAAATGCTTGAGCTATGGAATTCCTTACTGGACAGGATAGAAAATCTCCTTCGAGAAAATGAAATCTTAAGGAGGAATCAAAATGAAACACAGAAACTAGTAGAACAGGAAAGTGTGATAGTGAAGAGAAATCAAAATGAAATGAAGAACTCAATAGATCAAATGACAAACATATTAGAGAGCCTTAAAAACAGAGTCAGTGAAACAGAAGAGAGAATATCGGGCTTTGAAGACAGAGCACAGGAAAGTACACAGTCAAACCAAAGAAAAGAAGAGGAAATTAGAAATCTAAAAAATATTGTTATAAATCTACAGGATACTATTAAAAAACCCAACATTCAGGTTCTAGGAGTTTCTGAAGGCATGGAGAGAGAGAAAGGATTAGAAGGCTTTTTTAGTGAGATACTTGCAGAGAACTTCCCAGTTTTGGAGAAGGACAGAGACATCCTAATACAGGAAGCTCATAGAACCCCTAGTAAGCATGATCAAAAGAGATCCTCACCATGACACGTTGTAATCAAAATCACCACAGTGAAACATAAAGAAAAGATTCTAAAATGTGCAAGAGAGAAACGTCGGATTACTCTCAGAGGATCTCATATTAGACTCACAGCAGACTTCGCATCAGAAATCTTACAACTAGAAGGGAATGGCGAGACATAGCCCAGGTACTAAGAGAGAAAAACTGCCAGCCCAGAATATTATATCCTGCAAAGCTCTCATTTGTGAATGAAGGTGAAATAAAGACCTTTCATAGCAAACAGAAATTGAAAGAATTTGTTGCCACTCGTCCAGCCCTGCAAAAGATGCTTAAAGATGTGCTACACCCAGAAACACAGAAACAGGTTCATCAATATGAAAGAAGGTAAAGGAAGGAAACCTCACAGCAAAGGATCACAGTAAGTTCAAAGCATATATTAGAATATATCTTTGGCAAATGGCAGAGCAAAATTACTACTTATCAATAGTCACATTGAGCGTTAATGGCCTGAACTGTCCAGTTAAAAGACACAGATTGGCTGATTGGCTTAAGGAACAAAACCCATCTATTTGCTGCTTACAAGAAACACATCTTTCCAACAAAGATGCATGCAGACTGAAAGTGAAAGGCTGGAAAAAGATATACCATGCCAACAGAAATGAAAAAAGAGTGGGCGTAGCCATCTTAATATTGGACAACATAAACTTTAATACAAAAACTGTTGAAAGAAAAAGAGGGGCACTATATAATGATTAAGGGATCCATTCAACAGGAAGATATAACGATTATCAATGTATATGCACCTAATTACAGGGCCTAATTACAGTGACTTGATCAGCTCTTGTCCTGACTGTTGATGTACAATGTAATACTTTATCCATTTTAGCATTTTGTTTTGTTTTGTTCTAGTACTATTGGTTGAACTCTGTGATTAACACACAATTATTCTTAGGTGTTTAAATCTTAACTGAAAAATGACCCCTGTTAAATACAAGAGTGGGAATAAGAGAGGGAGGAGATGTACAATTTGGGACATGCTCAATCGGACTTGCCCCAAATGATGGCGTTAGAAATGTGCCAGGGGATTCTAATACAATCCCATCAAGGTGGCATGTACCAATGCCATCTCACTAGTCCAAGTGATCAATTTCAGTTCACAGTTGATCATAATGATAGGATTAAGAGTCAAAGGGATCACACAAGCATGACTAGTGTCTGCTAATACTAAATGACAGAATCAAAAAGGAGAGAACGATCAATCATGGGAAGCGGGATACACAGCAGACTCATAGAATGACAGATGTCCTAAATAGCACTCTGGCCTCTGAATCAGCCCGTAAGGCATTCAGATATGGCTGAAGAGCCCATGAGATGAATTTAGGCATGGAAAGCCACGACAGTCTGGAAAAAAAAAAAAAAAGACCTAAATGAAAGATCTCTGCAAGTGAGATCTACTGGAAAGAATGGGGCCATCAAAGAAGGAGGTACCTTTCTCTGAAGGGAGGAGAGAACTTACACTTTGACTATGACCCTGTTGGAATAAGATCAAAGTCGGCGAACTCAAAAGGCTTCCATAGCCTTGGAAACTTATGACTAGAGCCTAGGGTGATTACTGACACCATAAACAAGAGTGTCAAATTGTTAAGTCAACAACAGGAGTCACTGTGTACTTACTTCTCATGTGGGATCTGTCCTTAATATGTTGTCCAATGTGAAGTAATACTATAACTAGTACTGAAACAGTATTTTACAATTTGTGTTTCTGTGTGGGTACAAACTGATGAAATCTTTACTTACTATATACTAAATTGATCTTCTGTATATAAAGATAATTGAAAATGAATCTTGATGTGAATGGGAGAGGGAGCGGGAGATGGGAGGGTGCGAGTGGGAGGGAAGTAATTGGGGGGGAAGCCATTGTAATCCATAAACTGTACTTTGGAAATTTATATTTACTAAATAAAAAAATAAAGTTAAAAAAAAGAAATAGGAGACATAGATAAGGGAAGCAAATTAGCTCAGAAGCAATATATGAGAAATTAAAAACATGATGAAACTTCAGGTACTAAGAGACTTAAAAGTACTTGTTGTAATGTATCAAATGCATTAGCAGCGTGGCATTAAGACAAATTAGTTTCTATATGTGGATGACTCTACACTTCAGGGAGCAATTTAGGAATAGCTTTAAAATGTTCATATACGAAATCATTTACTTATGTCACCATCCATAGACATTCTGGGGACATCTGGGATTAGCTTTCAACTTTAAATTATGTGTAAATGAGTCATTTTCAATATAATCCATAATCTCTCTTTTTTTTTTGAGATTTTATTTATTTATCTGAGAGGTATTAGTTACAGACAGTGAGAGGGAGAGACAGAGAGAAAGGTCTTCGTTCCGCTGGTTCACTCTCCAAATGGCCACAACAGCCAAAGCTTTGCCAATCCAAAGCCAGGAGCCAGGAACTTCGTTCAGGTCTTCCATATAGATGCAGGGGCCCAAGCACTTGGGCCATTTCTACTGCTTTTCCAGGCCATAGCAGAGAGCTTGATAAGAAGAGGACAAGCTGAGAGGAGAACTGGCATCCCATAGGCGTTGCAGGCAGAGAATTAACCTACTGCATCACAGTGCTAGGCACCCCCCCCCCATCATATCTTGATATCTTATTATACCATGAAACAAAACAAACACAAGATCTTCATATTGGGTTAAATCTCATGGAACCCAAATGTCATGTAAGTCTGGGTTTCAAGTATAAATAAAATAAAAAACATACATCACACAATCTTCCAATGATTCATGAAGCATTTCTTTAAGGGCCTATATTGAATTTCTCATAAAACATTATTAACCTATATTGTTAACCTATATCACTTTGTTATGTGACAAAACATAATTTTTTAAAGATTTATTTATTTATTTATTTGACAGGTAGAGTTGCAGATAGTGAGAGGGAGAGACAGAGAGAAAGGTCTTCCTTCCATTAGTTCACCCCCAAAATGGCCGCCATAGCCAGAGCTATGCCGATCTGAAGCCAGGAGCCAGGTGCTTCTTCCTGGTCTTCCACATGGGTGCAGGCATGCAAGCACTTGGGCCATCCTCCACTGCCTTCCTGGGCCACAGCAGAGAGCTGGACTGGAAGAGGAGCAACAGGGACTAGAACCCGGCACCCATATGGGATTCCAGCACCGCAGGCGGAGGATTAACCAAGTGAGCCATGGCGCCGGCCCCATGACAAAACATAAGTAACAAGTCATCTCTCCTGCTAGCCAGTCATGGAACTAAGCAACTTAGATGGTGTATGATTTAATGAAGCCAAATAGTTGCTTCTGGCATATGTCAATTTTCTTTAGTTCATTCAGCCTACTTGGTAACCTTACTATGTGTTTTGTCGATGCACCACACTTGAAGACTCTGAACATGAAGAACATGATATCCATGTCCCAAGGAGTTTATAGTCCAAAAAAAAAAAAAATCAGGAAAAAAAATCTTATCATTATGATGAAATCATTGTTTTAAAGTTCATTATTTTCATCTATTAGAGAGAGAGAGCTTCTATCCCCTGATTGACTTCCAAAATGCCTACAAAAGATGTGACTGGAGTAGGACCCAGAAATTCCATCTGGGTCTTCCACATTTGTAGCAGAGACCCAAGTATTTGAACCATCAGCATTGGGAAGCAGGATCAGAAGCAAACGTGGGGTTACATTACAGGTACTTGACCTTAAGATGTGGGCATCCCAAGAAACTATAATACCATCCCAGATATTACCTTAAAAAAACTTGAGCTCATATAATTTATCAATGAATTTTCATCAGCAAGTTTATGATAAATTAATTCTGAATTTCCAGGCTAACATGAATTATAACTAATTCACTACTGAGGAAGACTCACCTGTTTTTCCTGACCACATCCTTGCAATCTCCTGTCCACTGAGCCTGCAGGCTGGGCAGTCAGCCCCTTAGTTCTACAGATGAGTAGAATATACTGGAGTGAGGGTTGCAGGAATGGGATGGCAGCTTCCTGACCCTGCCTTGTGATGTGTGTGCAAATGTGTGTTGGAGGAGGTGGGTGGCAGAGGTTTGTGGGCTCTTACCAGTGCTTACATAGCAATGTGAAGGTCTGGTTGTTGCTGGGCAAGTGGGCTTGTGGTCTTGCCCTGCTGTAAGGGTCATAATGACCCAAAGTTATTTTCTGGGGTTCTGGGAGGGTGGCTGGGTAACACTGCCTTGAACATTAATATCCTGATTTGGAAGGTTGCTAGCAGTTCTAGTGCCAAGCCCACAAGAAATTCCAGTCCCAGTGGTTTTGTTGTAGAATTTGGAAGATTTCACTCCCGCCTCCTGGCGTTGGCCATTATGGGCCTTTGGAGGCTACACCAGCAGATGGGGAGTGGGTGTCTCTTTCTCTTGAAATAGAAGTTTTAAAGGGAAAAAAAGAAGTAATTGTATGAATCATTAGATATTTAAGAAAATTATAGTAGCATCAAGGTCAATTAATATTTGAATATTTCTCACATTTCAGGTAGAAGACTTGTTGTATTTATGTACTATTTTATTTCTTCCTTAGAACAAACTTGCAAGGGGAAGCTTCTTATATTTTGTAAGAAAAGAAACAGAAATCCAGAAACAAGCAATAACTTTCTGAAGTCACACATCAAATCAGTGTTCCAGGATTCATAACCAGGTCCAATTCTGAGAGCAAAATTTTTATACTCAAATATAACATTTTGTTATCCAGCAGAAAAAGAAAGAGTAGAAGTGCAATGAAGAAAGAAGGAGATAAAGAAAGATAGATTGTGGTTACTAAAGTTTCATATATTTTCTTCACATATTCAAACTCATTCATATACATATATATATATATATTCACATAACAAGTCTATTAGTTAGTCAATTTGGTAACCTAAAACAAATGTATTAACCTAAAAATCATAGAAGTTTGGAAGAACATGGACTTTTAGTCAATCCATTGATGGAAAAAATTTAATATTTTCATTTCTTACTTATCCAGCTTCAGGTCATTTAACTCTTCCTTTTCTTTCATTTTGCATTTTGTTACTACATGCTGGTTTTTCTTTCTAAAAACTCACACCACAGAAAGCATGATAGCCACAGGATATAGCAGGTGCCAGTAAGCACAGAACCAATTTTTATATTTTTATAATCTGAATAAAGTTGGAATGTTATTATTTTAACTTGTGATTGAGGAAGAATAGAACAATTTACCACTTGCACAGACTGGCTCTATATAACAATAATGATGAATTTTGTAACACCTTCTTGAACGGGGTTTGTTCTTGACAATATCAAAATGATTCCTGCCTTAATATGCCTTTCCCAATAGGAAATCCCTAGGAGTCTACACAGAGAATCATAACATTATCCAAAGATAGATGAAATAACAGCATTTTCCCCCTTTCCAATAAGAAGAAATTCAATTTTTTTTAATTGCAGGAAGATGATATATTTTTGTAAGACTGGCATCTTTGCCATCCTTGCAATTAATGTTGTCACAGCCCATTATTGCTCTGAGACACTTTGGAGCACCATGTCCCTCCCTGGTTTACAAACTAAGACTTAATACAAAGTAAATATTTTTCCACATCCTGGAATTGTCCACTTTTTGTGGTATTATATATTTGTTCCACTCCATACCTGTCCTGCATCTAATCTGGAGAAAGAGAGAGAGAGAGAAAGAGAGAGAGAGAGAGAGATCTAGACAGAATTTGTTCTCTCATCTCTAAAATGTATCAGAGCTAGGGCCTGAAATATCTTTCACATATCCTTTGACCTAGTGGATTTCTCCTCAAAACTGAAGTAATATTTGCAACCATTTCTAAAACCTCCTCCCATTCAGTAAAGTACTAATTGTCATGGTGTCTTGTGTTTATTATTTTGTTATAGCACTCACTAATATATTCACAACTGTTTTGTCACATGTCCAAGCTCCTGAGCTCATAAACCATGCTATATTCTTTTCTGTAGCTCTAGCATTCCGCACAATATAGCATATTCTACAGAATACAGGATGATAGGGAATACAGTTGGAAAATATGAAACATAAAACATGACAAGTATGAGATGGGTCTTTTTTGATTATTAACATGGAACCAGAAGAAAATATCTAACATCTAGAAAGTGCATAATATGCATCAAGCATTGTCCTAATCTAAACATATGGACATGTTTAATCCTCATTATAACTTCATGGGAATGACACTATTTTAACCCTCATTTTACTAAGCAGAAAGCTGATGCACATACATTGGTTAGGTATTGTAGTTATCTCTTGGTTGGCACATAGAATCATAATGTGTACTAGATAGTTTAATCTACATATCATAATCTACCACCCTTATAGGACCTGGGAAAATATATATTTGAAAAAGACCCAGTAAACTACCAGGACTAATTTAGATGTATGCATTCATTTAACTGCCTTTTCTATAGAATGTACTTTAGTTCAGTAAATAGCAAATAGTATGGTGGTGATAGATCAAAGGACATAAAAATAGGGTTCTATTACTAGATCGATGACCAAATACCATTTAAGCTGTGATCTCTGGTTAGAAATTTTATGACTTTTATCCAACTTCCCTAGGGCCTCAATATCTTTATCCATGAAAGAAAAGTAAACACAGATATCATCTCCTTGGATGTTTTGAAAATGAAAATAGAAACACACACACACGCACACACACATACATGTAACATGTTGATTCCTGTCATATTTGGCTCATCTTGAATGACAAAGTGTATGAAAATGAGAGAACAAAGCTGACTGGGAAGAAACAGAAAATGAGGCATTGTATCCTTTATTACTTTTTTCATTAAAAAGTAGTAACTTGAGTTTCAAGGTTGTTGAATAAAATCAAATGCATTGCTAGCAGACTTTCTTTATTATCTGTTCATGAAGATGCCTTTTATATGCCATGTTATCTCAATCTGTCACACCTGTGACTCAGTATGTTGTGTGAACACTCTTCTGACCATCCATAATACAACTGAATTCTACCACTGAACTGAACTCCCTCCAACCATGCTGCAGGGAGACAGTTCAAGTATGGGGTTCCTGATCACAACCTTCGTTCATTCCCTGAGCTTCTAGTTCTTTTTTAAAGTCTTGCCTATTTTATTCATGCTATCCTCTACAAAAGCTTAGTCAAGCAAGATACTTAAATTATGCAAAACTTAGAGATATAAAAATGAATGGAAGTGGAAGATATTTCTTTCACATACTCACCCTCTACTCTGTGAAATACACTTTGTGATGCAACTATAGAGAAACTTTTGTGCCTTTTCCCTTTCCTTTCTTTAAATTAAGGCTCCTAATTGGGGCTCTCAATGAGAAGCAAGGAAATTAATATTTTTGAGGCCACCAAAATCAGGATAATGACAAACTTCCAACATTCCCTAAAGGTATAGTTAATGTAAACTAATTTTAACATATTTTTCCCACAGATAATGAAAAACAAACAACACAAGACAAAATACCCTTTAAGTTGATAAGTTTATTATACTGCTCGAGTTGTACTGTCCAGGAAGGAAACATTGATTTGATGCTAAGAGACAAATTTAGGGAAAAAAGTGTTTTGCACATTCATATAATATTCAACCTCTAAGTTTATGGACTAGTTACTCAGACTCCCTTGACACTTCCCTATGCCACCTTCTGTGCCTTCTCTCCCTGCAGCAAGCTGAAAATGCAACTGAAAATAAATCAAATATTCATCAACCTAAAAAGAGCTCCTCACTGTCCCTAGAGATCAGCCACAGGGAGAAATGTAACAACAGAATACCTTTTAGAAACAACTCAATATGCTAGTATTGACTATAATATTCATTTGGTGTATGCTATCTTTATCTTAGTGGAACCTTGTAATTCATAACTTTGTAGTTTCTATTTATACTTTAAAAATACCTCACAGAACACTGCTGTTGGAATCTGTTGTAAACTTTATGCTTTGTAATAATTTCAACTTCATGCACATTTTGCTTCTCTTTTTCTGACTGATTGTGTCTGTCTCAAGATATCTTCTTATGCTTTGGTAAAAGCAAAATGTCAGAGGTAATTAAGAGTAGTTTCAAGCTCACTGTCCTAAAAGTAATATATTACCCTCAAATTTGCATAAAATAATATTATACTCAAAAAACAGTATTCCTATCAAGGATTACTAAAGTTATTTATCCTGTGGTCTTGACTGAATGTCAGGTCAAATGCTTGATGGATTTATTATGGATGATCTAGTTCAGTTTTCCAGTACTCATACAGATTGTAGAATAAAATATATTTAAAATATAAAATAATTTATATATGCTTTTTTCATCAGTGACAAACCCAGCTTGACATGATACTGCTAAAACAGTTAAAATGTTTGAAAAAGCTAATTTAGGCATGCCTCTGATAAAATCAAGATGTATAAAAGATTAGTTCACTTTCTTGAGCCAAAGATACAAATTTTAATAAAAACCGAGTATAGCCAAATCAAAAATACACCTTTATTTCCATAAAGATAAGAGCATTAATTCATATCATAAATGGCAACAGAAATATAGGCTAACAAGATTAAAACCAAAAAGACGATAAAAGGCAGTTACAGAAAAAAAAAAAAAAAAACTAAGCTAACAGTGTTTGTTAATCAGTAGTGATCAAAGAACATGAACTAACCAGAAAACTGATGATAGGGAAAAGTAAATGTGTGACTTCATCATTCACTTTATGATAACAATTCTGAAAAGATTTTCATGCACAGAGTTTATATAATGATTGCAAGAAGTTGTGGTTATTATATGCCTACCTGGTCCACAACAAGTTATGCCAACAACCTGTATTTCTTTCAAACTGGATCCTTTTATTAAGAGTTGTTTTAGAGACATTAATTTCAATAAAGGTTTGGTGAAGTCTCAAATGATCTTTATCAACAGGATGAAAGCATATAGAATAAAAGTTGCATAGTTAAAAGTATTTGCAGTCACTGGTGAAAATATGTGAATGAGTGCATCACTGTGAAACTGAGGTGAGACTTTCTAGCTGGATATTGCAGTCCATCGTGTTCAAAGTCACAGATGCAAATGCAGATGACATAGAAGACATATTTACTAAGTTCACTGATGACACACAGCTCAGGAGACTGAATTGACTGGGTCCAGTCACGGTTTTAAGGTTTAAAAAGTCTGAATATGTAGGCTATAGTAAACCTAAATTTATTATTTAAAAAACCCATATGCCTATTATTGCAAGACACTGTGGAACACAAAAAGATGTATCTCAGCATTTTCCTATCTTCTGTAATTGTGATAACAATCATGAACTAAAATTACTAATTTTCACATACTACCCTAGAGTAATATACAAAAAAAATCATCTTGATAGACTATTGGAAGGTATTATTTTCTTAAAATCTTAGTAATTCTATCACTGTGAAGGTTTTGGCACTACATATTTAGTGAAGAGCTCTTAAACGTAAGAAATTTACAAACAAGACATAACACAAAAAAATGCAAAGTTCTTTGCAAACAGGAAATGGCTATATGAATGAGAAAGTTATTAGTAATCTTATTATCTTGATTATTATTTGGGTCTAAGTTATGAAGCAGGACATTTATAATGGATTTCAAATATTGAAAATTCAGGATTTTTTTTCCTCAGAAATGCTCATAAAGGCAAAATTGCAATTATTACTTAAATTTCCTATATTTTCTTATTTTCAAAATTACTTATTTATTTGCAAGTCAGAGTGACAGCGAAGTGAGAGAGAGAGAGAGAGATATCTATCTTTCATCTGCTGTTTCACTCCCCAAATGCCTGTAATAGCCAGAGTGGGAACAGACAGAAGCCAGGAGCCAGGAATTCCATCCTGGTCTACCTCAGGGATGGTAGAGGCCCATCTACTGCTACATTCTCTAGTACCTTCCCAGCTGCATTAGCAGGAAGCTGGATCAGAAGCAGAGCAACTGGGACTTGAAGCATTACCCAGATATGGGATGCTGATGTCCCAAGTGGAGGCTTAACCTGCTTCATTACAACACCATTCCCTACCCCTTTGTCTTTTTAAAGTTAAATAGTGGCCTATGTATCTTTTCCAGTGGGGACAGCGATTAGTGTTATTTTAATGCTCTGATCAGTTTTGTGGGTTTTCTGTTCATTTGTTTGTTTTTTCTCTTTGTTTTACCTCTGTAGTTGGAGGAGATGAACTCAATTTGCTGAACAGAAAACAAAAGTATGGGGAGTCTGGGAGATGGGAGAGACACCAGTCATACTTCCATACAAATGTGAAATCAGTTTTGAGCATAGAAAACCTGGATGATATGGCCAAGAGTCAGTGAAATCATAACAAATGGCATAAGAATTTCTCATATCTATGTACAAGGTGTCACTCCTCTGGATTCTTGGCATGGACACCTACAGTGAAACTGAAGGGTTTATAAGCTAGGATGGTGTTTCTAGATTCTCCTTGCTGACTTTCTCTGTTTCTCAAATCGTTAGCTAAAGACTTTGTTCTTCTTCAACTACTGTCAGACCCTTCAATCAAGAATACCCAGTGGACCTTTTGCAGGCTTACTTGAGCCTGCCTGCAAAGCTGCTGACACCAAGTTTCATTAAGTCAATGTTTTTACTTGGATTTGCCAAGCAAATGTTTCTCCTCCAGTCATTGTAATGTAAAATCCCTTGACTATGAGACATCATTTGGCCTATTATTTTATTGTTGTCATCAAAAAATTATTTTTGTTGTTACCACATTCAAGAAGAAAAGTAAGGGATAAAAAGTCAATACAAGAATAAAGGGTTAGAAAAAGCAAAGAACAAAAATAAATACAACTCACTTATTAAGAGGTTCAAATAATGAATCAGTAACTGGCAGACAAAAATCAATGAATTTCTTGAGTACATGATATGGTCAGGATTCCTGGGTTAAAAATATTCTGGGGGGGGCAATATTATGGCACAGCAGATAAAGCCATAGCCTATGATGCTGGCATCTCACCAGGGCACCGATTCACATGCCAGATGCTGCACTTTCAGTCCTGCTCCCTGCTAATTGCCGATGAAAATCAGCGGAAGATGGCTCAAGTGTTTGATCCCTGTCATCCATTTTGGTAGACTTGGATGAAACTCTTATCTCCTGGCTTTGCCTTGGTGCAGCCCTGGCCATTGTGACCAGCTGGGGAGTGAACCAGCAAATGGAAGATCTCTCTCTGTCTCTCCTCCTCGCTCTATAACTCTGTTTCAAATAAATAAATAAATAATTTTTTGAAAATTGAAAAAGATTATGAAAAACTGGCTTATTCAATCTTTGATGCTATAGAATTTAAGATTTCATATCAATAAAAGCAAACTGAGTTGATCTAAATCTCAAACTTTAATTAGAATGATTAAGCACTCTCCTTTTACTTGAAGATTCAGTAAGATGATTTATAACCATTTTAAGGTTTTTATTTGTATTACTGAAAAGAAAGAAGGAATAGGATATGGTTTTCTAAATTATTGCAGCTAATATGATGATAATAAATATGAGAAAGGCAAACACATAAATGCATTCACTAATAAACATCACTTCAGAAAACTAGCCTAGGAAACAGAAGAGTTTATGTTGCTACATTCAACCATTCACAGCTTCAACTGACACACATATAGATGTTTTCTTCAAAGCTAAGAATAAACTGAGGGATCTGTTTGAAAAGTGTGCAGGCTGACCCTGACTTGAAAGCGGCAGCAAATGAGATGTCCTTGGTCTCTGAAGCAAATGAGGAAGGTCCAAAACCTGTTTGTTAACCAGGTTGATTTTTTAACTTATTGTGATTTATGCAGAGAATCAGTAAAATATTCCAACTCATCAAAAGTCTAACTTACATACGTTTAAAGGATATTGTTCAAAAATTGTTAACTCAGTGCATAACAACTCAGAGAGTGAATGCCGGATTGGACTTTCAGAGACTTAAGCGGAAAACTAGAAAGTTAAGTATAAGCAAATACATTGGAGTGTTAGAAAACAAGACAAGAAAAACAAAAGTAGAAAGGGATGGAGGGAGGGAGGGCTGGGGGAGAGAGAGAAAGAGAGAGAGATTTGCAATGTTTCATACCTTAAACTCATGAGAAATAAAGGACCTTGTTCCAATTTTGCCACAGTTGTAGTAGTGAATAGTTGTGTTGCTTACTAGCCATTAACTCAAAATGTAAATACAAATTAAAATGCAGATTAAGCATAGCCATTAACTTTAAATATATTAAAAGATAGATCCATGTGCATCTAGTAAACACTTCTTAACCAAATTCTAGCTTACTGACTTAAAGGAAAGGGGCCTTGACTTGTGAAAATCAAATTAAATTGCAAGTCAAGACTGTTCCTTCATTAATGTACATAGATAAAATTTCATTGAAAGTTCCTAGGCATTTTGTGGAGCATCCAATATTTAGTGGTAATTTCTTAATGTTTGAATATTCAAGATTATTACCTTATATATGGACACTGTTTTAATATGCTGTTTATCTTTCCTCACAATAATCCTTGAAGAATAAAGGATTTGAATATACCTGATTCTAGCCTAAGGACAGCAAATGGAACAAGACTTGAGAGCTTCTTTTCCCCATTTGAGTCTCAAGTAAGTGCAATGGTACACAGTAACTTCCTGAAGTTGAAATAAGAATTATTAATTTCTGTTTGTAATCATACTTTAAATGATAGCACACCTAGAAAAAATAATTTCAAAACATGACCCTCTAACTTTTGTTTAAAAAAAGTGATTAGTATATACAACCTGATTGTCATAATAATAATAATAATAATAATAATAATAAACAAACAGTATGCGGCAGGTGGGGGCCGCTAGAAGTGGAGCTAACTCAATCCCTAAACAATAAATCTGCACATATGATCCTAGCTAATGTGTTCCCTTAAAGCATTATTATTAAACATTGAATCAAGGAGTTCACCAAGTTATCTGACATTCTATGTCTCATAATTGTTTTTCTTTCTGATCTGAGTAAACTGCAAATAAAAGCAATCCTGGTTTCACTGGGTGTCTGTCACCTGCAACTAATTCTTCCAAACTGAAGTTAACTGCCTGGAATTATTGCATCCCTTATTTACACAGTACTTTCCTATTTGCAATATATATTTAGATAACTCCAGTTCCCAAACCCTGTTCTCAATAACACTGCTTCCAAGCAGTTGTTGCTACCCGAGAGCTATGCCTTCTATATGAACACCAGTGACCTGCAGTACAGGAAGACAGGTGTACTGAAAAGGAATAAGAAAACTAAGACAAGGTCTGCTACAGCCCTTATCTCTGACTGGACAGTTTAGTCTTAAAACAGAATAGAGAACAACACCTTAAACAAGGGCTTATATTTATACGTGTTTATATTTTTATTAGATTTCATTTTCTTTATATGGTTATATTCAGACATATAAGTGCTTTATATATAAACATATAGATATATTCAACTTTATGTATGACAACTTTATACTTAATAAACTTTTAACATAGAAAACAGCTATATGTATTTATAAGCTGCATTATGAATACTCTTCAGAAAACATATATCTTCATTATTTTTAAGAGTATTTTCTTCTTTGAATTATTCTGATACATTGATAAGTTCAAATGTGTGTTAATTATGCACCATTGACTATACATAAAATGAAACTTTTCAAAATGTGTGCACACAAGAAACAAAAGTTAGAAGTGAAAGAAAGGAATCATATCACATTAGAAAATGAGGCAGAGTGAAGAAATTTCAATTGTAACTAAGCAACTAATTTTTTAAATAATTTCATTAAACACTCCTTTGCTATACAATAGAAAATAAACAATTTCTTTCCTGATCATCAATGTGGTTAATCTAAAATATAAAGATTACTCTTCTTCACCACGAGGTGGCTCACTTTGTATTCCTATGCCAGAGCATTGTGGCCCCAGAGGTCGGAGGCAATAAAATCCTCAGTAACCAGGATAGAATGGAGAAAATAAGCCTTTTAGAGCAAAGCTGAAATTTTGAACAAGAAACACTTGAACTACAGCTCAGATACCTTCAGCAGTTCTCATCAGAGCTGTCTTCACAGAGACAGGATATTTAGAAGAGTTGGTTTTAGGCTGAAGACAAATAGAAAATCAGATGGAATCCTGTCTAATAACTACTCTGTGTTCAAGTTCAAAGTCTCACACACTTCTCAAATGCATTTGTAACATGAATCAGATACTCAGGGGAAGAGGAAGAGAGGAAAGAAAGCAGCAACTTAAAATTAAAACAACAATAAACAGCGAGTCACCTTGCCTAATGTTCACTGATTTTGAATTAGAATGGAAGCAAATAAGGAGTAGGGTTTTTAAAAAGCTACTGAAGATGGAAAATTTAACTTAGAGAAGGAGTTTCAAGATGGCTTGTAAGGTGGTTCTTAGCAGTCTTCCCCTCCAACAAACTGCATTTTAGTAGAAAAATATAATAGGGCAGTAGCCATAGAAGCTTGTAACACCATCCAATATATTGCTATAAAAAGCCTTACCATCTGGATCCTAATTCCACTCAATATTGAAACTGTAGAGCATTTTCTCTTCATTCTAATTTACAGCTCTCACTCAGTGCAGCCCTGAAGGGTGCATACAATATGCCATTGTTAGAGCTAGGGTATAATCCAAGGCAATTTGGGGAAAATCAGCTTGTGAGTATAACTATATGGTTTTCTCAGTATTCAGCACCTGTTTGCATTTTATGAAAGCTTATCCATTTTTCTGGTATTTTTTTTCTTCCTTCCTTTTGTCTTGGTCAGCATAGGTCTATAAAATCATCATGTATATATACGCAAATGCCTATGGGCTACAGCATCAATCCTACCTTCTTGATCAGTGAGAATTGAAATGCATGTGACTTAAGGGCACTGAAGATTGTTTATAACCCACTCCTTTATTTAATCCATAGTATTCACTCCTTTGTTGAAAAAAAAAAAAAAACCCAGAAAATCCCAAAACATTCATTCACCAAGATACCCAGGAAATGCTATTAGATGTAGGGAAAAAAATGTGTTTAAAAACTAGAAGGCTGGTGACTAGGAGCCATCACAGTGACAGGGGAGTCATCACCTCTGGCTCCAAACAAAATGAAATTGATTCCCTCTCAGCAAAGACAGCTCTGAATGGCAATCCATAATGTGTAAGCAACTGGCTAACTCTTTAACCTGCCTCACAAATCTACATTACTGAGAAGGGTGAGTGACTGAGACCTTGCAAGAAATTGCAAGAGCCTACCTATAAGTGGATTGCAAGGTAGCTAGAACATTAGGAAAGCTAGCTCAACAACTGAATTAAATTACCTTTCACCTCCACAGAAGGCCTGGTTAAAATTATTTCTCTGACTCTCAGTTTGCTGTCTGAGTTGCATTATCTTGGCAAAAAATAAACAAGAAGGGTATCTTCTTGCTCGCCAAGAATCCATTCCAAAGGCACAGCATTCATCCAACAAGAAAGCAATTATGTCCCCTCCAGCTCTGTAGCTTTGTATCTCTGGATTTTACTAACAGCGATATCAATACTGTGGACTGAGAGCCCTCAGCTGCCACAGGACCATGGTGAATGAGAACAGGTGTATTTAAGTATGAATATGACTGTAAGTGTGAAGCAACAAGAAGTAAAGTTGTGTTATTCTAGTGTACTTTTTATTATAAAACAGACCATAGAATATATTTTATCAAATTACTTTATGAACATTTAATGCAGTACCTTCAGATGTTATGGAAACCAAAGAGAGTATTAGAAAATATATGTTCATTTTTGGTTACAAACTGAAAGTTTGTTGCTGTAGAGGAGTCAGCTGCATTAAACATTAACGACAAATGAAGTTCCCTTTCTTTCTTCTCCCTTCTGAAGAGGCAATGGACATACTGCCTTGCACACATGCTCTTTTGGCTCCAGGGAGGAACTCCTATAGCCATCACAGAAGAGGCACCTGACTCTCTGAACTTGAAAATGCCACTCTTGTCTTAACTTTCAAGCACAAACCCTGATTTGCCCAAAGTCATGTGCCATGCTCCCAAAACAGAACTAAGGTTATCCACAAGTGGAATACCACACCATGACTTGGAAGCACTTCCCAGACGATTTAGCCCAAAAGACATAACTTTCATCAATGCAGTACACATGCAAAGTGCTGCTTATGCAGCAGAAATCTGTGTCTTCTAATTCATTCTCTACTTACCATAAACTCCCTCCAAACCTCAGTCCTGAAGCCAATGGTGAATCAGAAGTACCATGAACCTGACATGTAGGACTCACATCTTCTAAATAACATTTTGCTTATTATCATCTCAACATAATTGCTAACTGGTGGTTACTAGTATTTAGTAAAATATTTTGTGATATGATGCCCATGAAATAATTAAAATGAATATTCAGAGATTAGAATGGTAAAAAGTTATTGAAATTTTTCTCTATTAATTTTACTTGGAATCTGGAATTCCAAAGCAGTCAAGAAATGTTAGGGTTGATAACACAGATTAACATCATTAAGGCAAGGAGACTCAGGTCAACAAACTGTAGTTTTGTGTGAAGTTTTATAAAGATAAATCTGTTGACTAGGAAACCCCTAAATGCAGTCCTGGAATCTGGCTCATTTCAGCAGAAGCAATTCTTTCCAATTAATTCTTTATCATGTCAAGGAAATGCTAACCGGTATCACAGCAGACTGACTAAATATCAACCAAAAAGTTCCCCTCTTCAAATCCATATCATCTAGACATGCCTAAGAACTCAAAAAGATGAAAGCACATTTGATTCCTGGCTTTTTCTGATAAATACAGCAATTTGCATGAATATTAAAGTTCTGTGATTCAGCAACTTTCACTCCTTTCTATACCACTGAATGTTAATGCTGCAGAAGAGTTTGAATCCATAGCATCCACCGCTTGGCTTTAATTTTAGAAGACTCAAGCAAGCTTTCTCTAGCAGAAGGAGAGAATACTTAAAGGTCTTTAAATCACACATGCAGAGTTGCATCACAACTGTCAATTACCTCAAAAGGTTAGAAACACACATTTCTCTAAATGTGTTAGTTGCCCATGAATCACTGAATAAGACTGAGCCTCCTATTTGCAAATCATCAGGAAAAGGTGGGGAGAGAGAAGTGGAGGAACCATCTGCGCTAAAACTTTAATCAGAAAAATCACTGCTGAACTATGAAGCCCTCACTGCTCTGCTTCCTTCAATGAAAAAAAAGACTTTCTCAGTTAAAGTGAATGCTGTAATTGAGGTTTCCGACACCAAAAACAAGAATTCGCAAGAGCCTACCTGTGAGTGGCTGTGAGGTAGCTGGCACCTTGGGAAAGAGCGCTCTGGGCAGCTGACTTACCTGCACTGAGCAGCCTCCTCCCCAGGCAGCGTGAATTTTGGAAGAGGGTGTCCTCTTGCCAGGGCTGCGAAGCAGCTGGAAAGAAGTGGCTGTCTGCCACCAGCTGTGACAGCTACATGTTACCGGATCCCTCAGAAACTGGACTCTAGCGCTCCTCCGACAAATCAGGCAGGCAGTGGCCGCCGGGAGCTCAGCTGAGGAAGCTGGAACTGCAGTTGCTAATGCCGCCTCACTTGAGAGGAAAGCACTGCTCCGCGTGCGTGCCTGCGTGTGTGTGTGTGTGTGTGTGTGTGTGTGTGTGTGTTCGCGCTCTAACTGCTGGCTCCAGGCTGAGCCGATGTGTTCTGCGTGCTCAAAAATGCTCATGCAGGGAGGAGGCTGCTCCACACAAACCCCAGTCTCTCCTCTGAGGAATCACAGTCCACTGACCTTGCTGCTGGGGATTCTGGCTGAACGGCTCTGCTCGCTCATCAATCCATTTAACAATCAATCAAATAAAGCAGATCGGCTCAGCCCAGGATAGACAAATATTTTCTCTACAAGAACCAACAATTTTAAAAAAGATATATCTAAGATCAATGTGTGTTTTTTTTTTCCTTTGAGTTCCTATGTCTTGAGCACAAACTTTACATGATGAGCCCTTAAGTAAAACTTTTCACGTGGTTTCTAAGGCTGGATGGGATCTTACTCAGAAGCGAATTTCAAACATTTACTACACAGGGATATGTCCGATGCAGTCCCGAACTTAAACAAATTTTGATGGCTTAAACCAATAAACTACTTTCAAAAATCAGGGGTTCCATGTCACAATATGTGTGTTAGGGACTTCAGGCAGAACCTGGGTTCAAATCTAACCTCAGTTTCCTTTAGTTTCCTCAGTTTCCTTTAACCTAGTAAAAGTTATCAGGAAATCCCTATGCTAAGTGATGTGTTAATAATATAAAGAATCTCTTCATCAGAGGCACCTTGGGACCGGTATTGTGGCCTAGTGGGTGAAGCTGCTGCCTGCGGATGCTGATTCATGTTCTTGCTAATGGCCTGGGAAAAGCAGTGGAAGATAACCGAAGTAGTTTGGCACTTTTCACTCACATGACAGATCTGGAAGAAGTTCCTGGCTCCTGGCTTTGGCCTTACCCAGCCCTGGCCATTGCAGCCATTTGGGGAGTGAACCAGCAGAATGGAAAGTCTCTCCGTTTCTTTCTGTCTCTCTCTCTGTTACTCTGACTCTCAAATACATAAATAATATAATAATAATAAAAAGGAACACCATCATTAGTAGTCCCATTATCTTGTGCAGGTCATTTAACCCTGTTGAGCCTCAGTGGTCTCATCAGTAAAATGGCAAGGATTTCTATGATAGATCAGTCATTTTAAAGTGCACATTTAATACTGTGTAAACTATAAAAAGTTAACAATGTATTACAGAATGAATAACCCATTGTCACAAAAAAATACCTGGTCATATGAGACACAAAAGATACGTTCAGGTTCTATTCAAATAAATGATACTGGAATATGAAGTTGCTGAACTCTCAGCCCTAGGATTTCAGTCTAGATCTGTTTTTATTTGAAAAATCAAAAGCATGTGATTGAGTACAAATGCTTTTTATCACATCCTGTCTCTGCAAAACCTGGAAAATTGAGGCAAATATAATCACCCCTGATTTGCAAATTAGGACAGCAACACACAGAGCAGGAAAGTCCTTGGCTAACAGTCTTTTAAGGAGGGGGAATGTTGAAACTATTAATTTTTTGTAAATTTGAGTATGACTTCAAACAGAAAAGTTGTAAAAGTGAGAATACTACAAAACTATCATAAGCCTTTATTCCTATTAGTTTATATTGATATTTACTCCATTTGCATTATCACTTGATCTGCAAACACACACAAGGATGGAGAAAGAGATTTGGCCACTCGAGAGTAATATGAATATACCAGGTTTATTAGTTGTTTTACTATACATCTCATGAAACTAAAGATGTTTCTTTTATAACCAAATACTTTAACAGCTCTAGTAAATTTAATATTATTATAAGTTTAACATAGTGTATTTCTCATTTCTCTTTTTTATTTGGGCCAATATTATCTTTTCCAAAGCTTTTCTTTCACTTTTATGACATTTTAAAAGAATATATTTTCCTCTTTTTAAGCAGAACATTCCTAAATTTGCATCACCACATGTTTTGCTTTTTAAGTTTTTCAATTGAAAAATAATAATTATAGATTTTAATGGGGTGCAATGTGATATTTTGGTAGATTCAAACATTGTGTTTTAATTAACTCAAGATTTTTAGGTCATCCATTATCTGTAACATTTGTCATTATGTTGTGATGACAACATTCAACATCTTTTCTTCAAATACACTATTCTATACAGTACAGCACCCTTGTTGTTTTTTTTTTTTTTTTTCTGGAAAACAGGCAGAGCTAGACAGTGAGAAAGAGAGAGACAGAGAGAGTTATAGACAGTGAGAGAGAGACAGAGAGAAAGGTCTTCTTTCCATTGGTTCACTCCCTTAATGGCCGCTACGGCCAATGCTGGGCCGATCTGAAGCCAGGAGCTGGGTGCAGCCTCCCCATCTCCCATGAGGGTGCAGGGACCCAAGCACTTGGGCCATCCTCAGCTGCCCTCCTGGGCCACAGCAGAGAGCTAGACTGGAAGAGGAGCAACTGGGACTAGTAACCGGTGCCACAACCGGGACTAGAACCCCGGTGTATCGGCACGGGAGGCGGAGGATTAGCCAAGTGAGCCACGGTGCCAGCCCAGTACAGCACTCTTAACTATATCCTGTGTGATAGGGCAGAAACACTTATTCTTCCTTTCTAACTGTGTCTTTGTACCTGTGAAGCAATCTCTCCCCAGCACCTCCTCTATCCTCTTGTCACCTCCCCTGTCTCTGATAATCACTGTTCTCTTATTTCTCTGAGCTCAGCTTTTTAATATTCCATATGTGAGTGAAGTTATGTGGTATTTGTCCTTCTGTGCCTGGCTTAATTCCATTAACATTATGATCTCCTGGTTTATGCATGTTGCTGCAGATGATGGAATTTGTCCCTTTTCATGTCTGAATAGTACTGCAGCGTGTATGTAAAATATATTCTCTTTATTTGTTCATCCATTGATGGACATCTTAATTTTACATTTGTGTCATGTTTGTTAATTATTAGATTCAGATTATAAATTCTGAGATAGAATATTGCATAATTGGCATTGCGTTCCGTAAACATCATCCCCACATCCATGCAAGGTCCATCTACCTTCAGTGATTTTGTTAATTTTGATAACCCAGTCATGTCTCTTTCATATTTCTACATTGTGTAAGTACTGTTTTCCTCTTTTCAATTATCAACCTATCAGTAGAAAAACATTTTAAAGACATAGAAATATCTTGCATCTCATCAAAATCCTGACGTATTTAACATTCATTTAATTTTTTAAAAGATTTATTTTATTTACTTGAAAGATAGAGTTACAGAGAGAGGTAGAGACAGAGCAAGAGGTCTTCCATCCGCTGGATCACTCCACAAATGTGGAGTGACAGCCACAATGGCCACAACACTTTGGCCGCAACGGCTGAAGCTGCGCCAATCCGAAGCCAGGAGCCAGGAGCTTCTTCCAGGTCTCCTACATGGGGGCAGGAGCCCAGCGACTTGGGCCATCTTCTATTGCTTTCCCAGGCCATAGCAGAGAGCTGGATTGGAAATGGAGCAGCCGGGACTAGAACCGGCACCCATATGGGATGCCCGCGCTTCAGGCCAGGGCTTTAAAATACTACACCACAGTGCCGCCCCTTAAAATTCATTTAAAATATGATGATTGAAAGCAATACACTTACAACTCCAATACTCTCCACATCTCCAACACACTATATATTCTGTTGCTGAAAAAATCCTCACTTATGTAATCTCTCTCTCTCTCTCTCATTCCCTTCTTCTCTGTTTTTTTATAAAAAAAAAGATTCCAAATGTTAAAATAAAAATTGATACCAGTTCTATACCATCTCTTTCATATAAATTGACACAAAATTCATTTAGATATCATCAATCTTATATATAAAAAGTATAAAAAATCAAAGTAGAGTAGAATTTTCTCAACTTGATTAAGAATACCTTCACAAAATGTATAATTAACATTATATTTGAAGATCATATAATGAAATCTTCCTAAGATCAATAACAAAGCTAGGAGGTTAGTTCTCACTACTTTCTCCGTTTAGTGCTAAAAGTGTTAAACCATATCATAAGGGAAAATGAACAAGGCATATTGATCTCAAGGAAAGAAGGGGCTAGTGCTGTGGCATAATGGGTTAAGCTGTCACCTGTGACACCAGCATCCCATATAGGAGCAAAGTTCTAGTCCTGGCTGCTCCACTCCTGATCCAGTTCCCTGCTAATGTCCTGGCAAAAGTGTAGAAAAATGGCCCAAGTGCTTGGGCCTTTGCCAACCATGCTGAAGACCCCAGATGAAGTTCGTTGCTCCTGGATTTGGATTGGCCTAGAGCTGGCTATTACAACCCTCTGTGGCATGAACCAGCAAATGGAAGATCTCTCTCTTTCGGTAACTCTGATTTTTAAAATAAATTTAAAAATCTTTAAGTAAAAAGAGCCAGGGGGACGAAGCTGTGGCACAGTGGGTTAATGCCCTGGCCTGAAGCGCCAGCATCCCATATAGGCACCAGTTCGAGACCCGGCTGCTCCACTTCTCATCCAGCTCTCTGCTATGGCCTGGGACAGCAGTAGAAGACAGCCCAAGTGCATGGACTCTTGTACCTGCATGGGAGACCCGGAAGAAGCTCCTGGCTCCTGGCTTCGGATCGGCACAGCTCTGGCCGTTATGGACAACTGGGAAGTGAACCACCGGATGGAAGACCTCTCTCTGCCTCTCCTCTCTGTGTAACTCTGACTTTCAATTAAATAAATAAATCTTAAAAAAATAAAAAAAATAAAAAGATCTAGGCTGTGCATTGGCAGAAAACTGGAATTGGGAGAAGATTGGAACCCAGGCGCTTTGCTGTAGGATGCCCGCGTGCAAAGTGGCATCTTACCTTCTAGACCAAATGCCCTCCCCTGAAAATTTTGTTTAATGCTCTGAAGCTATGCATATATTTATGTGTTTATAATATGTATTATTTTGAAATGTTATAAAAGTTTCTTTGTGAAAACACTGTTTTCTCCACATAAAAACCTAGTATTTTAAGTAGTTTTGTAATAATTTTCATATTTTCTTATCTGAAAATTGATATATTCTACCAGAACTGCAATCAAGTTAAATAAAAAACATTTTTTGAAGAAATAGCCCATTTTCTAGATTTTCAAATGCATGTTTATAGGACTGTGAACATTTTCTCTTATTATTTCTTCAAATTCTTATTTACCAATTACTCTATTTTCCTGTGCCCTACTTTGTCATAATCATATTAGCAAATGGTATATATCTTGTGAAATTTTTTCAAATTTCTGATTTATTAATTTGACAGTATTTTTCTGTCCTTTGCCTCATCAATTTTGCTTTTTTATAATTTTAAAAATGTGTTCATTTTAATTATTTGAATGGCACAGAGAGAGCCAGAGCTGGACAAGGGCTGAATCAGGCTGAGCCTGGAACTGGAAACTCAATCTGTGACTTCCATATGTATGGCACTGACCCAGTCGGCCAGAGTACACTTTAGCGGGAAGCTGGAATGGAAAGCAGGGCAGGGCTTGAACCCAGACACTCAGATATGGAATGCAGGCATCTCAGGTGGCGTCAAGCACCGAGCCAACTGCTTAGCTGCAATTTTCTTTTTTATCTTTGTTTTTTCTTTTCTTTTTTTTTAACTTTTATTTAATGAATATAAATTTCCAAAGTACAGCTTATGGATTACAATGGCTTCCCCCCCCCATAACTTCCCTCCCACCCGCAACCCTCCCCTTTCCCTCTCCCTCCCCCCTTCCATTCACATCAAGATTCATTTTCAGACGAAAAGTCAATTTGTTAAGTCAACAACAGGAGTCACTGTGCACTTACTCCTCATGTAGGATCTCTGTCCTTAATGTGTTGTTCAATGTGAATTAATGCTATAACTAGTACTCAAACAGTATTTTACACTTTATATTTCTGTGTGGGTGCAAAATTTTGAAATCTTTACTTAATATATACTAAATTGATCTTCTGTATATAAAGATAATTGAAAATGAATCTTGATGTGAATGGAAGGGGAGAGGGAGCAGGAGATGGGAGGGTTGCAGTTGGGAGGGAAGTTATGGGGAGGAAAAGTCATTGTAATCCATAAGCTGTACTTTGGAAATTTATATTTATTAAATAAAAGTGAAAAAAATTTTAACAACAAAAAAAAGATTCATTTTCAGTTTTCTTTATATACAGAAGATCAGTTTAGCATATATTAAGTAAGATTTCAACAGTTTGCACCCACATAGAAACACAAAGTGAAAATTACTGTTTGAGTACTAGTTATAGCATTAAATCACAATGTACAGCACACTAAGGACAGAGATCCTACATGAGGAGTAAGTGCACAGTGACTCCTGTTGTTGACTTAACAAATTGATTCTTTTGTTTATGGCATTAGTATTTTTTCATCCATTGTATTTTAACTTTGCTACTATTTTATTTACTAGTTTTATGAATTGAATTTGAATGTATTCATTTGTATGTTTAATTTTATTGATATAGGAATTTAAAATGTATCTGATTACTATTTTAAATATAGCACATAGATTTTGATACAGAGGCTTCATTATTATTTCCAAAAATTCTTAATTTCTTTTTCCCCTTTTTTTATCCAAGTTACTACTAAAAGATATTTGAATTCTAAGTAATTTCACTTTTTAGCACTTTTACTGTTAAATTAGTTTACAATTGCCGCATAATAAATTTTATTCAAAGTTTAAAATTTGAAAATTTTTGATATCACAAGTGGAAATTATGACCACAATCAAGAAACGAAATATAATGCCCATCCCTGGCAAAGTTTCTTGTGCATCTTTGAAATATCTTCATTCCATTACCATCTGTCCTTGGTTTTTACAGCTAACTCATCTATCTCTGTTCTGTGTCATTGTAGATTAGCGTGTATTTTCCAGAAATTTGTATAAAGTATATCATAAAGTAAATATTTTTTTTCAGGTTTCTTTCTCTCATCAAAATTATTTTGAGTCTTAAGCATATGATGCTATATTTCAACATTTCAATTATTTTTGTTGCTGATCTAACAACGATGTGGAACATATCGCTTGTGGGCTATATAAGGCCTGTAAAAATCATTAGGTCTGGTGCTGCCAAGGAAACCAAAGGAGGTATTCAAAACTCAATAAATCTACAGCAGGTAATTTTTAACTTTGTATATGGCCCGTGAATTATGTTACACATAGCCAAATGGCAGCTGGCAGAGAAAAGTTCTCAACCCTGTACCTAATCATGGAAATTTTTTTAAAGATTTAAGAATCACATTGATATAAATCACATTGATTTAAGAAGCAGAATGATGGGGGGGTGGGGGGTGGAGAAAGAGAGAAAAATCTTGCAATGCAACAGCTAGGTCCTGGCCAGGACAAAGCCAGGAGCGAGGACCTCCATCATGGTCTCCTACATGGGTGGTAAGGGCACAAGAAGTGCTGGGACCATCTTCTGTCGCTTTCTCAGGGAGAATTGGCTGGTAGCTGGATAGGGATCAGAGCAGCTGGGACTCGAATCAGCACTTTTACTGACATCAAAAACTGCAGCTTAACCCACTATGCTGTGATGATGGGCCATTTTGATAGAGATTTGAGTTGTTTTGTTCCTGTCTCACGTATTATTTGAAATTGCCCTGGAAGGTAATGGAAACAGGAAATGAAATAAAAAGTATAAAGATGAAAAAGGATGTGTAAAGCAATCCCTAATCATAGACATGTTTATATAGAAAACCCGAAGAGTCAACAAAGAAATCTTTAATAAGCAACCTTATAAAGTTTCATCATAAAGTTAATTTTTGAAAGATCAGCTGTATTTCAATATGTAAGAAACAAACCAGGGCTGGCACTATGGCATGGCAGGTAAAGTTGCCTCCTGAAATGCCGACATCCCTTGTGGACACCAGTTCCAATTCTGGCTACTCCACTTCTGATCCAGCTCCCTGCTAATGCACCTGGGAAAGCAGCAAAAGATGGTCCAAGTCCTTGGGCTCCTGCATTCACATGGGTGAAAGGAAGAAACTCCTGGCTTCTGGCTTCAGATTGGCACAGCTCCAGCCATTGCAGCTATTTGGGGAGTGAACCAGCAGATGGAGGATCTCTCTTTCTCTTCTCTGCCTCTGTCTCTCTATAACTTTGCCTTTCAAAAAAATTTAAAAGAATCTTTTAAAAATAGAAACAAACAGATGATATATATATATAAATAATTCCATTTACTATAGCTTCAAAATATACAAAATGCAGTGAAATAAATGTAGCATAGTGGGAACAAACCACAATACTGAAAAACATAAAATGCTATGTGGTTAAATTAGACTTAAGTTGAAGTTGTAAATTATAAGCTATGGGCCGGCGATGTGGTGCACTAGGTTAAATCTTCCGCCTGTGGCACCAGCATCCCAAATGGGCACTGGTTCTAGTCCTGGTTTCTCCTCTTGCAGTCCAACTCTTTGCTGTGGCCTGGGAAAGCAGTGGAAGATGGCCCAAGTGCTTGGGTCCCTGCACCTGCATGGGAGACCAAGAAGAAGCTCCTGGCTCCTGGCTTCAGATGACGAAACTCCGGCCATTGCAGCCATTTGGGGAGTGAATCAATGGAAGAAAGACCTTTCTTTCTGTCTCTCCCTCTCACTATCTGTAACTCTACCTGTCAAATGAATAAATAAAATCTTTTTTAAAAAAGTTATAAGCTATATATGCATCACCAAGCAAAATGTTGTTAATATGAAAACTTTCAGTAATTATCCTACAGACTTCATGTAATCGCACTAATCATCAACTACTGGATTCTTAATAGAAATTGACAAACTAAATCTAAAACTAATAAAAAATAAAAATGACTTACATTAGACAAAGCACTTGTGAAAAAGAATAATGAGATTGTTACTCTACTTCAGTCCTACACAGCTCTGGTATGTAAAATTTTTAAAAGACTACATCAATTATCTAAAATTGTATTCCAGTTCTATAAAGCTACAGAAGTCAAGACAATTTTGTAGCTCAATGGTATTTGTAAAATAGGTAAAAATTGAATCAATGTATAAATAAATCCATGTTTATTATTTTCAAAAAGACATCAACATGTTCAATATTAAAATTATAAATTGGTTTAAATATTTTATGCAAAATTATTGGTTTTTGGAATGAAAAGAAGAAAATAAGAACACCCATGCACTTCTCACTTGTGTATGGAAATAAATGTGGATCACATACACAAAGGAAAATCTAGAATTCTAATGTTTCAGTAGAAAACAATGTAGAATGTCTTCATGACCCACTGATGGGCAAAGACAGCTTAGGTGGTACATAGAAATAAGTAGCAGACAGAAAGAAAATGTTATTTGGGGTGGTTTAAGCAGAGATATTTTTCTTAAGATACAGTCTCATTAGTAGAACATGATCTGAAAAAGATGCAACTCTTAATGTGGACTTTGATATAGACCACTGCAATTCTCTCTTTAAATACACATCAGGATGGGGATCTGGGTGTTCCCATTTATAAACACAGCGCACACAAATACACACAAAGTCTTCCCACAAAATTGGAATTTTGCAGATCATGCAGCTTTTTAGCCACCATTTATATATAATTTATCATTAATCTTTATTATATTAAATATTAATGCATCTCATTTTTGTTAGTGGTGGTATTCCACTATAGAGATGCACCATAGTTTATTTAACCAATATCCAACTTTTATATAGTTAAGCTATTGTCAATTTAGTACTTGATATAAAAGAGTCTGCAGTGAAAGTCTTTATATAAAAATCATTTCTGTCATCCTATTATTTGCTTAAGATGTATTTCTGAAACTAGAATTACAAGGTGAAAGGACATAAAATATTTGGGTTCCATATACATATTGTTCTAAAATTGTCACAGAAAATACACAAATTTATGTTTGCAGAAACAGCATTTTCTACCATTACCTAGTTTCTTCCTACTGTAACAGACACAGCTGTCCCTGGGGGTTTTGAAAAAGAGAGTAAAATGATCAGAAAATGAAAAAAAAATCTGTCACTTCTATAGTAACATTGTAGAAAATAAATAAAAAATGGGAATTGCCAGAAGAGAAATTAGCATATTTTATTCAGCATAAAATATTTTATTTCCTATGCAATGGCAGTAGGCATAAGACTCACAGGAAATAATAAAGGAGTAACAGAATTCTTGCATGAAAAGTGAGATTTTTAAACTTGAAACGTATTTTTTTAAGCTCACAGATATGCTATAGTGAGAACATAAATGGGTAACACTCATTTTTCCTTATTTCCAATATGGTCTGCAAATTCTCAATCTTTTAAAATATACCCTTAAGCTCAGATCTTATCCTAAAACGGATACATACATATATATATATATATATATGTATATATATTGTGTGTGTGTGTGTGTGTGTGTGTGTAAATTACAGTTCTACTACTCACACGTCAATTAAAGAATGTCTTCTCTGTCCTGTAGTGAGTTTGTAGTAGACATATTTAGGTCTACTCAAATATATTTTCCTAACTTCCTTCCAATAAGTTCACATTTTGGCTGAGTGGACATGCATTCTTCCACATGACTGGCTCTGTCCAGTAAGGATGTTCTCATTCACTCTTAGCAATCAAATGAGAGCTTGGTATGAGATACAGTAAGGTTGGATCCCTATTCAGAGGTGCTGTTTTGTGTGTGTGTGTGTGTGTGTGTGAAGAGGAAAATGCATTTTTGAGAAAAATATGTTGTGATAATGGGCTTGTATATTCAGAGTAGTAAATTTACAGAGGAATTTGTTAAAGAGACTGCATGTATAAAGGTCTCCTCTGCATGGCTGAAAATGTTGAATTTTCAATTTTTTAAAACCATCTATAAACATTTTGATATGCCAAAATTTTTCCTAGTGTGTAATTTAAGGGTGCTGTTAAAAATAAAAAAAGGAAAATGGCATAACTTTTTAAGTATTAAATGATATAAAGATATCACAACAAAGCAGTAGGAAAAGTATTGACAGAACAGGAAATGTCATATATTTAGGATGGATCAGCAAAGTAAGAAACTGAAGATTTTTGAGTGGAGCATTTATTAAGTTACCCATTAGAAGCTATAAAAGGCAAAAGTTTAAGGAAGAATGAATCACAGACTCAGACTTGAGGGCATAAAGGAGTTGTGTTGCTGAAAAGTAGGGAGTATCTCTTACATGCAGAGGCTGCATCCTGTAGGTTTCTAGATGGCTTAAAGTTGATATTTAGGGCAACGGGTTCTAGTCCCGATTGCTCCTCTTCCAGTCCAGCTCTCTGCTGTGGCCCGGGAGTGCAGTGGAGGATGGCCCAAGTCCTTGGGCCCCAGCACCTGCATGGGAGACCAGGAGGAAGCACCTGGCTCCTGGCTTCGGATTGGTGCAACGCTGGCCATAGTGGCCATTTGGGGAGTGAACCAATGGAAGGAAGTCCTTTCTCTCTGTCTCTCTCTCTCTCACTGTCTATAACTCTACCTCACAAATAAAAAAAAAAGTTGATATTTAATTCTCAGTGAAGTAAGAATCAGATTTTTAAACAGGGGAATAATATGACTGACCAACATTTTTAAAAATATCCCTCTATTTGCTGAGTGGAAGTCAAATTGTTGGTTAGGAGACCAAAGTTAAGAACCCAAGTGGGAAAATAGTTTCATTGTCTAAATAAGGGATTATAGTGTTCAGGTCTTGGCTGCATAGTGGATAAGGAGAAAAATTAAAGTCACATAGGATTTGGCTATGTTTTGAAAAGTAAGACCTATTTTGTTTTGTTTGGGTTTGTTGGTTTGAGCATCTGTGTGATTTGTGGTATCGTACATTGAAATACCAGAATTCTGGGGACAGAACTATTAGAGATGGATGGTAAATGAGTAATTCTTTGTTGCACATGTTAAATTTGAGATATATGTTGTATTCATTTTCTGTTGGCTATTGTGTGAACACATAAAAGTGCATAAGTAATTGCCATACAGATGCTACTGCAGGTTAAAGTTATTAATATCCAGAGAGCTGCAATATTGGGTAATAGAAATATAATACAATAGTATCCAAATAGTTTTAGAAATAAGGCTTAGAGATGTTGAATGTCTATTTTAGATTTAATAAACCTGTTCTTGGTAATCTATTTGAACTCCTCAAACACTGATTTCAAGTTGTTTCAATGTTGAGAACATCTACTGATACTTTGTAATCTATCCAATTATCTTGGCTTAATTCAAAGTTTGGCCACAGAAATTTTTATTTTTCTAGACTTTCCCATGTCTTACTTCCCTAGTGCTGCCCATCAGTACCACTAATTAGTTGGAGCCCTACCTCTGTTTTCTACAGCCGGATTGTCTTAACACCTTTTTGGAAAATCAATTAATCATAAATATAAGGGCTTAATTATTGATCTTCAATGTGTTTTTAATGATCTATGTGACTGTTGTGTTACATATTACAGGGCTGTTTTATCAAATTGCTAGAAGGAAACTTTAGAGAAATTTTGCAAGACATTGGCATAGGTAAACACTCCCTGAAAAAGAGCCTAGAAACACAGGTAAAAAAGCAAAAATGACCAATGGCATCACATCAAGCTAAGCAGCTTCTACATTGCAAAAGAAAACAAATCCTTGATTCACTGTGAGTGATTTTTGTATAAGGTGTAAGGTAGGGGTTTTGTCATACTTCTGCATGCATAAGTCCAATTTTCCCAACACCATTTGTTGAAGAGACTGTTCTTTCTCTGGGGATTGATTTTAACTTGTTTGTCACAGATTAGTTGGTTGTAGCTGAATGGATTAATTTCTGGGATTTCTGTTTGCTGACATTGGTTCACATAGTTTATTTTCATGCCAACACCAGGCTCTTTTGTTAATAACTGTCCTGTAGTATGTCTTGAAATCTGTTATTGCAATGCCTTTGGCTTTGTTTTGGTTGTTTAAGCTTATTTTATTTATTTGGAGTCTCCTTTGTTTCCATATAAATTTTAGCATTGTTTTTTCTAGATCTGACAAGAATGTCCTTAGTATTTTGATTGGTAGCACATTGAATCTCTAAATTGCTTTGGGTAGTATTGCCATTTTAAGGGCATTATTTTTTGTAATCCACGAAGTTGGAGATTTTTCAATTTTTTGTCTTCTTCTACTTATATCTTTAATGTTTTATAATTATCATTGTAGAGAACATTCTCATCTTTGGTTAAATTTCCAAAGTAGTTAAAATGTTTTGTAACTATTGTGAATGGTACTGATCTTACAAGTTCTTTCTCAGCCATGGCACTGTTTATGCATAAGGATATCTCAATCACTATAGGATAGGATATATAGTACTTGTAACTGTTGATCTCTACAACTTCAAGGCCTACTGAATACCTCATTAAAATGATGATAATGTACTTAGACCTCTTAAATATGTTGTCTCATTTTGTATGATTTCTTGTATTTTTTATCTGTGTAAGAGTTCCTTTCTTAAACTCTTATTTTACCACCAAATATATATCTATCAAATATGATCTCAAACATCATAAAATACATTTTACCCACATCTCATGTATTTACCTACATTTGTGTGTTAACTATAAACTTTTAACATGCCTCTATTGTTGCATTTCTAGCCATAACATAGGGTTGACTCTATTAATGAGTTGTGAGCTACATGAAGGGAAGGCCATTGACTTGCTATTCTATTCCTTTTATGGAGCCATGCTCATAGTAAGTGGCTGGTAACAATTTGGCTAAATGCTTTAAATAACAACTTTTTCTGTATTTTTGTTTAAGCATCTTTTTTCACAGAAATGTAAAAAAAAATTTAATATTTCATTACTTATTTAATCTCTCCCTTATCCATTTGACCGGACAAGTTTATTGGATTTTCATAGTATTTTTAGATTTGGATAATTTTTAAATTTGGTAAACTTGTAAAAGTAAAGTGTTGCTGACAGTATTTTCCCATAGCGAAAGTGCAGATTCTGGCCAACTTCTGAGGATTTGATATAATCTAAGAGGGAGACAATATTTTTAGGGCAAAGAGAAACCAGTGGCTGGCATACACTATATGAATCAGGACAGATCCTCAGATACTTAGCCAGATCCTCCACAGGAAATAATTCTGTGATCAGGAGCTATTTTAATGGTGAAACTCTGAAGTCTCCCAGTGTTTGAAGATCATGCCCAGTGAGAATAAGATAATATGCATCAAATACAACATCAATTTTTCTCTTAAGATACTTGCCATATTTTGAGTCTCCATGGAATGAGAGAAGTGTGAGAAAATGAAAGGGCAAATCTGAGCCCTCCCTGGTCTCTCAGGTTTGAGAAGACAAATACTGTTATCCTCCCAAATACGAGTTTTGAAGTTCTATGAAATCACAGCTATGTGATTCCATGAAATCTGTAGCTATGATGACATTTTGCAAAATTGTAACCCAGCCTATGTAATAAAATGTTTTGTGGCATCAGCTGGTCAATATAATTGATTACAAAAGAAAAGTGAACTATAGAAGTGATCCTTGAAAACTGGAAAATATTATACTTAGCAAAATAATCCAGTTCCAAAAAGACAAATACCATATGTTCTCCCTGATCTGTGGTAACTAATAGAGTACCTAAAAGATAATCTATAGAAGTGAAATTGACACTCTGAGATGCTATGACTTTGAATGGCCCTTGTCTCAGCTGTGGAGGAAATTTCATTTTATACTATTAGTTGAACCCTGTACTTAGTGTAGGGTTAATCTTAATCTTATTTGTATAAAGTTAATTGAGTGGCCTGCACTTTGGCACAGTGGGTTAAAGCCCCATTCTGCAGCACTGGTATCCCATATGGGTGCTGGTTTGAGTCCCAGCTTCTTCACGTCCCATCCAGCTCTCTGCTATGACCTGGGAAAGCAGCAGAGAATGGCCAAAGTGCTTGGGCCTCTGCAATCATGTGGGAGATCCAAAAGAAGCTCCTGGGTCCAAGCTTTGGCCTGGCACAGCCCTAGTCGTTGTGGCCATTTGGAGAATGAAACAGCAGATGGAAGATCTCTGCTTCTCTGTCTCTACCTCGTTCTGTAATTCTGCCTTTCAAATAAATAAAATAAACCTTTATAAAAAAATAAAGTTAATTTAAAATAGATCTTAGTAAAAAATAGGAACGGCGTAGGAGAGGGAGGAGGAAGAAAGGTGGGATTGTGGGTGAGAGGGAGGGTGTGATGGGAAGAATCACTATGTTCCTAAATTTATATTTATGAAATGCACAAAGTTTATATATCTTAAATATAAAGTTTCTAGAGAAAAAAAAGAAAAAATATATTCTGAAGAAAAATAATACCACCAAAGCTTTTGTAGCCTTCTAATATAAAACATAATTCATATAATAATTTTGAAAATCAAGTTGTGTGATAATAGGCAAAATTTACCAAAACCAAAGAGAACAAACCAAAAGGAAGTATATCACAGATTTTCCAGATATTTTAATGTCATTGAAAGACCTTTAAATATATACTCTAAAAAGTTTTAAAAATAGAGCAAAATGTGGAAAATTGTATGAAAAAGAAAATGCCCAAGACATCTTAAACATACAAAATAATATAAATAACAATCTAGAAGTGGAAAAGTATAATATCAGACACTAAGAACTCATTGCATGCATTTTTCCTAGACTACATTAGTAAATCTACATAACATTATCAGAAAATTTCCAAATGGTAGCACAGGAAGGAAAAGGAATGGGAGAACAGAAAATAATAGAAACATATGGTACACTGTATAAAAAAAATGAACAGATTTGCAAGAAGAAAAAGACAACTTGACGATGATATATGGAATTTCAGTACATTTCTCTCAGTAATTTTTAAAACAAAAAAGAAACAAAATCAGAGAGCATAAAATTTAAGCACAGCTAACAAATGTGAATTGATAGAGTGACAAATTCAATAATTGCAAACTATAATTTTTCTCAAAATTCATGTGAATCTTTATTAAAATAAATCAAACATAATAATATGCATGCTGAAATTTTTTATAGGATCAAACTCATAAAAGTACAGCATTTTACCACAGTGGAATAAAATTAAACTAACAAAAATGGTTACTAGAAAACATACAAGGGGCCAGCGCTGTGGTGCAGTGGGTAAAGCTGCCGGCTGCAGTGCCGGCATCCCATAGGAGTGCCAGTTCTAGTCCTGGTTGCTCCACTTCCGATCCAGTCTGCTGCGGTCTCAGAAATCAGTAGAAGATGGATCGAGTCTTTGGGCCTTGCACCCACGTGAGACACCTGGAAGAAGCTCCTGGCTCCTGGCTTCGGATCAGTGCAGCTCCGGCTGTTGCAGCCATCTGGGGAGTGAACCAGCAGATGGAAGACCTCTTTCTGTGTCTCTCTCTGACTCTGCCTCTCTATAACTCTTTCAAATAAATAAAATAAATATTTAAAAAATATACAAATATCTGTAACCTTTAGTTACTTAAGGATTAAATGCAAACTAACAATTAAATATGAAATATTTGAAACTAAACCAGAAGGAAAGTAAAATATAACATTACTTGTTGAATGGTGAAAATAAGTGATTAAGGAATGCATTTATGGCTTAGAATAAATGCATTAGAAAGCATAAGCTAAAAATTAATAACCTGGCTATCAAATCAGAAAATGAAAGAATATCATGTCAAATTTTAGAAATTCAGATGTGAACATTGGGCCTTGAGGTAATTGGATTGCCTGGGTTTGAGCTCCGTTTAGAGCTCTCAATTTCAGCATCCTGCCAGTGCTAATTGTAGGAAGCAGTAGGTGATAACTCAAGGAGTTTGGCCTCAACAACCATATGGAAAACCTAGACTGAGTTCCCACTTCTCACATTTGGTTCTGCTCAGTGCAAGCCTTTGTTGGAATTTTGGTGAGTGAACCAGGAGATGGGAGCTCCCTCCTTTTATGTCTTTCATTCTCTCTGATTTTGAAGTAATCTTCAAAAATAAAAATAAAATAAAATAAATGGAAGAAAGCCAACAAAAGCAAAAGAAATAAAAAAGAAAGTGGCAAAATACAAAAATTGCAAGCACAAAATGGTATTTAAAATTGGTAATGGAATTCGGCCGGCACCGCGGCTCACTAGGCTAATCCTCCACCTAGCGGCGCCGGCACACCGGGTTCTAGTCCCGGTTGGGGCGCTGGATTCTGTCCCGGTTGCCCCTCTTCCAGGCCAGCTCTCTGCTGTGGCCAGGGAGTGCAGTGGAGGATGGCCCAGGTGCTTGGGCCCTGCACCCCATGGGAGACCAGGAAAAGCACCTGACTCCTGGCTCCTGCCATTGGATCAGCGCAGTGCGCCGGCTGCAACGCGCCAGCCGCGGCGGCCATTGGAGGGTGAACCAACGGCAAAGGAAGACCTTTCTCTCTGTCTCTCTCTCTCACTGTCCACTCTGCCTGTCAAAAAATAAAAAATAAATAAATAAAAATAAAATTGGTAATGGAATTCATAAATACTTACTTGTTATAATTAAGAAGCAAAATTGAAAAATCACAGCTTACCAAAAGTGACAGAAGAAGATGTAGACAATCTAGAGTCTTACGACTGGTAAGTATCCTTAATCCATTATGAAATACTTTTCCATAGTAACAACTTCAAGTCCTATGAATTCTCTGATGTATTCTTTTTTTTAAAAAAAGATTTATTGGCCGGCGCCGTGGCTCACTTGGCTAATCCTCCACCTGTGGCGCCAACACCCTATATGGACGCCAGGTTCTAGTCTCGGTTGCTCCTCTTCCAGTCCAGCTCTTTGCTGTGGCCAAGGAGGGCAGTGGAGGATGGCCCAAGTGCTTGGGTCCCTGCACCTGCGTGGGAGACCAGGAGGAAGTACCTGGCTCCTGGCTTTGGATCGGCGTAGCGCCAGCCGTAGCGGCCATTTGTTGAGTGAACCAACGGAAAGAAGACCTTTCTCTCTGTCTCTCTCTCTCTCACTGTCTATAACCCTACCTGCCAAATAAAAAAATGACAAACAATTTACATATATAACAATTAAAAGATAAACATAACTTTCAGACAACAGATCCTGATAGACACCATGGATGTATTATGAGTAATACTGAGATGCTGTTAGTACTAAGTACTTTCTCTCTGTCTCTCTCTCATTGTCTATAACTCATGTTGTACTTTCTATAATGTATAGATTAGAATATAATATTTTACTGACATATTGATAATGTTAATTTTTAAATGATTGCATGATGATATATCAGGACCAACTAGGGGTTATTTCAGAATTATAATATTTCATATAACATTTTTATTTTACTTGCAAGGCAGGATGAGAGGAGAGAGAGAGAGAGAGAGAGAGAGAGAGAGAGAGACTCCCTTCTATTGACTGCTTCCCAGATAGCCCACAACAGCTCTGGCTGGGCCAGGCTGAAGTGAAGCTGAGAACTGGGAACTAGCTAGGTCTCCCATGTGGGTGACAGGGACACAACTACTACAGCCATAACCTGCTGCCTCCTAGGATTTTGGAGTGGAAATAGGACCCAAATACAGGCACTCTGATATGGAATATGGGCATCTCAAGTGGTTTCTTAACCATTATACCAAACACACATCCCATATGATGGTTTTAAAATTATTCAAAGCTCAAAGTGGAGAGTGTGTGTATAGCCTCACAGTTAATATACACACATTCCACGAAGGGGTATTTAGGTTTAATTCCCAACTTCAACTCCTGATTCCTGCTTTGTGCTGGTGAGGTCACTGGGAAGCTCAATTATGGCTCAAGCAATTGGGTTCCTGCCACCGACATGGGAGATCTGAGTTATGTTTCCGGTTTCTGGCTCCTGTTTCTGGCTCCTCCAGCCAAGACATGTTCCATATATCTAGAAGCTGGACCAACAGATGAGCTTTCTCTCTCTCAAAAAAAATTAAAAATAAAATATGATTTAGAAAAAAACTCCTTATAATTATATGTATCATATATACAAATGAAAACCAGAGGTCCATCTTAAGATAATAAAAAAATACATTTTATAAAGTCAACACCTGCTTGTGATAAAAAATAATCAGTATAATGTAATAAAATAAATATTTTCAGTAAAAAAAATAAAAAAAAAACTTGCTATTCTGTGTAACAGTGCTTTGAAACCCTTCCTTCTAATGTGAGAACAAGAGAGTTGCTCATTAAGATCTCTCTTTTAAAAAAAGATTTATTTATTTATTTGAAAGTTAGAGATAGAGCTGGCGCCACAGCTCACTAGGCTAATCCTCTGCCTAGCGGCGCCGGCACACGGGGTTCTAGTCCCGGTTGGGGCGCCGGATTCTGTCCCGGTTGCCCCTCTTCCAGGCCAGCTCTCTGCTGCGGCCAGGGAGTGCAGTGGAGGATGGCCCAAGTACTTGGGCCCTGCCCCCATGGGAGACCAGGATAAGTACCTGGCCCCTGCCATCGGATCAGTGCGGTGCGCTGGCTGCAGCGCGGTGGCCATTGGAGGGTGAACCAACGGCAAAGGAAGACCTTTCTCTCTGTCTCTCTCTCACACTGTCCACTCTGCCTGTCAAAAAAAAAAAAAGTTATAGAGAGAGAGAGAGAGAGAGAGAGAGAGAGAGACATCCTACATCCACTGGTCCACTTCCCAAATGGCTGCAATGGCATGGACTGTATAGGCATAATTCAGAAGCAGAAGTTTGCTCTGGGTCTCCCACATGAGTGCAGGGGGCCCAAGCATTTGGACTACCTTCTGCTGCGTTAAGAGGCATATCAGCAGGGAGTTGGATCAGAAGCAGAGCAGCTGGGACCTGAATCAGTGCCCATATGAGTATCTGCACTGCAGGTGGAGGAGTAAACCTCTATGCCACAGCATAGGCCCCAAGATCTCTTTTGTATTGAATTGAAACTCATAGACAGTATCTAAGGAAAATTGTAAAATTTAAATATGTTGAAAAGAAATAGTAAATCTGTCACTATTTGTAGGTAAACTGATTTTGCATTTATAAAATACAGAAGCTGGGGCTGGCTCTGTGGCTTAGTGATTACAACCACCTCCTGTGATGCTCATATCCCATATGAGAGCCAGTTCGAGTCACAGCTGTTCCACTTCTGATCCAGCTCTCTGTTAATGTGCCTAGGAAAGCAGTGGAAGACAGCCCAAGTGCTTTGGCCTTGGCACTCATGTGGGAGAACTGAGAAGAAATTCTTTGCTCATGGCTTGTTCATGGCCTAGCCTTGGCTGTTGAGGCCTTTTGGGCCTCAACCATTTGAACCAATGGATGGAAGTCTCTCCCTCTCTGTAACTCTGGCTTTCAAATAAATAAAGTATATCGTAAAAAAAAGATACAGAAGCTATACAATTAAGCTATTAAAATAAATGAATAATCTTAGATTGCCATTGATATAAAATCAATGTAACTGTGTTTCTATATATTAGCCATTAACAAATAAAAATGATTTTTCAAAATACCTTTACCTTAGCACCAATAAAATAATTTCAAACCTGTATGTTGAAAGTCCTGTAAATTATTCCTCTGATAAATTAAAGAGAGTCAGGTCATTGAGGAGTTATCTGTAAATTCAATGAAATTCCAAACAAATGTAGTTTGCATTATGGAAGTTAACAAGCTGAATTTAAAGCTTATATGAAAATGTAAATGAGGTAGATCTAAACTTTGTATTTTAAATAATAAGAAAAGTGCATTTGGCAGTTATATAGCTAAATTTTAAATTGTATTATAAAACCTCAATAATTAAGACAATGAAATATTTGAGCAAACATAGACAAATTAACCATTAAATGAAATACAGAATAAAAAAACACCAATAATTAAACATTCATCCAATTAATCACAGAGACTCCACTGTAATTTAGTGGAGAATGGATGGCTTTTGCAACGATTATCCTAGAAAAATAAAATATACATTATGAAAACTAATTAACGATCGTCATTAACTAATACATAAACACAAGTGACATGGAACATACACCTAAATGTGGAAGTTAATATTAAAACTATTTCAAAAGCAGAAAAAAATTCTTAACTTACAACACACATCGTTTTCTAAAACAGAACACAAAATTTATTACACATAAAAATATTAATAATGTATGTTTAATTAAAATTAAAAATATTTACTTACCATATAGTATCTTTCGGTATATGAAAATTCAAGCTAAGAACTAAGAGAAGACAATATCAATGCACATTTGTGTTAAAGAACTAAAACTTATAATATACAAAAAAGTACTAACACAAATATTTGGCAAAGTACAGGAAAATAGGCCTTTCTAAGGGGGAATGTCTAAGTATATAACATTAGCTAACATTCAGAAAATGCAAATTAAAATGAATATGAAATATAAATGCACCACTCTCATAATATCTTAATTAAAAGGATCCACAGCACTAAATGTGGGCAAAGATATGAAGTAATTGCCTATCCTGATGGGATCGTTCTTTTTTTTTTTTTTTTTTTTTTTTTTAAGATTTACTTATTTGAAAGGCAAAGCTACAGAAAAGCAGAGACAAAGAGAGAGGTCTTCCATCTACTGGTTCACTCCCCAGATGGCCGTGTTGGCCAGAGCTAAGCCGATCCAAAGCCAGGAGCCAGGAGTTACCTCAAAGTCTTCCACACAGGTGCAGGAGTCCAAACAATTGGGTCATCTTCCACTGCCTTCCCAGTAGCAGAGAGCTGTACTGGACGTGGAGCAGCTGGGTTTTGAACAGACACCCATACAGGATGCCGGCGCTGCAAGTGGCAGCTTTACCCACTATGCCACAGTGCTGGCCCTGGGATTGTTCTTTGAAAATTGTTTCTCAGTATCCACTCAAACTTCACACATTACGACTCCTGTGATCCAATATTTATAATTCTTAAGCATATATTCAATGGAAATTAGATTATAACCCTACATTCTCCCAGAAAATGATACAATGAAATACTATAAATAAACAAAAATAAACTACTGATATGCTTAATAATATAGATGAATCTCACAGATGAAAGGTTGAATGGGAAAAGCCAAACACAAAGATATATCTATTTTTTAAAAAGATTTATTTACTTATTTGAAAACAGAGTTACAGAGAGAGAGAAGGAGAGGCAGAGAGAAGGACAGAGAGGTCTTCCATCCACTGGTTCACTCTCCAGATGGCCACAATGGCTGGAGCTGTGCTGATCCAAAGCCATGAGCCAGGAGCTTCCTCCAGGTCTCCCAAATGAGTACAGGGGCCCAAGGACATCTTCTACTGCTTTCCCAAGCCATAGCAGAGAGCTTGATAAGAAGTGGAGCATCTGGGACTTGAACTGGTTCCCACATGGGATGCTGGCACTGCAGGAGGTGGCTTTACCCACTTTGCCCAGCACAGGCCCCAAAGATGTATCTATGTAATACAGATACACGGCTTGTTGCTATGAGGGCTTTTCAAAAAGCTTCATGAGAAATTCATATTACAAAACTATGCATCATTTTCCAAAAATGCATCAGAATAAACATATTTAGTACTTTTTCAACAAACATAAAGAAAATAGTTATATGTTTAATTTTATTTATTTATTTAAGAGACAAAAGTACAAAAGAAGAGAAAGAATGGAAATTCTCCTATCCACTGATTCACTCCTCAAATGCCTGCAATGGTCATAGCTGGACCAGGATCTGGAAACTTAATCCAGGTTTCACATCCGAGTTGCAGAGATCCAAATACTTGAATCATCTTTTTTCTACCTTCCAGGGTGCACAATCGTGAGACACAAGAATCAAGAGCAGAGCTTACTTGAGCCTAGGCATGCTTATATGGAATGAAAGCATTTCAACATCTTAACCATTATGACATATGCCCACCTCAAGTTTCTACAAACTTTTAAGGTAGTCCTTGCTAAGTATCATTTATATTCTATGCTAGAGGTGACATATTAACTACAAAGTGTTACCTAGGTGCTGTAATACCAAGTTGGCTAGGGTAATGGTTAATTGGAGCTAGACATTTGCAAGTATTCATATATCTTTATACATTAAGACTTCTGAACTGTACTGTGCATATTGTTCTACATTAAAAAGTTTGCTAAAATAGATAAATTTGAAATTTAGAGACAGGATAAATCCAGTCTGTCTAAATTCACCCTACTTATGGGTGGAGGAGCCTGATTTCCAAACCTAATGGTCTTTCCTTTACATTCATTCCCTTTTTCAATCAATCTTCCTCTTACATCAGCTCTTCAAGATCCTGGACCTTCTCTTTTCCCTGTTTCTCCTTTCACAATCCAAAGTTATTCACTCAGTTATTTGAAGCCCCCAATGAAAGACATAGCCATTGAAATTATGAGTATGATTTATAGTTCTTAATTGCTTCTATTTTAACAGCTATTAATAATTTTCCCTGAAGAGATTGAATGCCTAGCCTTTCACCTGGAAATACCTAGTGGCATAGATCACACTGAAAATAATAACTTGCTTTTAAAAATGTAAAAGAAAGGACTATTTCTGTTCTTATTATATCATGTGGTCATTTCCATAGGTGGGCAAAATACTAACTTAAAAATGTAACCACTTTTCACTAATCAGTTAATCGTCAAAAGACTTGGTACATTTGTGCTGCTAAACTTCAAATGTGCATACATACACACACATAGCTCAAAAAGTTAAAGGAAAATCAAATTAAAAGACAAGTTTTTCTGGTGTAATTTTTGAAATTCATGCATGTTTTTCATAATAGTTATTTTCAATCAATGATTTCAAAATCTTTCCATACATATGTGTACATCTATATAGATATATATATCTGCATATATATATGAAATTTGTTTTCACAAAGGAGTTACAAATTGCATTTACTAGTAACATCTCTGTATAGCTGCCCATGTCTATAAATACAATCAAAACTAGAAAACCAGAGTAGAACAGAAGTCAATGTCAGCACGTGCTAATCACAGACTTAACCTACTTTCAGTGACTGGCTTTCAAATTTGTTTTTGAGTAAAGAAAGCAGAGGGTAAATATCCCCATTAATCAAGGAAATAACACCTCTTATATGACTAAATCTCCATAGGCGTCTTATAAGTGATTTGGTAGATACTATGTAAGTAACAAAATATACGCAATAATATAGTTATTGCTTTTGAAACAACACATGTATATTTTTTATTGTGGTAATGACTTTCAAAAATCCAAGGATATAACTTGGGAACATAACTTTCTGAAGGTAAAATGCTTTATTTAAATTTAATGCACTTTGACAAATCATCATAATTAAAAGTTAGAATTCCTAGAAGAATCACTGATGACACTGTTCCTTAAATAGCTGGCCTAATGAGGACTCCCAACAGCATGAAACCAAGCGTATCCTTTGAAGGTTTCTGTATCTGTCCAAACCTCCGAATGAGAAGATAATGGAGCAGAGAAACAACCTCAAATCAAGCTGCAACATGGAAGAGTCATCGCTGATCAGCCACCCAAATATAACATGAGAGAGAAATACATTTGTGTTGATGCAACTGCATGGAGTGATGAGGTCACTTGTCTTTGAGCAAATCCGATAAATACACTAAATAAATGTTGGCAGAATATCTTTAAAAATGAACTAGTTATGTAAATTGGTATATAATTAAGACCTAGAAATAAATCATCATTTTTATATCCAGATAAAATGCTGTATATATTCACAAAAGAATAAAATAAATATACTTGTTTATTATTATTATTACTCCTAGACCATTTTAAACATGTTATTTGAATTAAAAGGCTAAATAAATCTCTGAAAGAGTTATGTCTAAGAATAATTGTGTGTTAATTATTGAGTTCAACCAATATTATTAAGTAGAACAAAAAATACTAATGTGAATAAAGTAATAAGTTGTTCCTCGACAGTCAGGACAAGGGCTGATCAAGTCATTGTTTCTCATAGTGTCCATTTCACTTCAACAGGTTTCCTTTTAGTGCTTGGTTAGTTGTCACTGATCAGGGAGAACAAATAATATTTGTCCCTTTGGGAGTTGCTTAATTCACACAGCATGATGTTTTCCAGATTCCTCCATTTTGTTGCAAATGACCAGATTTCATTTTTTTTTACTGCTGTATAGTATTCTATAGAGTACATATCCCATAATTTCTTTATCCAGTCTACTGTTGGGAATAAGAAAGGGAGGACATGTACAGTTTGGCACATGCTCAATTGGACTTGCCTGTAACGGTAGAGTTAGAAGCATGCCAGGGGATTCCAATTCAATCCCATCAAGGTGGCATGTACCAATGCCATCTCACTAGTCAAAGTATCAGTTTCAGTTCATAATTGATCATAATGATAGGATTAAGAGTCCAAGGGATCACATAAACATGACTAGTGTCTGCTAATACTAACTGATAAAACTAAAAAGGAGAGAATGATCCAACATGGGAAGTGGGATACACAGCAGACTCATAGAATGGCTGATGCCCTAAATAGCACTCTGGCCTCAGAATCAGCCCTTAAGATGTTTGGATCTGGCTGAAGAGCCCATGAGAGTATTTTAGGCATGGAAAGCCAAGACACTCTGGTAAAAAAAAAAAAAAATGACCTAAATGAAAGATCTCTGTGAGAGAATCAAAGAAGGAGGTACCTTTCTCTGAAGGGAGGAGAGAACTTCCTCTTTGACTATGGCCTTGTCTAAATAAGATTGGAGTTGGTGAACTCAGAAGGCTTCCATAGCCTTAGCAGCTCATGACAAGAGCCTTGGGTAATAATTGATGTCATAAATAAGCATGTCAATTGTTAAATAAACAACAGGAGTTACTGTGCACTTACTCCCTTGTAGGATCTCTGTCCTTAATGTGTTGTACTATGTGAATTAATGGTAAAACTAGTACTCAAACAGTACTTTATACTTTTTGTTTCTGTGTGGGTGCAAAGTGTTGAAATATTTACTTAATATATACTAAATTGATCTTCTGTATATAAAGATAATTGAAAATGAATATTGATGTGAATGGAATGGGAGAGGGAGCAGGAGATGGGAGGGTTGCAGGTGGGAGGGAAATTATGGGGGGAAAAGCTGCTATAATCTAAGAGTTGTACTTTGGAAATTTATATTTATTAAATAAAAGTAAAAAAGAAATTAAAATAAATAAATAAATAAAATATTTTACAATAAAAAAAAGATTATGTCTAACATTTTACTGATAGTATATATGGACACAGTTTCCATAGTTCACAGTCAGTAATACAGGAGGGATGAAATATGAGCCCCGGTATTTCTGATTTAAAATTTTAAGTTTGATTTGTGATTCTATGCCATATTGAAAGGTCTCTTCTCCAACCATCAATATTAATTTTATAACAATACCTAAAATGTGATAAACGAAGCTTGCTGGAGTGCCTGGGATCAAGTTCCACCTCTACTTCCAATCCAACTTCCACTAAGGCTCCTGGGAAACAGTGGGTGATGATGGCTCAAGTACTCGGGGCCACTCATGTGGAAGATCCAGATGGAGTCCCTGGCTCCTGGCTTTTAAATGTTCATTTTTGTGAATCAGAAAATTCAGTAAAGCAGAGTCCAACACTCAACTACACCACTGGAAGTCTCTATAGTATCACTGCCAGTTAAATCAGGATCTAAGCAGTTCAATTTTAGTGTATATATCACACAAGGATTCATTATTTTTCCCTCCTTTGCTGCTAATTTTATTCTCTTTCAAGTACCACTTTCTTTTCATTTTTGTTCCTGTATTTGTCATGTCTTGTCCTTATCTGACAATTTTAGTTTCCCAAACTGGGCCTCAATACTTGCTTATCAGTTTGAATCATCAACCACCATTGAATTCATGCTTCTTGTCTCAGGTAATATATCCCCAGTGTATATCTATTTATCTATCTCTCTATCTATCTATCTCTCTATCTATCTATCTATGGCCTTTGTATATGCCATAAAGCAAATTAAATATATTGTGCATATTGTTTTATGAAAACCTTACACACTGAAAGATAAATGTGACTATAATGACCATTACAGAAATGATAAAGCTGTGATTTAAAATCAGGTACAAACCCAAAACTCCTGATATTTCACCTACAAACTGATTGTTTCTGTCCTGTGTAGTCAATATTATGTAACCACAAATAACTTACATTCTCTGAGTTTTCACTTGATGTTCACATAGAAATGGAAGGTGAAAATAATAGTCTGTGTACCATCCCTTTTACAATATCCTCCCAATTTTATTTCTGACACAGTAGAAGCCAGCAGTTATCCAAAAATAAATATCAATTTTTCTTCTTTTTTATTTTTTTTAACTTTTATTTAATGAATATAAATTTCCAAAGTACAGCTTATGGATTACAATGGCTTCCCCCCCCATAACTTCCCTCCCACCCGCAACCCTCCCCTTTCCCTCTCCCTCCCCCCTTCCATTCACATCAAGATTCATTTTCAATTCTCTTTATATACAGAAGATCAGTTTAGCATATATTAAGTAAAGATTTCAACAGTTTGCACCCACATAGAAACACAAAGTGAAAAATACTGTTTGAGTACTAGTTATAGCATTAAATCACAATGTACAGCACACTAAGGACAAAGATCCTACATGAGGAGTAAGTGCACAGTGACTCCTGTTGTTGACTTAACAAATTGACACTCTTGTTTATGGTGTCAGTAATCACCCTAGGCTCATGTCATGAGCTGCCAAGGCTATGGAAGCCCCCTGAGTTCACCAACTCTGATAACATTTAGACAATTCAATCCCATCAAGGTGGCATGTACCAATGCCATCTCACTAGTCCCAGTGATCAATTTCTGTTCACAATTGATCATAATGATAGACTAAGAGCCAAAGGGAGCACATAAGCAAGACTAGTGTCTGCAAATACTAGCTGATAGAATAAAAAAGGGAGAGAACGATCCAACATGGGAAGCCGAGATACACAGCAGACCCATAGAATGGCAGATGTCCTAAATAGCACTCTGGCCTCAGAATCAGCCCTTAAGGCACACGATCTGGCTGAAAAGCCCATGAGAGTATTACAGGCATGGAAACCCAAAACACTCTGGCAAAAAAAAAAAAAAAAAAAAAAAAAAAAAAACTAAATGAAAGATCTCTGTGAGATCCCAGTGAAAAGAACAGGTTATCAAAGAAGGAGGTACCTTTTTCTGAAGGGAGGAGAGAACTTCCACTTTTCTTCTTTTTTAAAAAGATTTATTTTATTTATTTGAAAGATAGAGTTAGTTAGAGAGGTAGAGACAGAGAGAGTTCTTCCATCTCTTGGTTCACTCCCTAGATGGCCACAGGCTGGAGCTGTGCCTATCCGAACCCAGGAGCCAGGAACTTCTTCTGGGTCTCCCTCATTGGTGCAGGGGCACAAGGACTTGGGCCATCTTCACTGCTTTCCCAGGCCATAGCAGAGAGCTGGATGGGAAAAGGAGCAGCTGGGATTAGAACCGGCGCCCACATGGGATGCCGGCACTTCAGGCCAGGGCTTTAACCCACTGCAGCACAGCGCCTGCCCCTAAATATCAATTTTTTAAAGTGATGTGGGTGGATTGAGATATTGCCAAGGAGAATAGCTGAATCCTATCTCAAGAGCTATCTGTACCCACAGGGTGATGTCCCTCACCTTACAACCATACTGTTTGACTCTACCAAGACCAGGGCTGACAACTGTGGACCCAAGATGCAGAATACCTGAAAGTATGCACCGTTTCATCTTACTGTACTGACATACTCCCTTAACTTCTGTGAAGAAGTTATTTTCCATTTATTTATTAAATTTTTGTGGAGTAATCTAATTCAAGTAAAATAAAACAGTATCATTTCATAAGAAGACTCTATTGTGCTTTCTCAAGTATAAGCATAAATCAAAATTAAATTAATAAAAATTTTATTATGCCTTCATTTTGGAATAATACAATTCAATTAAGTATACTGCCTTCCAAAATAAACATGAACTATTTATATTTACATTATAACAACTGAAACCAACACCATATACAAAATGAGAAGGAAGAATGCCAGTGACTGATCTGTTGAATCTTTGCATGATTTTTCTATTTGATCATCTTGTATATGATATTGCCCAGTTTAATCAAATCTCCATGTGGAACTGGGAGAGACTTTTCAAATGTTAAATCATTCAATTGGGAGATGAAGAAGTCTAAAAAGACAAGTACAATAAAGTCTAATTGATTATTTTTTAATGTGGCTCTTAGTGTTTAAGCAGCAAATGGCTTACATGTTGAGCCATTTTTAGACTTGTTAGTTAAACTTCAGAGGTATTTTGTTGCCTCATGTTTAAATTTCAGAGGGGAAATAAAAATTGCTTGGATTGAAAATAGCTTAACAATGACCTTCTGAAACCTCTGAAGAGAAGAGGTGGAGGGCAAAGACAGGGATAGGATGATGTAATTTGTGTATTGAACACACCAGCATCTATGTGATGAACTACTAAGCTGTTGTTTTACTCTTCACGTTGGTTAAGGTAACATTCTTGAGAAACTATCCTGTTTTCGAAAGTATTTAAGTCTATTACAACAAAATAATAATTTAAAAGAACCCTGTGTATTTAAAGGGGGAATGAAAGTCATATTTTTTAAATTATAAAAAAATAAAACAAAACCCTTCAGCTAGGTCAGCACTGTGATTATGAGTCCATGAACTTTAATGTGCCCTTCAGCAGCTGCCATAGCCTGTCTCTTGATAATTTCATAATGCCCACCTACCTTAAGTCTCTATTGTACTCTACATTGCAGTCATATGGAACAAATGCCACAGATATTTCTACATATATTGTAGCAATATGTTTATAAATATCTGATAAAATAACTTTGAGTAAGATAATTATCTTGGTCAAAAATGCTGTCTCCATTAAGTGGCTGCAACTTAAGGAACATTAACTGTTGATAAGAAGCCCGATTCTACTGCTCCTTTGTAATTAACACAAGGACCTCTCCAACAGTTAAAAACATATTTGCAGCCGGCGCTGCGGCTCACTAGGCTAATCCTCCGCCTAGCGGCGCCGGCACACGGGGTTCTAGTCCCGGTCGGGGCGCCGGATTCTGTCCCGGTTGCCCCTCTTCCAGGCCAGCTCTCTGCTGCGGCCAGGGAGTGCAGTGGAGGATGGCCCAAGTCCTTGCGCCCTGCACCCCATGGGAGACCAGGAGAAGCACCTGGCTCCTGGCTTCGGATCAGCGCGATGCGTGGACCGCAGCGCGCCGGCTGCGGCGGCCATTGGAGGGTGCACCAACGGCAAAGGAAGACCTTTCTCTCTGTCTCTCTCTCTCACGGTCCACTCTGCCTGTCAAAAAAAAAAAAAAAGAGAGAGAGAGAGAGAGAGAGAGAAAAAAACATATTTGCGTAACGCAAATGAGCAAGCATTGAGATTGAGAAAGAAAAAGTATGTGTATATTTTATTTAAACAATTTAGAAATGTTGACATCTTGCATGTGACACTAAAAAGTTTAGCCACATTCTATTATAAATATAGATAAATAATAAATAAATAAATATAAGGCATTGTTCATAACTCATGTAGAATCTTATTTAAAATCTTGTACTTCAAATATACATGACAAGGCTTCTAGTTTCATCTCCCATATATGGAGACAGGAAATAGTGAGTCTGTCCTTAAGCCAAAGATAAAACTGGAAAAACTGAAAACTAATCACTTTTCTTGGACCTCTGAAGGAACTAAGATTGCAAGGCGGATTGTCACCTTAGCACCTGGGGACAGGGGTGAATCCAGAGCCCCAGAGGAGATTCACTTACCTGCAAAAGGAACTTGTGGAGATGAAGACATTTACAGGAATCCTGAAGTGAGAATTCTGGTGAAATCCTGGAGGATGAATGTGAAATAGCCTGAGGCTGAGACACTGTTGCGCTCATGGAAAGGTTTCTTACAACATGTTGGACTTTATCTTCAGGAACTTCATGAAGCTTTCAGATCTAACAACAGTCCTTTCATGTTCAACGCAGGGGTGAGGGGACAGTGATCATTATGATTCTATCCAAGTCATTTCTACCAGGAGAAATGACTATTCCAGAGTTTTATTCTGATTAACAGAGGGATATTTTTTCTCATTCTGGTCCCCAGTAGCCCTCCTGTCTCAATAAATAGAGGGGGAAAATAGTCATTACCACGGAGAAAAGCATGAGAGGGTCACAGTGCCAAGATCAAGGCCACTAAAATAAAAAGTGTTAAATAAGATTATCAGAATTCTTGACCTCCCCCAAACCCATCACCACACTAACCCTGAACTGTTGTATAGAAACTGTAGTACAGCTGAAAGAGCTCCAAAGTGCAGACTCCACGTCCAGAGGAAAATGTAGGAAAGTCCAAAGTGAAAGGAGAAGATAAAATCGATGACTGTAGAGGAATTTCAGTTCCCCGGGCGCCCAAAGCTGTAACAAGCATTAAATATATCCAAACACATGGCTGCGTTTACATGAATATTCATAATAAAGGCCTGCTTGCCTCAGATTCTACTATCTGACACACCAAATATGACCTTCAACAAAAAAAAAACTGTCAACATATAAAAAGGGAAAGTGAAACTTGAAGGAACAAAGAGAAGTATAGTTTCATGTATAACACATTGGAAATATCATATAGATGTTTGAAATAACAATGATTACATTTTCAAAGCCTAATGGAAAAAGACAACATGTAAAACCAGATGGATAATCTAGGCAATAAAATTGAAACTCTAAGAAAAAAATGAAAATGAAATGCTAGAAATTACACAGCTTTGTTACAAAAAATGAAAATTTTTTTGTATATACATTAATAGAGTTGGCATAGCTAAGAAATCAGTAAGCTTGAAGATGTGCCAATAGAAACTTCCAAAAAAGAAAGAAAAAAATGAAACAAAACCAGAACTTTTAAAAAGGCTGGGAAAAAACTCAACATATGTATACTTAAAATATCAAAATAGAGAAAGAATAAAAGAAACATTTGATATATAATAGCAACTGAGCACTTTTCAAAATAAAACAAAGATCTAAGAACTCAGGGTTAAACAGAAATGAGTTGAAAACATGAGCACCATAGCAAGCAAAGAAAACAACTACATCTGTACATTACAGGCTAAAATTTCACAAAATCAAAGACAAAGTGAAAATATTGAAAGGACTCAGAACAGAGCAGCACCTTTACTATAGAACAACAGAGGCGGGGAATTCATCAGAAACCATGTAAGCATGAAGAGAAATGGCTGAAATATTAAAGCACTGAATGAAGAACCACTAATTTGCAATTCTACAGTCACCAACATTATGCTTTAAACAGACAATACCTGTGACCATGTGGACAATTATAGAAGTAAGGGCAGTAGCTGTTCTGATATTCCCCTTTAATTTGTATAAGTGTATTTGTGTGTCTATGCATATGTACAAAAATCTTGTCTTCTTCCTTCTCTATTCCCTACCATGTAACAGAAAATGTATTACAGCTTCTGGGGAAGAGGTTAACGTGTTTTCAATTCTGCTCTGGAGAGTCACATCATATCAGATAGAATTATGACCTTGATACTGTCTTGATTTAGAGATTAATTATGAATTAAAGAGATGTGCATAGTGACAAAATCAATGGACTTAGGTTTGTTATATTTAAAGTGCTTATTTTTGTATTTATTTTTTATTTATTTGAGAAAGAGAGAGAGAGCAAGCGAGCTAAACAGAGATAGAAAGAAAGGTCTTTCATCTGCTTATTCCACCCCCATATGCTCTCAATAGCTGGAGCTGGATCAGGCCAACACCAGGAATCTGGAAGTCAATCTAGTTCTCCAGTGTGAGTGGCAGCAAGTCAACCACTGTAGTAATCACTTTCTGCCTCTCAGGATGTGCATTCAAAGGAAGGTGGAATCAGAAACAGGACCAGGGATCAAACTCAGACAATTTGATACAGGATTTAGCTTTCTCAGTAACTAAGTTTCTTAAGTTATTGCATCAGATACCTGTCCTGTGGGGGCCAGCACTGTGGCATAGAAGATAAAGCTGCAGACTATGGTGCTGGCATCTCTTATAGACTTGTTCAAGTCCCGGTTGCTCGACTTCCGATCCAGCTCTCTGCTATGGCCTGGGAAAGCAGTAGAAGATGGCCCAAGTGCTTAGACCCCTGCACCCATGTGGGAGACCCGGAGGAAGCTCCTGGCTCCTGGCTTCAGATTAGCAAAGCTCTGGCCATTGTGGCCATTTGGGAAGTGAACCAACAAATGGAAGACACACTCTCTCTCTCTCTTTCTCTCTCTCTCCCTTTTAAATAAATAAATAAATCTTTAAAAACAAACCTGTCTTCTGTTAATTTTTTTGTGTCGGTTTGATGGGAAAAAAGAGGAATACCAGGATATTTGCTAAATCCTTACCCTGGATGCATCTCTGAGGATGTTCTTTTGAATACTAGAATGGGTAAAGGAAATGGCTTTCCCAGACATGGGTGGGCCTTATAGTCTCTCCACCTGACTAGGTTTTCAGCCAGGATATCAGAGACATTCTTAGGTAAACAATATCTGACAGAATTTGTTAATAGTATGCCCTCCATGCAGGAAATGTTGAAAGTTTTCTCAAAAAGAAGAAAAAAAATAAAGTCAGAAATCTGATTCAACAGGAAGAGAAGAGAAGCAATCAAGAAAAGTAAAATAAATAATTTTGATTTTCTTGTTAATGGAGCAAGAATATAATTGTAATAAGTAATAGCATTAACAATGTATTAGTGATTATAGCACATAGATGTCTAAAATAATTGAAAAAATCATAAACATTAGAAAAGCACAATTGAAAATATTCTTTTATAAAGCAAATGCATTGCAGCTCATGTTGTAGCATAGTGGATAAAGCTGTTGCCTGTTATGCAGGCATCCCCTATGGGCACCATTTCATGTCCCGACTGCTCCATTTCTGATCCAATTCTCTGCTAATGACCTCGGAAAAGCAGTGGAGGATGGCTCAAGTCCTTGGACCCCTGCACCTGGGTGGGAGATCCAGAAGAGGTTCCTGGCTCCTAGCTTCAGATCTGCGCAACACCGGCCATTGCAGCCATCTGGGGAGTGAGCCAGCAGATGGAAGACCACTCTCTCTCTCTATTTCTCTCTCTCTGCCTCTGCCTCTCTGTAACTTAGCCTTTCAAATAAATTAATAAATCTAAAAAAAAAACCTCCACATTTTAAATATTCAGATTTCTTCAAAGAACAGGATTGGAAAGATATATGTAAATCAAAATTAAGTAGAAAATCTATATTCATTCCAGAAAAGGAGAGATTTCAAAATAGAGAAAATTACCAAAGATGAAATAGGGTATTACACAATAACAAAGAAGTCAATTATCCAAGAAAACATAATAATATTAAACATATATGCATTGAGTAATAGAGCACCAAATCATAAGAGGTGTAACTAATTTCACTGAAAAGAAATAGAAATATTCACTAATTTACTATGAAAGGTCAAAACCTCTCTTTCAGTGATTAATGGATCAAACAAGCACTTCTATATTTGAGAATATAGTTAACCTGAACAGCACTAGCCATCAGCTTGATCTGACACTTAGAGAATATTTTATTTTAAAACAAAAGAATACATATTCCTTTAAACTGATATAGAACATTCTCCACAGTGTAGCAAATTCTCAGTACTTTAGGGACGTAGTTTAGGGACAGGTATTTGGCCTAGCAGTTAAGATGTCATATGAGTTGCCTGTGTCCCACATCAGAATAGCTGGGTTCAGGCTGGCGCTGTGGCTCACTTGGCTAATCCTCCGCCTATGGCACCGGCATCCCATATGGTCACTGGGTTCTAATCCCAGTTGCTCCTCTTCCAGTCCAGCTCTCTGCTGTGGCCCGAGAGTGCAGTGGAGGATGACCCAAGTGCTTGGACCCCTGCACCTGCATGGGAGACCAGGAAGAAGCACCTGGCTCCTGGCTTTGGATCCCAGAATAGCTGGGTTCAATTTCTGGCTCTGGTTCTGGTTTCTGGTTCCAGCTTCTGGCTACTGCAGATCCTGGGAGACAACAATAAAGCCTCAAGTGGTTAGGTTCTGACTATCCATGTGGCAGACCTGGATTGAATTTCTGGCTTCTGGTTTTGGTCTCCTGGCCAATGCAAGACATTAGGGAATGAGCCAGTGGATGGGAGCTCTATCTCTTCTTCCATCTCTTTCTTTTTTCTTTCTTATTTTATTTTATTTGACAGGTAGAGTTATATACAGTGAGAGAGAGAGAGAGACAGAGAGAAAGGTCCTCCTTCTACTAGTTCACTCAACAAATGGCTGCTACTGCCAGCGCTACACCGATCCAAAGCCAGGAGCCAGGTGCTTCCTCCTGGTCTCCCATGCAGGTGCAGGGCCCATGCACTTGGGCCATCCTCCACTGCCCTCCTGGGTCACAACAGAGAGCTGGACTGGAAGAGGAGCAACAGGGACTAGAACCCGGTGCCCAGATGGGATGCCAGCACCGCAGGCGGTGGATTAACCACGTGAGCCACGGGGCTGGCCCCTCTTCCATCTCTTTCTATCACTTCCTCTCTGCCTCTCATAAATACTTTTATACGTTTTCTAAAAACGTGCTTAAATAAAGTTAAAATAATAAAACTCTTAAGACATATTTTCCTAAGCCATATGAATCACTGATAACTGAAAGATTGACAAATTCTTAGAAATTTAAAAACACACTTCTGGTTGAAACATATTTAAGAACTCAAGAATTTTCATGTGACTATTAAATATATTTTAAATGAAATAAAATAAAATATTACTTATCAAAATTATTGATATGATTTAAAATCAAAGCCAGTAAGAAAATTTATGGGCTAAAAGGCAGAAATGTAAAACAAAGACCTAAATTCAATAACAGAATCTTCCCTGCTAGGAAATAAAGGAAATAAGAGCAATTTAATTCTAAACTAGCATATGGAAAGGAACAGAAGAAATTAGAACAAAATTCAATGAAACATAAAGGACAAAAATGGAAGTGTTAATAAAAGCACAAGTTAGTTCTCTGAAAGTCTATGCCATGAATTTGATGAGTTAGATGAAATGAACTAAATTAAAATGGGTAGGGTAAGGCCGGCGCCGTGGCTCAATAGGCTAATCCTCCACCTTGCGGCGCCGGCACACCGGGTTCTAGTCCCGGTCGGGGCGCCGGATTCTGTCCCGGTTGCCCCTCTTCCAGGCCGGCTCTCTGCTGTGGCCAGGGAGTGCAGTGGAGGATGGCCCAGGTGCTTGGGCCCTGCACCCCATGGGAGACCAGGAAAAAGCACCTGGCTCCTGGCTCCTGCCATCGGATCAGCGCGGTGCGCCGGCTGCAGCGGCGGCCATTGGAGGGTGAACCAATGGCAAAAGGAAGACCTTTCTCTCTCTGTCTCTCTCACTGTCCACTCTGCCTGTCAAAAATAAAAAAAAAATAAAATAAAAAAAAAAATGGGTAGGGTATCAAAATTTCTGCAAGGAGAAACGTGTAATCTTAATAAATTTGTATCTACTGGGCAGATTGAATCAAACATGAAAATAATCACTTAAAATGAAACATTGTCCCAGCTGGGAGCAATGGAGAATTCTAACAAATAAAAGGAATTCTACCAAATATGGTTATTTATGATATAAATATTCAAAGCCTCCACAATTTCTTTTAGAGAATGGAAGTAGAGAAAGCATTTATTTGTAACTCCATAAGGCAAAATTCAGTCTAATACCAAAAGTATAAAAAATAAGAAATGACTTACATGACCTATCTCTACCATGAATAAGGATGAGAAAAACTTCAATGAGATATTAGCAAATCCAAACTAACAATATATAAAATAGCTACATACAAAGTAAGCAGGAATGGTACCCAGTCTTCAAGGCTATTTAAAAGTTTATATACTAATCAATATAATCTAGCATATACACAAGATAAAGCAAAATAATCAAATGAGCTTAGTATTTGATGCACACAAAATTTAACACTGTCACAAAAAATGTCAAAAAGCAATAAATGGGACTCTAAAATGGATAAGCAATATCTATAAAATATTTCAGCTAATTTGATGCTTCAATGTTGAGAAAATTAGCATTTGACCCTGAAAGATCAATAGCAAGGCAAAGAAGTCCTTTCTCATAACTCCTTTTCAAGATTAAATTGAGGAGCTGGCACGTGACTTAGCCAGTAAAGCCACTGTCTGCAGTCCCAGCATTCCATATGGGAGCCAGTACAAGCCCTGGCTGCTCCACTTCTGATCCACCTCTCTGCCACGGCCTGGGAAAGCAATAGAAGATGGCCCCAGTTCTTGGGCCCCTGCCCCAATGTGGGAGACCTGAAAATAGCTCCTGGCTCCTGGCTTTGGATCATTGCAGCTCCAGCCATTTGTGGCCATCTGGGGAGTCAGCCAATGGTTGGAAGCCCTCTCTCTCTCTCTCTCTCTCTCTCTCTCTTTCTCTCCCCCTCTATCTCTGCCTCTCAGTAACTCTACCTTTCAAATAAATAAATAAACTTTAAAAAAAGATTAAATTGAAATTCCAAAGAAAATATATGGAAATCAGAAAAAAACAAATAAATAAAGTTGTCTTCATTTGCATATGACATGGTTATTTGTACAGAAAATTAAAGAAAATATATAAAAAATATAAAAGCAAATGTAACCAATTCACAAAATACAGGGTTAATATACACAAATTAATGTAATTCTTACATATATGTGCAATAAACAATTAGAGTTTGAAATTTTATAAAATATAATTTGTATCAGTACTTATAAAAAGTTATAAATTTAACAAAATATGAAGAAGAATTATATGTAGACAGCTAAGACACTCATGAAAGATATCAAAGATGATCTTTATACATGTCAAGATAATCTGCATCCATGGATTGTAAAGGTTGGTATTGTTAAGATCTCAATTCTTCCCAACTTCATGGAATCGCAATCAAATGCCAGAATACTACCTTGTAGACATTAAAAACTGATTCATTTGGGAAAATAAAAATACATATAATCACCAAGACAATGGTAAAAATAATAAAGCTGAAGTACTCACACTGCTTGATTACATGACTGACGGCAATAAAAATAGTGTGAAATTTATAAGAATAGACATACAGATCAGTGGAACAGAAGGGAGGCAGAGAAGCAGGAGAGGCGCCAAATACAGTCCACTGACACTTCACAAAGCACCAAAGGCCACTTGATAGAGAAATAATGGGCTTTTGGCAAATCATGTTGGAAGAAATTGAGATCTAAATACAAAAAGCAAAAAAATCTGCGAAACAAGGGTCTTTTTACTTTCTCCTTATTGAATCTTTATTTAGTGGGGCATTAACCTTCATCTATAATGTAAATTAAAAATATGTTATCTCAAAAATTCAGAAAGAAAGAAAGAAAAAAAGAAAGAAGGAAGGAGGGAAGAAGAGAAATGCCATTATAGTCTTAGAATTTTACTCAGAACTAATTCAAATCTATTGTGTTAATGTCACATTAACATGAGAATTGATGGGAAAAATAAATTATAAAAATTCTTTCAAAAAATAAATACTAACCAAAATATATCATAGGCCTCATATAAAATGGAAAGCTATAAATTTCAGGAAAAAACACTGGAGTTTTTAAATAAGTATTTTACCTTTGGTTTGGTAAGAATTTAAAACAAAACTTAAGTCATGATTCATGAAATAAAAATTAGATATTTTTAGCTTCATAAAAATGTAAATCTTCTGCTCTGTAATACAGATGTTCTTAAGAGAATGAAAAGAAAAAAGACATATAGAAAGAATATTTACTAAACACATAAAATATAAAGTATGCCAAGGCACTTTAAAACTCATTATTAATAAAATAAACAACCCAATGAAATATGGGCAAGAGATTTGGGCAGACACCACACCAAGAAACCAAACAGATGGTCAATAGGCGTGTGAAAAGATGTTCAACATAATTTGTCACTAGGAAAATGAAAATCAAAACAACCAGATATCTATTTTGTATCTGGTACCCAACTACTTCATTGTCGTTTTTACATTAGGGTTTGCTTTCTTTTCCTGTAGATTCTCTTGCTTTCCCCATTTTGATGGTCATATCACAAGAAGAGATAACTTGGGTTTCCAAATATTTATTGTCACAATTGACTCAGGTTGGATGGTGAATCCAGAATAATATTAATTATGAGTAACTAGTAATCATATTTTATCAAATTTAATAAAAGTGCATTTATAAAATATTTGTCATGATTCCTTATATGACTTGAAATATATATCACATTCTCCAGTAATTCTGAATATATACACATATGCATATATTTAATCAAATTTTAAAATCTTTCATGTATTCCTTTTTTTAAAGCTTTTATTTAATGAATGCATTTTCCGTAGATACAACTTTAGGAATATAGTGGTTCTTTCCCCCATACCTGCCATCCCGACTCCTGTCCTACCTCCTACTCCCTCTCCCATCCCATTCTTCATTATGATTCATTTTTAGTTTAACATTATATACAGAGGACCAACTCTATGCTAAGTAAAGATTTCAACATTTTGCACACAAGCACACACACAACATATAAAGTACATTTTGAGAACAAGTTTTGCAGTTAATTCTCATAGTACAACTCATTAAGGACAGAGGTCCTACGTGGGGAGTAAGTGCACAGTGAATTATGTTGTTCATTTAACAATACACACTGTTATTTATGACGTCAGTGATCACCAGAGGCTCTTGCCAAGGCTATGGAAACCTTTTGTGACCACAGACTCCATCAGTATTTGGACAAGACCATAAGGAAATTGGAAGTTCTCTCCTCTCTTCAGAGAAAAGTACATCCTTCTTTGATGGCCTCTTCTTTCCACTGGGGTCCCATTCACAGAGCTCCTTCAAGTAGGATATAGGATATTTTTTGTCCCAGTATCTTGGTTTTCCATTCCTGAAATGCTCTCACAGGCCTTTCAGCCAGACCAGGAAACTTTAAGGGTTGATTCTGAGGTCAGAGTGTTATTTTACAGAGAATGCCATTTTATAGGATTCTGTTGTTTGGACTGCTTCCCATATTGGACATTCCTTCCTTTTAATTCTATTATTTTTAGCAGGCACTTATGTTATTTATATGATCTCTTTGATACTTAATCCTATCTATATATTCATTTTAACACTTAATATGATCACTTTAACAATTAAGATGGCATATTACCACCAATTTTAATGGAATTAGAGTTCCATGATAAATTTTTAAACTGTACCGTTAGAAGTAAGTCTGTAGGACTGTATGCAGTACTACACAGCCTTATAGTTATAAACTACCTCATCCCTCTCTTATTCCCCTTATTTTTTTCATGTATTCCTTTTTCAATAAAGTTTTTTAATTTAAAAGATAAATGTATTATGATAGTATAATACATATAGTGCTTTATAAACTTCATACTCCAGAAAATACATCTCAAGCTTTCAAAGTGATATTGTTGAATCATTTTGGCTTGATTTGCAACAAGGGCAAGTTTCCCCATGAATCTATGTATATAAAAAGACAGTGAATTTCATTTCTAGGTATATATAAGTAGCTCATATTCATATGTAAAGGAACAAATAATTTTTTGGTACCCAAAATTCACTGGACAATGGATAACAAATAGAAATATGCAGTCCCTACTAGTGAAAATGCTGTTCAATTAGTACATACATAAAATTGCTCAAGCTCACTAAAAAATGTAGAATAGCAAATTAAAATGGTAACTCAGTATTTTCCACATGGCCTAGAGAAGAATGTGCAGAAAAATGCACTGCCATGCTTTGTGGGTGGAGGTGTAAATTAATGAAACCCCTAAGAAATGTAACTTCTATCAAATAATGTTTATGTTTAGATTTAAACTTTAATTTGGAAAGGTGCTGCGGCTCACTAGGCTAATCCTCTGCCTGCGGTGCCGGCACTCAGGTTCTAGTCCCATTCGGGGTGCTGGATTCTGTCCTGGTTGCTCCTCTTCTAGTCCAGCTCTCTGCTGTGGCCTGGGAGTGCAGTGGAGGATGGCCCAGGTCCTTGGGCCCTATACCTGCATGGGAAACCAGGAGGAAGTACCTGGCTTCTGGCTTCAGATGGGTGCAGCGCGCTGGCTGTAGCAGCCATTTGGGGGGTGAACCAATGGAAAAAGGAAGACCTTTCTCTCTCTCTCTCTCTCTCTCTCTCTGCCTAATTCTGCCTGTCCAAAAAATAAAAAATAAAATAAAAAATTAAAAAAAACTTTAATTTGGGGAATTTATCACTATAGAACGTTACAAAGCTAAAGTAAAAAGTTGTTCATTACTGGATGTTTATGATAGAGATTCAAAATAGTATCTGTGTGTATCAATAAAATTTGTTTAATGAAATCATGCCAGTCCCTAGAGGACTGACTTTCTGTTCGATAGACAAGAGCATTTGTTTCCACCTGCTTCTTCGCTTCCTGATCTCGTATCTATGTTCTGAGTCACATACTATGTTTTAGCCCATGATGTGTGAGCACTCACAACACTCTGAATTCCCAAGTGTGGTTAGGAAAACTCGCTTGCATTTGTAACGTCCATAGTCAGATCATTCCCCGAGGATTATTCGCTCTTTGAGCCTAGATGCCAGTGTGAGAAACATTAAAGCTAATTGAACTAAGAAAAATCAGCCAGGCACAGGGAGAAAGGATAGCACATGGTTTCACTTAGATGCAGAACCATTAAATAGTCAAACACATAGAAATAAAGATGAGAATGGTGGTCACCAGTGGCTGAACAGAGAGTGAGGAGATGACGGAGATGATGGTATAAGGACAAGGCTGCAGTTAGAAAGGAGAAATGGTATCTGATGATCTATCAAACAGCACAGTGAGTATAGTTAATAGTAGTGCATGTTTCAAAATAGCAAAGGGAATATTTTTAATTACTTACCACATTGTGCCCATTATATATACATGTTTTTTGTTGAATTAAAATGAATTTTTAAAAAAATGGCTGTAAACTTGGGCCGGCACCATGGCTCACTTGGCTAATCCTCCACCTGCGGCGCCGGTATCCCATTTGGGCACCAGGTTCTAGTCCTGGCTACTCCTCTTCCAGTCCAGCTCTCTGCTGGGGGCTGGGAGGGCAGTGGAGGATGGCCCAAGTGCTTGGGCACCTGTACCCACATGGGAGACCAGGAGGAAGCACCTGGCTCCTGGCCTCAGATCTGCACAGTGCCGGCCATAGTGGCCATTTGGGGGGTGAACCAATGGAAGGAAAACCTTTCTCTCTGTCTCTCTCACTGTCTAACTCTATCTGTCAAATAAAAACAAAATTAAAAAAGGATGGCTGTAAACTCAAGATTAATATTGAAGTTCTTATGATTCAAATGATTGAAATTCTAAGACACTAAAAGTTTTTGTTGTTGGTAGTGACACTATGACACCAATGTTTGTTCTGGGTGGTAGGCAACTATTCTGATTGGACAAGGCTAGTGCTGATTATTGATTTTTCTTCGTGCATGCCTATGATGAAATATAATTTAATATCATGGGGAAGGAGCTTTCTATGTGATTAATGGGAGTATTATCATGATTCATTTTAATGTGATAAAAATGAGATGTAGAAATATGTGTGCCTTTATTTCTGAATATGCATTTTTATGCACTTATGTGTGTTAGCAAAGAAAATTTCTGAAAATATATATGACAATGCCTGTAATCACTCATTCTGTAGTGATTGAGTTGACCTAATACCTCACTCAAGCTGTAGTGATTGAGTTATTATTTATTAAATAACACATAATAAATATGTTATTTATTCCTTTTATACCTTTCAAAAATTGAAGCTCGTGAGTACATGATTATTTCAATAAAATGTATAACATTTTAAAGCTAAGTAAAAGGAAAAGGAATAAAGCATTCAATTTGTCTAGGAATTGTTGAAATTTTAATAAGATAATTAAAAATAATCAGTGACTATCTTAGCTGTATGATCTATATTTCAGTTTATACAACTTGCTGTGAAAGAGCTTGGTTGAGATCTGTCTTGATTTCCCTTTAATAATATAAAATCCTAGTTGGCATTTACTTAAATTTATTAAAAAATTAATATGACCCAGGAATTTATAGAGAACTTAACATGCATTATCTTATTTGTTTATTTATTTATTTTAGAGAAATATATTGAAACATACAGGGTGTTAGCAGAAAATCATTCAGTGGTACGTCTTATCTTGCCACTACCTTGAAGGTATAATTTTAAAATTATGAATATATATTTCATAACTAAGCCTTTGGCCCAAAAATAGAACATCATTTAGCACATTTGTTAGAGATCAATAATAAAAGAATTTTGAACATTAAAAAGATCAAGTTATAGAATTAAACAGCCGCAACCCTTGCTAATCTAGAACCCCTTAGTGTTGAATAAAGAGGCATCTTTTTAGAACTAGTCACTTATTACAGCAATCAGAAGAGATGGACAGGTGCACCCAGCAGAGGTGGCAGCAGAGCTGACAGGACAGGAGCCAGGCCTGACTGGACAGGGTCAGGACAAGCTGACAAGACAGGGGCCAGGCCGGGAGGTGAGCATGTCCAGAGACAGCAGCAAGAAAGAGCAGTGCAGCAGGCTGTGAGGCAGGTGGTTGGGCCCAGGTCATCTCTTCTTTGGTCTTCCACCACATGCACTGTGGTCTTAGGAGGCCCCTGAGGCCTACCTGACAGCCAGACTGTGGGTATCCTTGGTAGGGGTATCCCTGAGGAGGGGGAAGTGCACCCCTATAGATTCCATTGGTTGTTGTGGATAAGATGGGTTTGGGGCTGTTGGACCAGGGCCCAGATATGATGGAGAGTTTTCTGGGTTCATCAGGGACCTCTCCTCTCTTCCAGGGGGTTGGACACCTGAGGAGACCTTCACATTACCTTATTTAATACAATTCCTTTTAACTTAGGTGTATGAATAGCCCAGGTTTACAGATACTTTTCAATATCAAAGCATTTTTGAATATGCTCATTAAATTGCAAATCAACCACTTTCCTTCCAAATCTTAGTCACTACATCTTCTCCTGGTGATTATGTTACCTGGCATTGTAATTTATTTTCTATTGCTTTTATTTTGAAACCATTTAAAGCATAAGGATAGATAAATAGCACACAGAATATTGGTATCATTTACCCATCAGTGTAATGCCTCCATCACTGACTCAAAAGACCTTAGTACAAGAGTATCCAAAGTAGGAACACACTCCAGCCAAGTATCACATATTTCTGTTTCGATCTGATGACACACAGGCCACGTGGTTGGGGTCTGCAAATCACAGAAGTGAGGCTGAGTCCTTCCCCGCAGCCTGAGGTGGCACAATGTGGAATCGCCTCGTTAACGGTGCTGTCATCCCATTGAGGAAATTTCATCAGGATGCCTCCTGTGGCGATTCTCCAATACATAACATCCTTTCAGAATCCCTTTTAAATTAGTACACATTCGGATGGGATGTATTTGGAGACTGTAAAATTGTGTTTCTTATTCTACATACTAGTTTTAGCATCATTTATCATTGTGTTTTTATCAAGATGATGATCCTATGAGAATTTTTTTAATGAGGTAAAAGTCGCATAATGCATATTGATCACTTTAAAGGTAAAATTAAGTGTCATTTAGGACTGGTAGGACAGTCACACATTGTGAGAATACCACCTCTGTCGCTCCCCCTCTTCGTGGAGGTACGACACAGGACCCTGCGCTGTTCTTTCGTCTGCTCGGCCCTCCCCGGGTTTGCTGCTGGTCCTTCCCGGGTTGGCTACTATCCCTTCCACCTCCGTGGAAGGGCAGTTCCGCCTGGCCACATTCCCCACTTCCTCAGGGGAGCGGCACACTGCCGGCCGGCTCTCTCGGGGGCTGCACAGGTGTTCCTCTTAGATGTTCCTCATGCATGTTGTCTCTCTCCTCCTTTATAGTCCTCTTCCACCAATCCTAACTCTGCTACCCACACGCCGAGCACGCTGCTCTCCTCCAATCAGGAGCAGGTCCTACAGTTTATTGGTTGAACTGGAGGCAGCTGTGTAGAAGCTGTTTCCTCCTCTCCCAGCGCCATATTGTGGGAGAGCAGATGCATAGAATAAGTCTTAATTCCAGTAACTTAGTCTAGTCCAAGTTGCTTCCAGTTGCTCCCCACACACCTCTGTGCAGTTCCAGTCATTTTTATCATGTTGACATGAAACCTCAGAACTGTTAGGCAAAAACATCCCATTCTCTCCTTCCCTTGGCAAACACTGATGTGTCTCTGTCTCTGTGAATTGACCTGTACTGAATATTTCATAAAGCAGAATCACACAAGAGATGACCTGATGTCACATATTGTTTGCATATTACTTCTTTCAATTAGCCTAACGTTTTTGAATTTTATTCTCCTTATAATATTATCAGCATTTGCATATATATATGCATATATATTTCACAAGCATTTATCCACCATTTGTTGATAGACATTTGAGTTATTTTCTCCTTTTGATTGTTGTAAATAATGCTGCTACAAACTCAAAATATTCACATAAAAGTAATTATTAGATCTCCACATTCATTACCTAGAAATGAAATTCCTGGGTCATACGTTGCTTTTTAAGGCACCACCAAAGAGTTTCCTGAGTATCTACACCATTCTCTCCAGCAATGCAGGAAGTGCCCACATCCTTCACATCATATCAACACATGATTATTTTTATTCTTTATTTTAGCCATCCTGATACATTTTATTTAAGGATTTATTTCTTATTTATTTGAAAGGCAGAGTTAGAGAGAGAGAAGAGACAGAAAGAGATTGTCCATACACTGGTTCACTCCCCAAATGGCTGCAATGGTCAGGGCTGGGCCACATTGAAGCCATGAGCCATGAGCTGCGTCAGTCTCCCACGTGGGTACAGGGGCCCAGGGACTTGGGCCACCTGCTTCTGCTTTCCCAGATGCATTAGCAGGGAGGTGGATTAAAAGTGAACAGCTGACCTTGAGCTGGCGCCCATATGGGATGCCATTATCAGAGGCAGAGGCTTAACTCACTGCACCACAAGGTCGGCTCCCAAACATGTTTACAGTGACATCTCACAGTGATTTTACTTTGTATAATATTGAACATATATCTGTGTGATTTTTTGAAATTCTTAAATTTTCATTAAAGGAATGTCTATTCAAGTCCTTAAACTTTTTTGTCATCAATTATCATGTTAAATGTGATATTAACACAAATAAAACAGATATTAACACAAATTAAACACAGATAAAACAGTTCATAGATGCAATTCTAAGAATATAATGTATAAAGAGAGGAAGGGAAGTATCATTACATTCTTAGAGTACTTCCCTCCCTCTTTCTTTTCTCTTTCTTATTTCTTACTTTTTTTCTTTCTCTCTTACTTTTTTTTTTTTAATTCATTTATTTACTTGAAAGAGCTACAAAGAGAGAGGGAGAGACAGAGAGAGAGAGCTTTTATCTGCTGGTTCATTACCCAGATGGCCACAAGGGCCAGGGCTGGAACAGGTCAAAGCCAGGAGCCAGGAGTTTCTTCCAGGTCTCCCACGTGGGTGCAGGAGGCCCAAACACTTGGGCCATCTTCCAGTGCTTTTCTCAGGCCATTATCAGGGATCTGGATTGGAAGTGGAGCTGCTGGGACAAGAACCAGCAGGCATGTGAGATATTGCCTTTGCAGTCAGTTGCTTTACCTGCTATGCAACAACACCAGACGCTCTTTTATTTTTTGAGGGAGCATTTTTTATTTTTATTTTTTGAATGTTAGCCATGCTAACTAGAATGAGGTGATACCTCATTGTGGTTTTTATTTGCATTTCTCTGATGTCTACTGATCCTGAGCATTTTTTCATGTGTCTGTTGGCCATTTGTATTTCATCCTTTGAAAAATTTTAGAGTTTTAAAATCTGGAAGTTTGACTCTGACTTTGTTCTTTTTCTTCAACATTATTTTGGCTATTCAGTTCCTCTTACAAATACAAGCAGATGTAGCTCCTTTGAATGGAGATTTATTTTAAAAAAATCTGTTCTACTATGCATGTTGCTTCTAAAATATTGCTGGTTTGGGACTACTTCATAGACAGAATTCTTATTATTTGGTCAAAGTCCTCAATGCAGCCAATCTACTGACCTAAGGTGCCACCTTGGCTGGCTGGATGCCTTGTTTGTGCAACCTGAGTTCCACTGGCACTCAGCCCAGCTTGGATACTTTGTGAATTTTCTGGAGCAGCCATGACAAAATGCCATGAGTGGGTGGCTTAAAAACAAAAGAGGGTTTTCTCACAGTTCTGAATCTGAAATCTGAGATTAAGATATCAGAAGATTTTTTTCTGCTAAGATCTCTCTCCCTTGATTGCAGATGCTTTTTCTGTTTCTCTTTTTATAAGGATACCAATTATATTGGATTAGGACTGTCCCAAAATGTCTAATTTAAATTTTACTCACCCTTGAAAGACATTGCCCAAGGCACTGAGGTTAAAGTTTAACAGGAGGATTGTGGAAAGCACCTTTCAGTTCAAAACAGACATTGTCCCTTGCTTTGCTGCTCCTTGCTAGACCACCACCTTGCTCTTACTCATTCCTGCAGGTGCCACAGCCACAGCTAGCCTGCCATAGAAAGGACAGGGTCTGTAAAATCATTCTTTTAATATGGTCAACTGATTTGTATTTAAAATGTATAAAGAAGCATGAATCACAAAGTGGGGAAGCTGCCCTTGCACTGCGGAGGGATGCACTGTGGAGTGGATTTATGGGGTGGGAAAATTATTGGTAAGTTCACGAAATGGCTCCTTTTAGTACTAAAGATGCTGTGGCATCTGTTTTCTCTTTCCTTCCTACTTAACTCTCTTTCATTTTCTCTTTTCTCTTACTAATATTTATGATCACATCCCTCCAATTATTTTTCCTAATGTGAAAAATTCAGAAATTCTGCTTACTCAGTGATCACTTAGGCATGGGTGATATTGTATCAGAGTCTATATTAGGTTGGTGTATATTTACATTTCCTTTGAGGAAATCATGCCTATGCAGATTTTCTCTCTGTAGAAGGCTAATGTGTTTTATTTGGGTAAACAAATTTTAATGAGTCAATTATTAAGTATTCAAAGGTCTTTGTACTAGAAATTACACATGTTTCGACCTAAAGGAACCAACAATCTAGTAAGAAAACTCACAAGGGAACATTAACTTTAAAATAAATAAGGAGGGTCCGTGTTTGACATAGTGGTTAAAACATAAGATGCCTACATTTCAGAGTGCCTGGGATTGATACCTGGCTCTATCCCTGACTCCAGGTACCTGCTAACGCAGACACTAGGAGGCAGCAATGTGTCTCAGGCAAGTGGATTCTTGCTACCCACATGGGAGACCTGGATTGAGTTCCATGCTCCCTCTAGCTTCTAACTCAGTCACAGGCCACTGTGAGTATTTGGGAAAAAAACAATTGATAGGACTGTGCATTTCCTCCTCTTCACCTACCCAACCTCAAATAAATAAATAAATAAATATCCATAGTGACAATGTAATACTTTATCCCTTTTAGTATTTTTTTTTATTCTAATACTATTGGTTGAACTCTGTAATTCACACACAATTATTCTTAGGTGTTTAAATTTTAACTGAAAAGTGATCCCTGTTAAATATAAGAGTGGGAATAAGAGAGGGAGGAGATGTACAATTTGGGACATGCTCAATCGGACTTGCCCCAAATGGTGGCGTTAGAAACGTGCCAGGGGATCCCAATACAATCCCATCAAGGTGGCATGTACCAATGCCATCTCACTAGTCCAAATGATTAATTTCAGTTCACAATTGATCACACTGATAGGTCTAAGAGTCAAAGGGATCACACAAATAAGACTAGTGTCTGCTAATACTCACTGATAGAATCAAAAAGGGAGAGAACGATCCATCATGGGAAGCAGGATACACAGCAGACTCATAGAATGGCAAATGTCCTAAATAGCACTCCGGCCTCAGAATCAACCCTTAAGGCATTCGGATCTGGCTGAAGAGCCCATGAGAGTATTTTAGGCATGGAAAGCCAAGACACTCTGAAAAAAAAAAAAAGAAGAACTAAATGAAAGGTCTCTGTGAGTGAGATCCCAGTGGAAAGAATGGGGCCATCAAAAAAGGAGGTACCTTTCTCTGAAGGGAGGAGAGAACTTCCACTTTGACTATGACCCTGTCGGAATAAGATAGAAGTCGGTGAACTCAAAAGGCTTCCGTATCCTTGGCAACTCATGACTAGAGCCTAGGGAGATTACTGATGCCATAAACAAGAGTGTTGAATTGTTAAGTCAACAACAGAAGTCACTGTGTACTTACTTCTCATGTGGGATCTGTCCTTAATGTGTTGTCCAATGTGAAGCAATGCTATAACTAGTACAGAAACAGTATTTTACACTTTGTGTTTCTGTGTGGGTGGAAACTGATGAAATCTTTACTTAATATATACTAAATCAATCTTCTGTATATAAAGAGAATTGAAAATGAATCTTGATGTGAATGGAATGGGAGAGGGAGTGGGAGATGGGAGGGGTGCAAGTGAGAGGGAAATTATAGGGGGGGAAGCCATTGTAATCCATAAACTGTACTTTGGAAATTTATATTTACTAAATAAAAGTTAAAAAAATCCATAGTGACAAGAATGTGCTGGAGTGTGCATGAGTCTAAGCACACTGAAGAGACGCTAAATTACTTCTGTAGTGAAACCAGTGAATGATCTAGAACAGAAAGTACGAAAGGACATAAAACATTCATGGAAAATTTGAAATAAAAGGTAAACATTTTTTAAAAGAAACTACAAGCTTATTTTTCATGATAACCTCCATCAGATTCAATACAATTTTGCAAGTGGTGATGCCTGGTACTTAGTTCATCCCTAAAGAACAGAGGATCCTGTAAAATTAATCATGTCAAGGTTGTCTTTAATATATCAATAACTGGAGCAAAATTGGTTCAATGTAAGTACTTCTTAAGATTAGAAACAAAAAGAAGGGCTGTCATCATGGTGCAGCTGATTAAGGGACCCCTTACAATAACAGCACCCCATATCAAAGTGAAACATTGTGTCTCTACTCATCTATTCCTGATCCATTTCCCTGCTAGTGTTCCTGGGAAAGCAGCAGAAGACAGCCCAAGTACTTGGACTCCTGCCACCACCACTGGAAACCAGGATGGAGTTCCAGAATCTTGGCTTCAGCCTGGCCCAGCCATGAACATTGTAGCCATTTGCAGAGTAAAAGAAACATTTGGGCAACATCTAGATAGCTAGCTAGCTAACTCTCTCTCTCTCTCTCTCCCCTCCCCCCGCAGTCATAAGTAAATAAATAAATGAATAAATAAACATATTTTAAGAACAAAGAAACAGAAAGCAGGCATAAGGAGCCAAATCAGGACTGTAAGGATTATACCTAATCGTTTTCCAATGAAATTCTCACAAAATTGGCCTTGCTTGATAGGAATGAGCAGGAACATTGTTGGGGTAGAGAAATGACTCTGTGATGAAGCTCCCTGGGCATATTTTTCCTACTAAAAATTTGGCTAACTTCCTCAAAACACTCTCATAATATGCAGATGTTATGGTCTTTTAGCGTCCCAGTAAAGTCGGTAAGATAAATGTGTTGAACATTCCAAAAAAACCATTGTCATGGCATTTGCTCTTGATGCCCACTTCACCTCTGGGAGTCATTCGGTTAATTGTGCTTTGTCTTCAGATCATACTGAAAAAGCCACGTTTCATCTTCTGTCTCAAAACTTACGAGAAATGCTTCAAGACATCCTACTTTGTTGAAATGTCCAGTGAAATCTCTGCTCTTGTCTATAGCTAATTTTGTTAGCAAACACAAGGTATCCATTTACTTGGAGTGTCACCAAAATAATCAGCCTCTAGTAGGATTTCTCAGATAAATGCTTTATTTACTTATGACACTCAAAAGAAACAGTGGGAGGATATATTTATCTAAAGAAACTCTTCCTGAGAATCCATTTTTCTTTTCAGCTTTCTTATAGGGTTAGAGGAGTATCCAAGATGTAGAAAAGAGGGATTTGGAGATTCCTTCATGTTGCCATTTATATCTTTATACTATGCTCTTTAAAAAAAGATATGTTTATTTGAAATGTAGAGCTAGCGAGAGACAGAAAGCTGCACTACAATGCTGGCCCCTAAACATAAGGTTTAAAAAATCAGATTCAAATTGGTTTCTTGCATTATTCCTTGTTTGTGGTGGCCTGGATCCATGTGAATACAGAATTGCAAGATAATCTACCCTGGACAATCCTCTGTAAAAAACAAACTGATGAGAGTAAGACTGTTTCAGATCCTCTTGCCTAAATCCTACACTCTTGGTTACAATCCAGATACAATGGTTTTGGCACCCATCAAGTGAAATGTATGATCTACTTAAATTGCTCAGTAGGAATAGTGTAAACTGAATCAAGTGAGATATCTTTGGCAGTTGGCTTGGATTCGACTGCTGTTTCTGCTCATAACCATTGGTTCTCCTCAGTCAGGGCACAGACAAGGTTATTTTTTCACAGATTGGTGTTGATAATCTGCTGCTGTGGATTTTATCTCCAGCATTGTCTTGTCTTTTCTCAAAACAAATTATCCATTGATGAGCTGATGGTTTCCTTGTCCCTGTGAACTTTTCATAAAGCATCATTAATTTCCCCATTATCTCAACCAAGCTTCATCATAAATTAGATGTTTGTTTTTGCTTCAGTCCTAGCAGAGTTCATGGTGCCCTGATGAAGGCTATTTTCAAATTGGTATCTCATTCTTGTTTGTATCTCAAACCATATCCTGTTCAGACATGCCATAACAAGTTAGTAAACATTCATTTTGCTGCAAAAACTTGAAATTCATGCATTCATTATTTTCATTATATGCATTTCCCATGAATATTTGAAGATGTTGTGTGTGTGTGTGTGTGTAAATCTGGGCCTGCGATTATCAAGAAAAGCTAAAAGGATGCTGGGTAAAGAACAATTCAGCCAGTAAAATGACAATTTGAGAGTTCAAGGCCCACTCAGGGGAGTACTATAGAATTCTTACAGTAAAGTGTATGCATGGAAGATAGAGGAGAAGGTCAAAACCTGGCAGGAACCAGCACTAGGACACTGTCGATAGCTTATGAAGTAATTTGGATTTATCTTCAAGGCAGTTGAGAAACAATGAATACCTTGAAGGCAAAGAGTGAAATCATTCAATTTACATTTTGAAGATTGCCCACAGACACTGTGCAGGATGAATTAGAAGGGCATGAGATTAAAGGCAGAGAGTTAATGCAGTTTCACAGATATAAGAGTCAATCACAGTATATCAGGGTTGTAGACTTTTTAACATTATACTACATTTCACGTATATTCACAGCATGAGAAAATAGAAGTTGTGAGTATAGAAAAAATGTAACTTTTTAACAAATAAATAATGACTTACACATTGAAATAAATGTTTCCAAGTGTTTTTCTGAAAAAAGTATGTACTTACTTTAATCTCACTGGCACCGCTCAAAATACATTTGTGTCTCTTCTCTTAAACTTGCTTTCAAAGACCATTTGTAAGCCCTACTAAAAATATGTTTTATTGCTTCATAAATTATTAAATTTTTGCTGGCAGATATTTGAATAAAAAGCTTGTTGCCTTACTTAATCAGACACCATATTTACAAATACCCTTGCCTCTTCTTTAAATTTAATGGAATGAATTCGGATGCTTTTAGAATAAAAAAAAGAGCTACATTTGGCCTAAAATATAGCAATTCCTTTAGGTGTTTTTAAAGGCTCTTGCCTTTTTTTTTTTTTTTTTTTTTTTGACAGGCAGAGTATACAGTGAGAGAAGAGAGAGAGACAGAGAGAAAGGTCTTCCATTTCAGTTGGTTCACCCTCCAATGGACACTGCGGCCAGTGCACTTTGGCCAGCGCACTGCGCTGATCCGAAGCCAGGAGCCAAGTGCTTCTCCTGGTCTCCCATGCGGGTGCAGGGCCTGAGCACTTGGGCCATCCTCCACTGCACTCCTGGGCCAAAGCAATGAGCTGGACTGGAAGAAGGACAACCAGGACAGAATCCGGCGCCCTGACCGGGACTAGAACCCAGTGTGCCAGCGCCGCGGGCAGAGGATTAGCCAAGTGAGCCGTGGCGCTGGCATGGCTCCTGCTTTTCTAAAGAATATGTGTTTTTACTCTTGTTCAGCGCTTTTTCACTACTCTTTCTTTTACTCATTCTAGGTTTTGATTTTTTCCCACTGTTTGCCTCAGTTTCTCTTCTAATTAAATAATAATCAAATTTAACTTTCATATTTGTTCCAAGGATTTGTATAAAGATTAAAGATGATGTGTGAGGAGTATTTATCTTTGTTTCTTTTTTTAAACTTTTATTTAATGAATATAAATTTCCAAAGTACAGCTTATGGATTACAATGGCTTCCCCCCCGCCCCATAACTTCCCTCCCACCTGCAACCCTCCCCTTGCCTGCTCCCTCTCCCCTTCCATTCACATCAAGATTCATTTTCATTTATCTTATATACAGAAGATCAGTTTAGTATATATTAAGTAAAGATTTCAACAGTTTGCACCCACACAGAAACACAAAGTGCAAAATACTGTTTGAGTACTAGTTATGTCATTAAATCACAATGTACATTAAGGACAGAGATCCTTAAACAGTCATTGATTATCCCAAGTGAGAGATATAAATAACAGCATTTAATTATGCTGTTTCCTAAATAACCCAGGTTGAGAATTTAAAGAGAATGCTTTAGGAAGCACACATTACTACAACATTATAGTTAGGAACAGGTATTGTGGCACTGTGGTGTAAGTTGCCCCTGGGATACCAGATTCTCATATAACAGTGCATGGAACTGAGACCTGCCTCTGCTTCCAATCCAGCTTCCTGCTAATATGCATCCTGAGAGGCAGCAGATGATGGACGAAGTACTTGGCTCCCTGCCACCCATGTGGGAGTTCCTGGCTCCCAGCTTGAGTCTGGCCAGACTCAGTTGTTAAGGGCATTTGGGGAGTGAACCAGCAGATGGAAAAATCCTCTCCTCTCCTCTCCTCTCCTCTCCTCTCCTCTCCTCTCCTCTCCTCTCCTCTCCCCTTCCCCCCTCCCCTCTCTCCTCTCCCGTCCCCTCTCCTCTCCCTCTTCTTTCTCTCTCTCTCCTTCCCCATCTCCACACACATTCAGCTTTTCAAATAAAATAAAATAAATAAATAAATAAATAAAAGCTTTAAAGATATTATACTGAATAAATGTAATCAGAAATAGATCTTAGTGAAAACTAAGAATGGGAATAGGAGAGAGGGGAGGCAGAAGGGTGGGAGTGCTGGTGGAAGGGAGAGCAGGATGGGAAGAATCACTAAATTTGTACATATGAAATACATGGAGTTTGTATACCTTAAATAAAAGGTTTTTAGGTTTAAAAAAACAGAACAACAACAATAAAATATTACACTGAAAACAAATTTATCTGCATTTGGTTTAGAATATTCATCACATGATTTCACAGAACCTCTGGTTATTTTTACGGGCATAATCTTTATTTTATTACATTTCACTCAGATGAACTATAGAAATACTCAAATGTGAATTTCTATGTAACTTTATTTCAAGTAATGTATTCATACTACAGAGGAACCCGATTCATAGTTTGAAACAAGTTTAATTATATCAGTCTTTTTAGGACATGTTTTAAATTCGGCTTTTACTTTAGCAGCTGCATTTTTCTTCACAGTATGTGTCAAAAATATCCAGTGGGTTATGTCGGGCAGGCAAGTACCCTCATGGCTTTCCTCTTCATCCCTTGTTTTCACATTTCCCTTTCAAATCTGAGTACATTATATTTTTCTTAGAAGCTGTGAGGGCTTTTTTTTTTTAACTTCTGGAATATTATGGTTAGTCATGCTTTAACCCTGCGATTATAAAGTAAATTGAAAGTGTGTTATTGCAAACATTAAATGAAAAAAAAAAAAGAAGGAAGGAGGGGAGATTCATGGAGGAAGGTAGGGAAGTATGGTTATACTATTAGAATTGTATCCATGAAATAAATTTGTTCTCTTTTTTTTTTTTTTTTTTTTTTGTCAGGCAGAGTGGACAGTGAGAGACAGAGACAGAGAAAGGTTTTCCTTTGCCATTGATTCACCCTCCAATGGCCGCCGAGGCCAGCATGCTGCAGCTGGCACACCGCGCTTACCCGATGGCAGGAGCCAGGTGCTTTTCCTGGTCTCCCATGGGGTGCAGGGCCCAAGCACTTGGGCCATCCTCCATTGCACTCCCGGGCCACAGCAGAGAGCTGGCCTGGAAGGGGGGTAACCGGGACAGAATCCGGCGCCCCGACCGGGACTAGAACCTGGTGTGCCAGCGTCGGTAGGCAGAGGATTAGCCTATTGAGCCGTGGCGCCGGCCAATTTGTTCTCTTTACAGTAATATTTTTTTTTTTTTAGATTTTTATTTACTTATTTGAGAGGTAGAGTTTCAAACAGAGAGGGAAAGATACTAGATACAGAGAAATGTGTTCCGCTGGTTCACTGTCCAAGTCGCTTCAATGACCAGAGATGAGTTAATCTGAAGACAGGAGCCAGGAGTTTCTTCCAGGTCTCCCATGCAGGTACTGGGGCCCTCCCTAGCACTCGGGTCATCTTCCACTGCTTTTCCAGCAAGGCAGAGAGCTGGATCAGAAGAGGAGCTTCTGGGATAGGAACAGGTACTCATATAAGATGCCAGTGCCATAGGCAGTCTTAGCCCACTATGCCACAGCATCAACACCTACATTAATAATTTTAAAATATTATTTATTTGAAAGGCAGAGTTACAAAGAAGCAGAGGCAGAGATAGAAAGAGAGAGATTTTCCATCCACTAGTTTACTCCTCAAATGGCCAATCCGAAGTCAGGAGCCAGGAGCTTCTTCTGGGTCTCCTACACAGGTACAGGGGCCCAAGGACTTAGGCCATCCTCTACTGCTTTCCCAGGCCATAGCAGAGAGCTGGATCGGAAGTGGAGCAGCTGGGACATGGACCAGGGCCCATGTGGGATGCCAACACTGCAGGGAGCAGCTTTACCCATTACATCACAACGCCAGACCCCATTAATAAAGGTTTTAAGAAGCTGTGAGTTTTTGGACGGTGCCGCGGCTCACTAGGTTAATCCTCCGCCTACCGGCACCGGCACACCGGGTTCTAGTCCTGGTCAGGGCACCGGATTCTGTCCCAGTTGCCCCCTTCCAGGCCAGCTCTCTGCTATGGCCAGGGAGTGTGGTGGAGGATGGCCCAAGTGCTTGGGCCCTGCACCCCATGGGAGACCAGGATAAGTACCTGGCTCCTGCCATCGGATCAGCACGGTGCACCAGCTGCAGCGCACCAGCCGCGGCGGCCATTGGAGGGTGAACCAACGGCAAAGGAAGACCTTTCTCTCTGTCTCTCTCACTGTCCACTCTGCCTGTCAAAAAAAAAAAAAAAAAAAAAAAAAAGAAGCTATGAGTTTTAAAAGTATTTTTGTCCCATAGAAGTTTACCTAATGTAACTCTCAAGATGGCTTTGAACTTGGTGTGCTCTCTCTTTATCAGACATACTTCCTCAACTGATATCAATATATGCAATTTATATTTAATTTGCATCACTATATTCTGTTCTGGGAACTAAGAAAACATCACATTAGAAGATGCTGTACAGGAAAGGATGAAATATGAAAAAGTGAAGACTTGTACATTTTACATGAGTACCCCTTGCATTTTTAATAAGTTCATTTTTTTGAAAGATAGCTTGTATTTAAGGTAAATATTCATTCTCTTATATCTTTCTATTAATTATCCCTCAATTAACAATTCACACTTTCAGTTTTACCATGATGTTCTGAAGACACTGAAATACATAAGATATTTCAGCATGGGTTATACAAGATATATGAAAAGACAAGAAAATATGTTTAATATGGATAAAAGATATGAAGAAGAAAAAGTCATAGAGTGTTTTAGATCATGTAATTAACAGAATTAACCTTGAGTAACCATAAATTATCTGCTTAAGATTATTCCTTCACACTAGTCTAAAATTATTTTAAGGAGAGAATTTGTCTTTTTAATTTCTGTATTTGTATCACCTGTACAACATCCAACTTTTAGTTGCATTTTAGTTGCATTTTAATTTTTAGTGGCTGTGTCTATTGTTCCATTTGGTCTAGATACTTAACAACTTCATGAGTCAATCATATCATTTAATTTTGTATCCACAAATACATCACATTTTTTTTTTCTTTTTTTGACAGGCAGAGTGGACAGTGAGAGAGAGAGAGAGAGAGACAGAGAGAAAGGTCTTCCTTTTGCCGTTGGTTCACCCTCCAATGGCTGCCGCGGCTTGCGCGCTGTAGCCGGCACACTGCGTTGATCTAATGGCAGGAGCCAGGTACTTATCCTGTTCTCCCATAGGGTGCAGGGCCCAAGCACTTGGGCCATCCTCCACCACACTCCCTGGCCACAGCAGATAGCTGGCCTGGAAGAGGGGCAACCAGGACAGAACCCGGTGCCCTGACTGGGACTAGAACCCCATGTGCCGGCGCCACAAGGCGGAGGATTAGCCTAGTGAGCCGCGGCGCCGGCCATCACTTTTTAATATATAAAATAACTATAAAAGTTTCTTTCCTTGTTTTAGTTTTTTTTATAAAATTAATTTGTCTTATGTTAAGTAGTTGATGAAAAGGAAGAGAGAGAAATTGCAAACTTTCCTAGGTAAAATTATGTTAATGAAACTGATTTCCTATGTGCTCATAAGAATTTTCCTGTATTGTCATCCTCTATTAAGATGACATATTTGTAGCGGCACTGCGGCTCAATAGGCTAATCCTCCTCCTAGCAACGCCGGCACACCGGATTCTAGTCCTGGTCGGGGCGCCGGATTCTGTCCCGGTTGCCCCTCTTCCAGGCCAGCTCTCTGCAATGGCCAGGGAGTGCAGTGGAGGATGGCCCAAGAACTTGGGCCCTGCACCCCATGGGAGACCAGGATAGGTACCTGGCTCCTGCCTTCGGATCAGCACTGTGTGCCTGCAGCAGCAGGCCACGTGGCGGCCATTGGAGGGTGAACCAACGGCAAAGGAAGACCTTTCTCTCTGTCTCTCTCTCTCACCGTGCACTCTGCCTGTATAAAAAAAAAAAAAAAAAAAAAAAAAAAAAAAAAAAAAAAAAAAAAAAGATGACATATTTGTTATAACTAACGAAGCAATACTGGCGTATATTTATTAACTGAAGCTCTTTTTTATTCAGATTTCCTTAGTTTCTACATCATGTCCTTTTTATTTTCAAAGATTCCATCCATCATACCATGTTAAAATTGGTTGTCATTTTGGATTCCAAGATGGCAGAACAGGGAGGGAATTCATTGCTCTAGTCTAGGAGAAGATAGATAGAAAAAATAAAAAGGAGAGAAAAAACGGACTCCTATGGATATAAAGCTAGTTGAAAATAGCTATTAGTAAAAAATAAGAATGGGAATAGAAGACAGAGGAAGGAGAAGAGTGAGAGTGTGTGAAGGACAGAGGGAGGGTAGGGTAGGAAGCATCACTATGTTCCTAAATTGTATTTATGAAATGCATGAAGTTTGTATACCTTAAATAAAAGGTTTCTAGGTAAAAAAAAAAATAAAATAAAATTAGTTATCACATACCTAGAGACTGCTGTTGTGACAGTATCTCAAATTACTCTGTTTCTGGAGACTTTAATAGCTTTGAAGGATAGTACTTTGTTTTTCCTTGGTGTATATCTCAATAGGTTTATTTATCCTACATTTTTCTCATGATTAGATGAGTGATGCAGTTTATTGGGAGAAACTATGGAATCAAACTGTCATTTACATAATATCATACAAGTAACTATTGCTTGGAGAAAAATACCAAGTGTGAAATGTGTGCATTTGAAAAGAAGAAAGATTTTTCACAAATAATCAAAATTTTTATTCCTACAGACTGGAAAGATAAAAATATATTAAACTCAAAGTAAATAGAAATAGTAAAATAATAAAAATAAGAGCAAATATCAATGTGATATAAAAACATAAAAATTACAAAGAAAATCAACAAAACCAAAATTGTTCCTTCAAACAGAATAATAATGTTTTTAAAAAAACAAATATAGTCCAGTAAAATGGGTAGAAAATCGAAGTTACTAGCTGAGGTGAAAGAGAAAATCACTAATGAAAAACAATGGAATGCTATAATAAACTGATGCCAGTCAACTTTTTGGATGATGAAATATGTAAATTCCTTGAAAAAATTACCAAAACATAAATAAAATATTCAAATATGAGCAGCCCTGTTTATACCAAATAAATTTAACTCATAGTTTAAAAAAAAAATCCATAGACGAAACTCTAAGTCCAGATATCTTCCCTGAAGACTATTATTAAATATGTTAAAAATAAATTTTAGAAAGAGATGAGCTGACAACTTTAGCAAATTAAATATTTTTTTCGGGGGTTTGCCATATGGCACAGCAGATAAAATGCTGCTTGGGATGCCTGCAGTACTTGTGTCCAAGTACTGAGTATGCTTCCATTTCCATTGTACTGCTAATGTGCACCCAATTGGTGACCCAAGAACTTGGTTCTCTGCTACCAATGTAGGGGACTTGGATTGAGTTCTTGGCTCCTGGATTTGGCCTAGCCCACTGCCATCTGTTGTAGACATTTGAGGGATGAACCTGTGGTTAGAAATCTCTCCCTGTCTCTCAATTCCTTTGATTTTCAAATAAAAATTTAAAAAATATTTTCTAAAGACACTGTTGAAACACCAAAATGAAAACCACTTATGGGCAGTAAATAGTATATCTAATATAAGGAGGTATAATATATAATAATATAGTATAATATATAATTAACTGGAATTGGCACAGTGATTGGGATGCTGGCGTCACAGGCTCTAACTCTCTGTGCCAAATTGTCAGCCACAATTATATTACCTTTTTTAATCAAACTCCAAACACCTTTAAAAACTCAATGTTTTAATTGGGGAATCTTCTACTGACTAGTATTTCAGCTCAATAATTATTTATCTAGGGTACAGTGGGCTAAGTCTCCATTTACAAAGCTAGCATTCCATGACAGAGTGCCAGTTTGAGTTGTGGTTACACTTATTCTCTTCTTTAATACTTATTTTTTTATTTGAAAGGTAGGGTTATAGAGAGTGAGGTCTTCCACCTGCTGATTCACTCTTCAAGTGACTGGCCCAGGGCTGGGCCAGGCTGAAGCCAAGATTTGGAGGAATTCTATCTGGTTCTCCCATGTAGGAGGCAGGGGCCCAAACACTGGGAAACTTTCTGCTGCTTTCTCAGGCACATTAGCAGGGAATTGGATTGGAAGTGGAGCAGCTGGGACTCAAATTGGCACCCATATGAGATGCCCACATTGTAGACAGCAGCCTAGCACACTGTGCCACAAAACCTGCCTGAGGCTCTACTTCTGATCCAGCATTCTCCTGTTGTGCTGATGATGGACCAAGCACTTGAATCCCTGCCACCCTCATGGGAGACCTGAATGGAGTTCCTGGCTCCAAGCTTTGAAATTTTTTTCCTTTCAAGTTTCCTGCTACTGCTTAGATGTTTTGGAAAACAGTGATAACCATGGGCAATTGTTAACACTATGTTTCTGTCAGTCCATCTGGAATAATGTGCCAACTGGTACAAGCTTCTTTGGCGAGATCTCCAGTGGCCTGAGCTTTGTAAAATGGGTTCTTTTTCTTTTCTTAAGGACAGGAACAGGGTCCTGATACAAAGGTGGCTCAAGAAAAAATCAGGCCAGAATAAACATTACCAATTCAAGAAAAAAAAATGAATGAACAAATTAGTGAATAGTGATAAATTTATGGTATTTGGGAAGAAATTTTAAAAAGTTTAGGATTTACCTAAAATTTAAGGAAAATAAGTTGAACTGATGTGCATATTTACTATTTAAGATGCTTCAAATGGATTCCTATCACTTATCTAATGTAAGCATCTGAACACAGTCTGAGATGGGCTTTGTGACTGTTCAGAATAACATACAGATGAGACAAATATGGCAGAGAGCGATGTGACTAATTGAGCAGAGATGGTGGGTGGTAGAGAGGCTGATCAGCAGACTGGGTTCCTTGATGTACCTTCCTGCACCAGCATAACATTACATGAGTGAGATGCTCCTTCACATAGTATTCCCATGCTGACTTAGTGAAACTAGTCCCATATCCTCCTAAATTTCCCCTTTCTGATCACAGACACCTTGGAGATCTCTGCTGTTTACATTAAAACTTGGCTGTTTTCTGCATCATATATAATTTTCACTTTTTATATTTTTCATGTTTTCCAAAAAGCCATACTTTCTTCAAGATAAGGCCTGAGATTCTTGATATGACAAGTCAATGCAAACATGTAAATGAAATGAAATTCCACATCAAGAATATAGAAAGAAAATTCAATCAAAGTAGTAAAGAGGGGTTGGCAGAGAGATGATAAACATCATTCACTGACATTCCTAATTAAAGCTGAACTAACATTTTTGAGAACTGTTGCTGGATAAACATATCCGCTCATTGCTGAGGTGCCTATCTTCACATTCTTTAATATAATGCAGTTCCAAAGGATTTTGAGCCTTCACTTTGTATTAGCTCTCCAGGGATTATTTTTTACTACCTAGGGAGATATATCATCAATAAAGTAAAAGAAAAATACAAAATTGTGTATGTCTCCCAAATAAATAAATTATTTTATAATAAGGAAGAGAAAGAAAAAAATATCATCAAAATATAAAATGCTATGCTTGGTAGACTTTCTTTGTGCCTATGGATTGGAGATTTTTCATTTGGTAAAGTAAACTATAGTTCCTATAGCCTTTAAGTGCTCTATCCCAGTCTGTGATTTTACTGTAATCACCTAGAGTTTTCCCTTTTCTTACTCTCTAAAAAGACTTTCTAAATTCTTCCTTTCTTCTCTAGTATACTTTCCTCCAATTAGCTAATTATGCTGCATACTTAATTGAAAAAAGGAAATAATCACAGCAAAATTTTTCTTTTTACAGTAAATTGTCAATCTACTATTGTCTATCAACTATCTGCACGCTTTTTTTTCTCTAGCCACTGGAGATTCAGCTTTGTACTCTACATGGACTCCAGACTCCAGTCAGAAATTTCTACTTTTGCCATTTCCACTGTTAATAACCTGGGCAGAGCTACCATGGTCTCTTCCTTGGAGTACTAAAAAGATTTAAATAGTGTGTTTGTCCCCTAAAATCCATTTCCCCACATAATCTAAACTAAGTCAATTAATTTATTTATTAATTCAATGAAAAGTCATTGTTTTTTGTGTCATGTACTATCACAGTAACTAAGGATACAATGACATACAGACAAAAGTCTTACCATCATGAAGCTTATATTTTAGAGAATGAGGAATCTAACAGCTAAGTTAAAGACATTGCATGTGTCACATAGATATGCATGCACATATACATGCCATCTCTCTTTATACATGTAATTTTGTTTCTAAAGAAACCTTTTATTTAATGAGTACAAATTTCATAAGTACAACTTTAGGAATACAGTGATTCTTCTCATCATACCCATCCTCCCAACCCCACTCTCAACCTTCCTCCCTCTCCCTCTCATTCCCAATCCTGTTCTCCATTAAGATTCATTTTCAGTTAACTTTATACAGAGAATACCAGCTCAATATTAAGTAAAGATTTCAACAATTTGTGCACACATACACACAAAATATAAAAAAGAACCTTTTGAGAACAAGTTTTACAATTAATTCCTGTAGTACAACTCATTGAGGACAGGGATCCTGCATGGGGAATAAATGCACAGTGACTCCTGTTGGTAATTTAACAATTAATGTTCTTATGTAGTATGTCAGTGATCATCAGAAGCTTTAATATGCAGTTGAATTCAGCACTGAAGCCATCTGGTCCTGGACTGTTCTTTGTTGTGAGGGTCTTTATTACTAATTCAATTTTTGTCTTGGTAATGCATCCGTTTAGGTTTTCTATGTCTTCTTGCTTCAGTTTAAGTAGATTGTTGTGTCCAGAAATCTATCCATTTCTTCCAGGTGTCACAGTTTGTTGGCATACACAGCTCTTTGTAGTAGTTTCTGATAATTTGTTTTAATTTCTGTGGTGTCTGTTGTTACATTTCCTTTTTCACCTCTAATTTTATTGATGTGGGTCTTTTATCTCCTTTTTTTGGTTAGTGGGGCAAATGTTGTGTCAATTTTGTATATTTTTTTAAAAAACCATCTCATCATTCTGCTGATCTTTCATATTTTTTGTTTCAATTTTGTTGATTTCTTCTCTAATTTTAACTATTTCTTTTCTCCTACTAGTTTTCATTTTGGTTTGCTGTTGTTTTTCTAGATGCTTGACATGCATTGATAGCTCATTTATTTGGTGCCTTTCCAATTTCTTGATTTAGGCACCAATTGCAATAAATTTTCCTCTTAACGCTGCTTTTTCTGTATCCCAAAAGTTTTGATATGTAATAATGTCATCTTCATTTGTTTTCAGAAATTTTTTGATTTTCTTTTCTTTTTTTTTACATTTTTTTTTAACTTTTATTTAATGAATATAAATTTCCAAAGTACGACTTATGGATTACAATGGCTTCCCCCCCATACCGTCCCTCCCACCTACAACCATCCCATCTCCCATTCCCTCTCCCATTCCATTCACATCAAGATTCATTTTCAATTCTCTTTATATACAGAAGATCGGTTTAGTATATATTAAGTAAAGGTTTCATCAGTTCCCACCCAAAACCCTCCCATTTCCCACTCCCTCTCCCCCCTCCCATTTCCCACTCCCTCTCCCCTTCCATTCACATCAAGATTCATTTTTGATTATCTTAATATACAGAAGATCAGCTTAGTATACATTAAGTAAGGATTTCAACAGTTTGCTTCCACACAGAAACATAAAGTGAAAAATAATAGATGATTTTTTTAAATGATGATGAAATCAGATCAGACCTATTGTCATGTTTAATCCCAGTGAGAGTCAAGTTGGGAATTGATAATTTCTTTTTTTTTTTTTTTACAGAAGATCAGTTTAGTATGCATTAAGTAAAGATTTCAACAGTTTGCACCCCCATAGAAACACAAAGTGAAATATATTGTTTGAGTACTCGTTATAGTATTAAATCTCAATGCACAGCACATTAAGGACAGAGATCCTACATGAGGAGTAAGTGCACAGTGACTCCTGTTGTTGACTTTACCAATTGACACTCCTGTCTATGGCATCAGTAGTCTCCCTATGCTCCGGTCATGAGTTTCCAAGGCTATGGAAGCCCTCTGAGTTCTCCAACTCTTATCTTGTTTAGACAAGGTCATAGTCAAAGTGGAGGTTCTCTCCTCCCTTCAGAGAAAGGTACCTCCTTCTTTGATGACCTGTTCTTCCCACTGGGATCTCACTCACAGAGATCTTTTGCCAGAGTGTCTTGGCTTTCCATGCCTGAAATACTCTCATGGGCTTTTCAGCCAGATTGGAATGCCTTTAGGGCTGATTCTGAGGCCAGAGTGCTATTTAGGACATCTGCCATTCTATGAGTCTGCTGAGTATCTCACTTCCCATGTTGGATCACTCTCCCCTTTATTTATTCTATTGGTTAGTGTTAGCAGGTACTAGACTTGTTTATGTGCTCCCTTTGACTCTTAGTCCTTTCATTATGATCAATTGTGAACTGAAATTGATCACTTGCAATAGTGAGATGGCATTGGTACATGCCACCTTGATGGGATTGAATTGGAATCCCCTGGTATGTTTCTAACTCTACCATTTGGGGCAAGTCAGCTTGAGCATGTCCCAAATTATACATCTCTTCCCTCTCTTATTCCCACTCTTATGTTTAACAGGGATCATATTTCAGTTAATTTTCAACACTTAAGAATAACTGGAGCAAGGACAGTCTATTCAATAAATGGTGCTGGGAAAATTGGATTTCCACGTGCAGAATCATGAAACAAGACCCCTACCTTACACCTTACACAAAAATCCACTCAACATGGATTAAAGACCTAAATCTACGACCTGACACCATCAAGTTACTAGAGAACATTGGAGAAACCCTTCAAGATATTGGCACAGGCAAAGAATTTCTGGAAAAGACCCGGGAGGCACAGGCAGTCAAAGCCAAAATCAACTATCGGGATTGCATCAAATTGAGAAGTTTCTGTACTGCAAAAGAAACAGTCAGGAGAGTGAAGAGACAACCGACAGAATGGGAAAAAATATTTGCAAACTATGCAACAGATAAAGGGTTAATAACCAGAATCTACAAAGAGATCAAGAAACTCCACAAAAACAAAACCAACAACCCACTTAAGAGATGGGTGGGAGTGCAAACTCGTAAGGTCACTATGGAAGTCAGTCTGGAGATTCCTCAGAAACCTGAATATAACCCTACCATACAACCCAGCCCTACCACTCCTTGAAATATACCCAAAGGAATTTAAATTGGCCAACACAAAAGCTGTCTGCACATTAATGTTTATTGCAGCTCAATTCACAATAGCTAAGACCTGGAACCAACCCAAATGCCAATCAACATTAGACTGGATAAAGAAATTATGGGACATGTACTCTATAGAATACTATACAGCAGTCAGAAACAACGAAATGCGGTCATTTGCAACAAGATGGAGGAATCTGGAAAACATTATGCTGAGTGAATTAAGCCAGTCCCAAAGGGACAAATATCATATGTTCTCACTGATCGGCGACAACTAATTGAGCACCAAAGGGAAAACCTGTTGAAGTGAAATGGACACTATGAGAAACAGTGACTTGATCAGCTCTTGTCCTGACTGTTGATGTACAATGTAATACTTTATCCATTTTAGCATTTTTTTTTGTTCTAGTACTATTGGTTGAACTCTGTAATTCACACGCAATTATTCTTAGGTGTTTAAATTTTAACTGAAAAGTGATCCCTGTTAAATATAAGAGTGGGAATAAGAGAGGGAGGAGATGTACAATTTGGGACATGCTCAATCAGACTTGCCCCAAATGGTGGCGTTAGAAATGTGCCAGGGGATTCCAATACAATCCCATCAAGGTGGCATGTACCAATGCCATTTCACTCGTCCAAATGATCAATTTCAGTTCACAGTTGACCACACTGATAGGTCTAAGAGTCGAAGGGATCACAGAAACAAGACTAGTGTCTGCTAATACTCACTGATAGAATCAAAAAGGGAGAGAACGATCCAACATGGGAAGCAGGATACACAGCAGACTCATAGAATGGCAGATGTCCTAAATAGCACTCTGGCCTCTGAATCAGCCCTTAAGGCATTCGTATCTGGCTGAAGAGCCCATGAGAGTATTTTAGGCATGGAAAGCCAAGACACTCTGGAAAAAAAAAAAAAAGAAAAGAAAAGAGGACCTAAATGAAAGATCTCTGTGAGTGAGATCCCAGTGGAAAGAACAGGGCCATCAAAAAAGGAGGTACCTTTCTCTGAAGGGAGGAGAGAACTTCCACTTTGACTATGACCCTGTTGGAATAAGATCGAAGTTGGCAAACTCAAAAGGCTTCGATAGCCTTGGCAACTCATGACTAGAGCCTAGGGAGATTACTGATGGCATAAACAAGAATGTCATATTGTTAAGTCAACAACAGGAGTCACTGTGTACTTACTTCTCATGTGGGATCTATCCTTAATGTGTTGTCCAATGTGAAGTAATGCTATAACTAGTACTGCAACAGTATTTTACACTCTGTGTGTCTGTGTGGGTGCAAACTGATGAAACCTTTACTTAATATATACTAAATCGATCTTCTGTATATAAAGAGAATTGAAAATGAATCTTGATGTGAATGGAATGGGAGAGGGAATGGGAGATGGGAGGGTTGCAGGTGTGAGGGAAGTTATGGTGGGGGAAGCCATTGTAATCCATAAGCTGTACTTTGGAAATTTATATTCACTAAATAAAAAAATTCAAAAAAAAAAAAAAAAAAAAAAGAATGGTTACCCTGAATGTTAATGGTCTCAACTCCCTGGTTAAAAGACACAGACTAGTTGAATGGATTAAAAAAGAAAACTCATCTATTTGCTGCCTACAAGAAATACATCTGCCTGGGCTGTGGCTTACTAGCCTAATCCTCCACCTTGCAGCACTGGCACACTGGGTTCTAGTCCCAGTCAGGGTGCTGGATTCTGTCCCAGTTGCTCCTCTTCCAGGCCAGCTCTCTGCTGTGGCCCGGGAGTGCAGTGGAGGGTGGCCCACTTGCTTGGGCCCTGCACCCCATGGGAGACCAGGATAAGTACCTGGCTCCTGCCATCGGATCAGCGCGATGCACCGGCCGCAGCGCGCCGGCTGCAGCAGCCATTGGAGGGTGAATAAACAGCAAGAGGAAGACCTTTCTCTCTGTCTCTCTCTCTCACTGTCCACTCTGCTTGTCAAAAAAAAAAAAAAAGAAAGAAAAGAAATACATCTCTCCAACAAAGGCACATGCGGACTGAAAGTGTAAGAACGGAAAACAATAATACATGCTAAAATAAACCAAAACAGAACTGATGTCATCATCCTAATATCATAGAAAATAGACTTTAATATAAAACTACTAAAAGAGACAAATAATGACACTATATACTGATTAAAAAATCAATTCAACAGGAAGGTGTGATTATTATAAATGCATATGCACCTAATTACAGGGCACCTGGATATCTAAGAGAATTGTTAATGAATTTAAAGGAAGACATAGACTCAAATACAACAGTAATGGAGGACTTCAATACTCTACTTTCAGCAATGGGCAGATCATCCAGACAGAAAATCAACAAGGAAAAAACAGAGTTAATTGACACTGTAGACCAAATACACATAGCAGAGATCTACATAGCCTTCCAACCTACAGCCAAAGAATGAACATTTTTCTCACCATTGAATGGAAATTTCTCTAAGATTTAGAGTATTATGCAAGGCCATAAAGAAAGTTTCAGCAATGTCAATACATTGAAATCATACCATGCATTTTCTAGGACCACAAGGCAATGAAGCTGGAAATCAGCAACTCAGGAATCCCTAGATAATTTGCAGACACATGGAAACAAACTGAGCAGCATGCTCCTGAATGAACAGTATGTCATAGAAGATATCAAAAGAAAATCAACACTTAAGAATAACTGTGTATTAATTACAGAATTAAACCAGTCATATTAAGTAGAACAGACAAAAAAACTACTAAGAGGGATAATGTATTAAGTTGTTCATTAACAGTCAGGGCTATGCTGATCAAGTCACCGTTTCTCGTAGTGTCCATTTCACTTCAACAGGTTTCCTTTTTGGTGTTCAGTCAGTTGTCACCGATCAGGGAGAACATATGGTATTTGTCCCTTTGGGACTGGCTTATTTCACTCAGCATGATGTGTTCCAGATTCCTCCATTTTGTTGCAAATGACTGGATTTCGTTGTTTCTTACTGCGGTATAGTATTCTAAAGAGTACATATCCCATAACTTTTTTATCCAGTCTATTGTTGATGGGCATTTAGGTTGGTTCCAGGTCTTAGCTATTGTGAATTGAGCTGCAATAAACATTAGGGTGCAGACCGCTTTTTTGTTTGCCAATTTAAATTCCTTTGGGTAAATTCCAAGGAGTGGGATGGCTGGGTCGAACGGTAGGGTTATCTTCAGGTTTCTGAGGAGTCTCCAGACTGACTTCCATAGTGGCTTAACCAGTTTGCATTCCCACCAACAGTGGGTTAGTGTCCCTTTTTCCCCACATCCTCTCCAGCATATATTATTTGTAGATTTCTGAATGTGAGCCATTCTATCTGGGGTGAGGTGAAACCTCATTGTGGTTTTGATTTGCATTCCCTGATTGCTAGTATCTTGAAATTTTTTTCATGTGTCTGTTGGCCATTTGGATTTCCTCTTTTGAAAAATGTCTATTGAGTTCCTTGGCCCAACGCTTAAGTGTGTTGTTTGTTTTGATGTTGTGTTGTTTCTTGATTTCTTTGTAGATTCTGGTTATTAACCCTTTATCTGTTGCATAGTTTGCAAATATTTTTTCCCATTCTGTCGGTTGCCTCTTCACTCTCCTGTTTCTTGTGCAGTACAAAAACATCTCAATTTGATGCAATCCCAATAGTTAATTTTGGCTTTGACTACCTGTGCCTCCAGTGTCTTTTCTAGGAAGTCTTTGCCGGTACCTATATCTTGCAGTGTTTGTCGAATATTCTCTAATAATTTCATGGTGTCAGGACATAGATTTAGGTCTTTAATCCGTGTTGAGTGAATTTTTGTGTAAGGTGAATGGTAGGGGTCTTACTTCATGATTCTGCACATGGAAATCCAATTTTCCCAGCACCATTTATTGAATGGACTTTCCTTGCTCCAGGGATTGGTTTTGGATCCTTGATCAAATATAAGTTGGCTGTAGATGTTTGGATTGATTTCTGGCGTTTCTATTTGGTTCCTTGGTCTATCCATCTGTTTCTGTACAGTACCATGCTGTTTTGATAACAACTGCCCTGTAGTATGTCCTGATATCTGGTATTGTGATGCCTCCGGCTTTGTTTTGTTGTACAAGATTGCTTTATCTATTTGAGATCTCCTGTGTATCCATTTGATTTTCAGCATCATTTTTTCCAGATCTGAAAAGAATGTCTTCAGTATTTTGATTGGCATTGTATTGAATCTGTAAATTGCTTTTGGGAGAATGGACATTTTGATGATAGTGATTCTTCCAATCCATGAGCATGGAAGATTTTTCCATTTTTTGGTATCCTCTTCTAATTCTTTATTTAAGGTTTTGTAATTTTCATTGTAGAGATCTTTAACATTATTGGTTAAGTTTATTTCAACGTATTTGGTTGTTTTTTTAGCTATTGTGAATGGGATTGATCTTAGAAGTTCTTCCTCAGTCATGGCATTGTCTGTGTATACAAAGGCTGTTGATTTTTGTGCATTGATTTTATACCCTGCTACTTTGCCAAACTCTTCTATGAGTTCCAATAGTCTCTTAGTAGAGTTCTTTGGATCCCCTAAATAAAGAATCATATCCTCTGCAAAGAGGGATAGTTTGACTTCTTCCTTCCCAATTTGTATCCCTTTAATTTCTTTTTCTTGCCTAATAGCTCTGGCTAGAACTTCCAGAACTATATTGAATATCAGTGGTGAGAGTGTACCAGATCTCAGTGGAAATGTTTCCAACTTTTCCTCATTCAATTGGATGTTGGCCGTGGGTTTTTCATAGATTGCTTTGATTGTATTGAGGAATGTTCCTTCCATACCAAATTGTCTTAGAGTTTTCATCATGAAAGGGTGTTGAATTTATCAAATGCTTTCTCTGCATCTATTGAGATGTGAACATTGAACCATCCCTGCATACCAGAGATAAAACCCACTTGGTCTGGGTGGATGATCTTTCTGATGTGTTGTTGCATTCTATTGTCCAGAATTTTATTGAGGATTTTTGCATCTATGTTCATCAGGGATATTGGTCTGTAATTCTCTTTCAATGCTGCATCTTTCTCTGGCTTAGGGATTAAGGTGATGCTGGCTTCATAGAAAGAATTTGGGAGGATTCCCTCTTTTTCAATTGTTCTGAATAGTTTGAGAAGAATTGGAGTTAGTTCTTCTTCAAATGTCTGGTAGAATTCAGCAGTGAATCCATCTGGTCCTGGGCTTTTCTTTGTTGGGAGGGCCTTTATTACTGTATCAATTTCTGTCTCAGTAATTGGTCTGTTTAGTTTTTCTATGTCTTCCTGGTTCAATTTAGGTAGGTTGCATGTGTCCAGGAATCTATCCATTTCTGATAGATTTCCCTGTTGCTGGCATACAAGTCCTTGTAGTAATTTCTGATGATTCTTTTTATTTCTGTGGTGTCTGTTGTTACGTTTCCTTTTTCATCTCTGATTTTATTGATTTGGGTCTTTTCTCTTTTTTTAGTTAGTTGGGCCAATGGGGTGTCAATTTTGTTTATTTTATCAAAAAACCAGCTCCTTGTTTGGCTGATTTTTTGTAATGTTTTTCTTGATTCAATCCTGTTGATTTCTTCTCTGATTTTAACTATTTCTCTTCTCCTACTAGATTTGGGTCTGGTTTGCTGCAGATTTTCTAGATCCTTGAGATGAATTGAAAGCTCATTTATTTGGTGCCTTTCCAATTTCTTGATGTAGGCACCTATTAATATAAACTTTCCTCTTACCACTTCTTTTGCTGTATCCCATAAGTTTTGGTATGTTGTGCTGTTATCCTCATTTATTTCCAGAAAGTTTTTGATTTCTCTTTTGATTTCTTCTATGACCCATTGTTCATTCAGGAGCATGTTGTTCAATCTCCATGTGTTTGCATATGGTCTAGGGATTCCTGAGTTGCTAATTTCCAACTTCATTCCTTTATGGTCTGAGAAGCTGCATGGTATGATTCTAATTCTTTTGAATTTGCTGAGACTTCCTTTATGGCCTAATATGTGGTCAATCCTAGAGAAGGTTCCATGTACTGTTGAGAAGAATGTAAATGCTTTATGTTTAGGATGAAAAGTTCTGTAGATATCTGTTAGATCCATTGGGCTATAGTGTCATTTAAATCTACTGTTTCCTTGTTTATGTTCTGTCCTGTTGACCTATTTCTGAGAGTGGAGTATTGAAGTCCCCTAGTACTATTGTATTGGAGTCTAAGTCTCCCTTTAAGTCCCTTAACAAATCTTTTAAATAAACCGGTGCCCTGTAATTAGGTGCATATACATTTATAATAGTTACATCTTCCCGTTGAATTGATCCCTTAATCATTATATAGTGCCCCTCTTTGTCTCTCTTAACAGTTTTTGTGTTAAAGTTTATGTTGTCCGATATTAAGATGGCTACACCTGCTCTTTTTTCATTTGTGTTGGCATGGTATATCTTTTTCCAGCCTTTCACTTTTAGTCTGTATGCATCTTTGTTGGAAAGATGTGTTTCTTGTAAGCAGCAAATAGATGGGTTTTGTTCCTTAACCCAATCAGCCAATCTGTATCTTTTAACTGGACAGTTCAGGCCATTAACGCTCAATGCGACTATTGATAATAGTAATTTTGCTCTGCCATTTGCCAAAGATATTTTCTTATATATGCTTTGAATTCCCTGTTATCTTTTGCTGTGAGGTTTCCTTCCTTTACCTTCTTTCATACTGATGACCGTGTTTCTGTGTTTCTGTGTGTAACACATCTTTAAGCATCTTTTGCAGGGCTGGACGAGTGGCAACAAATTCTTTCAATTTCTGTTTGCTATGAAAGGTCATTATTTCACCTTCATTCACAAATGAGAGCTTTGCAGGATATAATATTCTGGGCTGGCAGTTTTTCTCTCTTAGTACCTGGGCTATGTCTCGCCATTCCCTTCTAGCTTGTAAGGTTTCTGATGAGAAGTCTGCTGTGAGTCTAATTGGAGATCCTCTGAGAGTAATCTGACATTTATCTCTTGCACATTTTAGAATCTTTTCTTTATGTTTCACTGTGGTGAGTCTGATTACAATGTGTCGTGGTGAGGATCTCTTTTGGTCATGTTTACTAGGGGTTCTATGAGCTTCCTGTACTAGGATATCTCTGTCCTTCTCCAAACGCAGGAAGTTCTTTGCAAGTATCTCACTAAAAAGGACTTCTAATCTTTTCTCTCTCTCCATGCCTTCAGGAACTCCTAGAACCTGAATGTTGGTTTTTTTAATAGTATCCTGTAGATTCCCAACAATATTTTTAGATTTCTTATTTCCTCTTCTTTTCTTTGGTTTGACTGTGTACTTTCCTGTGCTCTGTCTTCTAAGTCTGATATTCTCTCTTTTGCTTCACTGACTCTGTTTTTAAGGCTCTCTAATGTGTTTGTCATTTGATCTATTGAGTTTTTCATTTCATATTGATTTCTCTTCACTATCACACTTTCCTGTTCTACTAGTTTCTGTGTTTCATTTTGATTCCTCCTTAAGATTTCATTTTCTCGAAGGAGATTTTCTATCCTGTCCAGTAAGGAATTCTGTAGCTCAAGCATTTGTTTTTGAAAACTTCTAATTGTTGTTATCATAAATTTTTTGAAATCCATATCTTGCATTTCTTCCATCTCATCATTTTCATAATCTTGGCCTGGGGTGTCTTGTTCATTTGGGGGTGTCATAATGTCTTCCTTGTTCTTGTTTCCTTGGTTTTTGCATTTGTTGCTTGGAATTGTGGAGATATATTTGGATTCTTCTTCCCTAGCTGTGGTGTTTTTTCTTGTTATTCTCTGACTGTATTAAGTGGATTGTCTGCTTTTGATGTTGCCTTAGAGGCTTGAGATGGATGTGGCCTGAGAACTCTGTTTTTCCTCAGGGTTAAGGGTGTGCCAAAGGTGACACTCCCAGGTTGAGTATGGTAAATCTCTCTCTCTTTCTTTCTTCCTTTTTTTGATTCAAAAGGGTAGTAATTCCACACAGCTGAAATGAATTGGAGGTCGTTAGCAGGGGAATGATATACCCACAGAAGCCAGAGATCGGAAGCTCTTTCCCAAGGACCACACAGGGAATCTGTCCTGCCCTCAGTGTGGGCTCAAATTCTCCTGCAGTCTCCCATTGTGTTGCCAAGGTTACCAAATTGTAGTGTCTCTGGAGAGTACTTAAGGGAATTCTGTGAGTTCTCTTCCCCACCATCTCTTTTTTCACAGTCTCAGTTCATTAGCACCACACATTCACTAGATCCTAATCTCCTGTTATTTCACCTCCCCTCTAGCGTCAGGTTTTTATGCTAGGTTGAGGGCCGGTGCAGACCTGAGGCAGGGTGACCATTCTTAAGTACCAACCTTGGCCTGCCATGTTTCCGTAAATAGTCCTAATTTCATACTTGGGGTTTCTTTTGTACTTCTACTATGTCATTTTCTGTATTCATCTCCTTTTATAGTTATATTCCTGTTTCTGTGTTTCTGTGTATAGCACATACTTGAGTATCTTTTGTAAGGCTGGGTGAGTAATTACAAATTCTTTGAATTTCTGTTTGTTGTGGACGATCTTTATTTATCCTTCATTCATAAATGAGAGCTTTGCAGGGTACAGTATTCTGGGTTGCTGTATCACCATCATGGAACCCCCCATTTTCAAAATATCTGAATAATATATAAATAAGTTGTGAAATAAATCTTACATGCAGATATAATTTACAAGTAAAGATAAAGAAGGAAAAGGGGTTATTAAATACTGGCACGTTAAACACTCTAGTTAAGGTGTCCAAAAACTGCTCCACAGAGTAGGTAAATTTTGAGTCAAGCCCTAGGGAAATAAAGAATTCAATTAGGAGAAGAATTCTAAGGATATCTTTACCTCTGTGTTGAGACTACAAGATCAGAGGCAGGAAGATCATTTAGGGGACTATTGAAGCAATTATAATGCCTCTATGGAACAAAATTGTTCTGATAGGATAGTAAGAAGTAGACTATTTCTGAAAATATTCTGTAAGGAGTGTATGGGTACAGAGGAGAGAGAAAGAAAACAAGAAAACCACAATTTTTAAATTTTAACTTGCTCAGGGGAAAGTACATGAATAGGTTTGAAGAAAATACCAGGAACTTCGAGTTGAAGAGATTTAAGAAATACTAGGGATGTAAAAGCTTGGAGCCTAAGCGAGAAATCAGGACCTAAAATGGACTGAATATCCATGCTCTTTCCCTAATCCGTATGTTGAATCCATAACTCTTAGTTAATGGTATTTGTAGATAAGGCCTTGGGGAAGTAATTATAGTTAGGTCATGTGATGGGGCTTGAAGAAAGGTAATGGGAACATAAAGCAAGAAGGCTAAGGTTTGCAAGCTGAGATGCAGGCAATCACCAGGAGCCAAATGAACCAACACCTTTATCTTGACCTTCTTAGCCTCCAGAACTGTGAGAAATAAATCATGATCCATTAAGCCACCAAGTCTATGATATCTTGTTGTAGTAGCATAAGTAGACAATAACAGACCTGACAATAAAAAATCTAGAATGTCTGTGCACAGATATCACCCAGGAACTGAGTGTAGACAGAGAAAATGCCTAAGCCCTTATAGATTGTTGGATGTGATATTGTGATGCTCTGGGAAAAATGTACAAGATAATTTCCAAGGAGAAAAGGATAAGCAAAGTTTTCAAATCATGCTGGTGAGTCAAGTAAGATGTGGATTAGCAAATGGCTATTGGATTTGGTAAAGCTGACTTGTGAAGGGCAATTTCTTTGTGTAAAATTCTGGAATGCTTTTTCATTACTCTAGCAATAAAAATATTAGCTTGTCGTAACTGCCTGTAAGGATCTACACAATCCATCCCCTGCTGAGCACAGTGATCCTTCCGGCAACCAGCTTTCCCTGGTCCACTGTGCTTTAGCCAGTGACCTTCTTGCTGTTTCAAGATATGGAAAACTTATATTTGCTATGTGGTCTTTATGAATTTGCTCAGCCCATTGACTGGGCTGCTTTTCCTTTAGATAATGGGGCAATGCGGCTGTATTTTTTCTGTCAGATAACAGCTTAAATAACATCTGTTCAGAGAAGACTTCTCTTTCTATGTTTATCTTAAAAAGTTCCTTTTAATCACTGCCTGTCAAATCATCAGCGCGTTTTTTCTCCTGTGTCTTAGTCAGTCTAAAATAAATGAACTTGTTGATTCACTTTGTTATAGTTTCCTCTCTCTAAAAGAGGAATAATGCATGTAGGGACTCTATTATCCTGTTCACCATTTTATCACAGGGGCTTTGTAGAGCAATTAGAGAGTAGCACCTGTTGAGTAAATATTATTCAGTAAGTGAACATTTGAAGTAAAATAACCTTTTGCTTTTCTTAGAAGCAGGAAATGGATGTAAGTATAGTAAGTAATTGTATCTTTGGCCTTAAGCTAAACTTTAATACAGAGTTTGTGTGACTTGTAATCTTCTGTCTTAAAAATGGATTTGGGGTCCAATAATATGTGAAGGGGGACTTTTTCATTGTCCAAAATTGTGAAGCTCAAAAGCTAAAGATAAATAGCACTTTGTATCTCAAGGTTTATGGAAACATCCATCATTAACTTATTAAACACACATGCACACACTCACAAACACACAATTCACATGAATCTTTGTTGTGTTAATCCTTAATAAACTATCCCCCTCCAGTATATATAAAAAAATCAGAATAATATAATTTGTACATGTAGCAGGCATTAGTCTAGCAAGGAATCATCATAGAGACAAGAATGGGTGCCACCCCAGGAAACAAATGAGAGTGCTCTCGTAGTATCCTGAGCAGAAAATTAGACTCGTATCTCGTTTTGTAGCTGAATACTTTATGAGCCCTAGAAAGTTATGCTTTTCCATTACTCTCATAATGAGGGCCTTGTAGGTGTGCTTTCTGTGAGTTAAATCAGGAATAAGTTCCTATTTCTTGTTATCTGAAAACTACATTATATCATATAGGTTTATCCTACACTGGTTGAAGCCATTGTGCTCTCCAGTAGAGGGCAACACTGAAGAGAGTTAGAATTCCAATCAGCACGACTCATCTGCAGCAAGGCCCTATGTAGCAATTCAAGTAGAGCCATCTAGAGAAAATTCACAGATGTCCCAAGGAATAGCCAGCAGCAGGATACTTATCACACTGGGCATTAATGGTTGTTACAGTTACTACCATAATTTTGGACTGTTCCTGTCTAAAGGCATAGTTTATTTTTTGGAGCTCTAAGGACTTAAAAGACAAGAAAGAAGTGCAAAAATGAAGAACCATATTTTGCTTTTCTCTACTTGATAAAGGCCTCTCAAATCTGAAACTACAGAAGCTGAAAGCTCTGAATTGGCTTGGAAATTTGAAATTTTGTAGATTATAATTGGTTCTTTGAGCACTGTATGTGGTAGTGTTTATCAATTATAGTTAATAGCATCATTCATTATATCTTAAATGTAAATAGATTAACATTGAATGATTTGTCCAAGAATTATTTAAGGAATGAACAAGGGAAAGGCAGCGGAGAATGACTGTAGACAGTGACTATAAAAATAAATAAATAAAACAATTTCATGTATGTGGTCCACTAAGTGTGGATATTAGTATAACTGTCTGTTTCTGTGGTATTACTCAATACAAATGTAAAGCAACTATCCTCACACTCAGCACCTTATATTGAAAAAGATATTCTTAATTTTCTACTCTGTTGAATTTAACTGAAATGAATTTATCTTGACTCCTTGATGTGGGTAGGTTTAAGTTTATTCCAAAATATTTCCATATTCTGATAACAGTGAATACAATGTTTTTCCTAATGGCAGATAATTGAAGTGCAAGAGTCCATGCCACACTACTTAAGCACATTTAAAATCACTGACTGTATGATGATCTTTTAACCCTGTAGTAAGTTAATCAATAGGGATTATTAAGTTAGTTGTGGGCAATACATCAAAAATGATGGCAAGGGAAAACAAAACAATCCCAGAAGGTCAGTCAGGAAGGATACTTGACATGCTTTATTCCCCTTTTCAAGTATTTTAGTTACAGACATGCCAAACTGGATACAAGGACACTTGGGACCATCATAGCATATACTATATGCTGTGAAATGCTGAAATTTTCCTGGTTTCCTAAACTGGGAGCTCCTTCTATTTTAATTCTGAAGCATTTGAAGAACCACACTGAGATATTTGAAATGTAAACATGGAATAGCAATGGTTTTCAGGGTCAAATTTCGAGGGCAACATTTTTCAAAGGAGTTTAGTGTTCCTTTCTACATGCACAACCAGTTAATTAACACAGGTAAGAAGCACAAGTCTTGTGTGAATGTGTTTTACATTGCTAAAAAATGGTAGTTGTCCCTTGGCAACTTGCCAAGATATCTCTTTGTTCTGATTTCCTCATCTGTAAAACACAAATGGTACAACATATATTTATAATATGTTTACACACATATGCATACATGTGTGTATGTTTGTGTGTGTATGTATTTCAGATTTAAGAAACAAGGATATTATTACATTAAATGCATCTGGTACTGTTCTTGATGCATATTAGCTTCATGTTAATGGATGGATTATTATTATTATTTGAATTTAAATTTTTTAAATTTTTTTTTCTTGATAACACAAGATAGAGTTCCCAAGGTCCCCTTGAAGTTTTTTATGTTTAAAACATATGTAAGTATTTATTTAGAAAATATTTCTTAACATTCAACTCATGACAATAAAGCAGCTGAAACAATTCAAATTAGTAATTGGAAAATCATAAAATTGATTCATCCAAGCTACTGTTATCTCCAGTTGATAGATAAGCCAAGTTAGCTGTGGTTACTATTCTTATTCAGAAAGTCATGATATATTTTTTCTTCCATCCTCATTAACATCATTATAATTAAAATGTTGTTCACCCTCTGTTAGATAATTGCAAAAGGCATGCTCTGTTGAACTTTCCTACACATCAAACTCTGACTCATATTACTAAAGCATTACTTACATGATGCTATCACTATTCTGATAAGTTTATAAAAACCTCCCCCACCCAGTTGCATTACAACCAAGAGTCTCAGCCTTGTTTTCCTTTGTGGAAATAATTATCTTGAAACAAAACTGCTAAAAGAAATTAGTCCTAATGCAATGTTACAGGTAACTCATAATTGCATTTTAAACTCAACTATTTAGGTGGTTGCTATTCTCAAGCCACTATCTTATTCTTATATCTTTCAATGATTTTATTTGTGCAATGACTGACTGATATTCTCAATGAAATTGTCCAAAGCAGACTGGATAAGGAATAGAAGAAACAGAAAATAATTGGAGATTTTACAAATAAGTTGAGATTCACTTAAAAATATAAATTTATATATGCATATAAGCTTCATTATTCTACCTTATGCTGGATGGTAAAATTAGACTGACATGAATATTTTTTCACTTGTTTATACCCTTAAGACCCAATGCTCATTACAATAAAATAGTAAGTACATAAATATCCACAGTATATTTATTTATAAGCTTAATATATCATTTGACATTTCTGTTCAGTGCTTGGGATGATTTAAAAGTAGGACAGTGAGGTCAATGCAGTGCAAGGTAGGAACCCCAATCCCTTGCTAAGGGTCTGCATAGGGAATAACTACGTATAGTACACTTTGTTTAAAGTGTTCAGGTTCAATTTGATTTTCCCTTTTGTGATGAAACAGTCTAATCCTAGAATACAAGAAATCATAAGACATCAGACCCTCAACTTACCACGACCCACATAACATGGATCAAGAAAATTTTCTGAGAAAGAGTAGGAAAACAGAAACCTACTTGATGCTAAAACCTGTCTGTTTAAAAACCATATTAGAAAAAGGTTTCAAAAAGGTCATTACTTTTCAGATTGCTTTAAGCTAAATAGTTAAGATTTCTATGATATGTATTTTTTTTTTTTGGCAGTTGAGGAGAGTAACTATTTTTCGTCTAGGAAAACTTCATAATTATTTTAAAATTATGTATATCTATGTGAATGATATTATAATACTTCACCATAAAAGTAATAAAAGCAAAATGATAATGAAAAATAACCTGTAACATGTCTGGCATTGTGCCATAGCTGGTAAAACCTCCGCCTATGGCACCAGCATCCCTTATAATCACTGATTCATATCCCTGCTGCTCCATTTCTGTTCCAGCTCCTGGCTACTGGATGCTGAAAAGCTTCCATATATGGCCCAAGTGCCTGGGCCCCTGCCGCCCATGTGGGAGTCCTTGATGAAACTCTTAGCTCCTGGCTTCAGTTTGGCTCAGCCCTGGTCTGTATGGCCATTTGGGGATAAAGCAACGGATGAAGATCTCTTCTTCTGTTTTTCTCCCTCTCTCTGTAACCATGAATTCTAAATAAATAAATAATTAAAAAAATCACCTCCCATGTCATCATGTAAGAACAACAAAAGTTAATGTACCACACTCTTAGTAAATTACAGTAGTTATTTTAGTGATGCAAGAACCACCATTGAGAAGTCTTATTTTGCAAGGACATTGCAGATTTGTACCAGATTTTTCAAGGATAGCTTAGTGATCACAATTTGCTAATATGCAATGAAATATCAATTGCAAAAAAGTGTATAAATGATCATGGCAGGTGTGCATGGTGGAAACTAAATCTGAATAAAATAAAGTGGCTAAAGAATAACATTATCCCATAAATTTGCTTTTACACAATGCCTGTGCTCCATATATATGAAATTGGTAGACAGCTTGCTTGAGTTTTTATGAAAGATTTTATGGAGAATAACCAAGATCAAGTGTATTAATGTTCTTGCCATTAGACTTTATGTAGTGGTGGCAGACTATATTTATGTCTGCTGATTTTAAGTTACAGGGTCTTTTGCCTAAGATCATAAAACATGTGCCTGCTACTCGCCCTAATGATTATAATAGCCTTATACAACAATATTTTTATCTTTCATTGGTCATCTGTAACATTTTTTTGAAATCAATATTTTCACATTAAAAAGGACATTCAAATGAAGAATGAAGGTATAAACTTACATATGACCCTTACACATCAAAAGTCAAACTAAAGGATATTTTAAAAGTTAAAAGTTTAAAAATTCAGCTGATGGCAAAAATATTTCAGGAATTACTTATTTTCAATTCTTAAATATTTAAACATTTCAAGAATTACTTTTTTTCCAGATTGCCTTTTCATTATTTATCATTTTGAAAATATAAGACATAATACCTTTGTAGGTTTACCAAAAGTTGAGGATCTCATGCTAGCTGGAAACTTGTGTCTTTTTTAGCTTTTTTGTGTGAGGATCCAGTGACACATCATCAAAGCAGGCTGTGACAGAGCACAAAATTTCACCCTGCATTCATCAACATATGTATGCATACATCCTGTTCCCCATCCAAGGAGCTACCACATGAAAAAATGAGAACCTACTAACAGCAAATGGATCACTGAACAGAGCACATATGCGGACACAAGGATATGTGAAAGTGAAAAGTCAGGTTACAGGTTTTTCCTGCAAGATCCATAAGGATTTGCTTTTAATGATGCTTATCAAAATAATTTGGCCCATTTTTATGTTTTTTTTCCTTTAAAAATGGAGCATTTCTTGGTAATAGCATAGACACTCAATGAAAAACAAACTCTTCGTATACTTCCTGAGATATATTTTATCTCAACATGTCATTTAATTTATTAAATGTATTATTTTCTTATTACTGCTTCATGTTGGTTCATAACTTATCATGTTTGTTTCCAAATACGTTCTGTAACTGTCTTGAGGATTAATAGAAAAAATAAAATGCATATGCATTTTAAAATATATATGTGTATATATATATATATATATATGTCTATGTGGTAATATCCACTGCAGCCAACATGGTATCCAGCATATAATACCAGGTTAAAAACTGTTACTCACCATGAATGTTCCATGTAACAACCAATAAAGATTAAATTAATTAAATTTAAAGCTTTCTGGATTCTCATATTATTATACATTGGAATAAATGACTTGTGATACATAAGTAGCTCTATATCCTTTAAAATAAATTTTCTAAATCAGTTTACAATTTATTGTAATGTTCTTGCTAAGGATCACAAAATGAGATATGGAGTATGTTGTGCTTATAATTCTTGTTAATTGACCTAAGATCACTCCTCTTTCTAAAAGAACACTGGGCAATGTTGACTTGGGTTCTTTTGCTCTTCATTTGACCATAATTTAAATAGCTGAGGCTCAGAGGCAGTTACTGAACCAGAACACAATCTTTCCATGTGACTCTTTAAAGATTTCAGAAATGATAGGATTGAGTCTGTTAAAAGATGGTTATCTGTGTTCCAAATTGTCTTAGGAAGTAGCTTAACAGAAATATTTTTAAAATTTGACTTCGAGCTTGTTGAGCTAATACCTAACAGATTTAGGCTGAGCAAAGAGAAAGAAGAACCTAAAACATGAGGATACTTCATGAGAAAAATTGAGTTAAAGACATTTAATTTGGTGAAAAAATTAAATTACATGCATAGTTTTTTAGATTTATTTATATATTTATTTTAAGGCAGAGTTACAAAGAGAGAAAGAGAGAGAGAGAGACAGAGAGAGAGATCTTCTATCTACTGTTTCACTCCTCAAATGGCTGCAATGACAAAAGCTGAGCTGATCTGAAGCCAGGAGCCAGGAGTTTCTTCCAGGTCTCCCACGCAGGTGCAGGGGCCCAAGGTCTTGGACTATCTTCTACTGCTTACCCAGGCCATAGCAGAAAGCTGGATTGGAATTGAAGCAGCCTGGACTCGAACTGGTGCCCATATTGGAAGCAAGCTGTGCATGCGGTGGCTTTAACTGCTATGCCACAGCACTGCTCCCGTTTGCGTGTTTTTTTCAGAGTACATACCTTCAATGAATTTTTTTTTAGACTACCTCCCTTGTACTGGTCTTGCTCTGAGAAACCAGACTATACTTAAAAGAGAATTAAGGATGGTTTTCTTTATAAAAATCTTTGTCCATAAATTCTACTTTGTTTACCCATTATATTCAAATATTTAAATTTACACAGTTACCCCACACAACGTATTTGTACTTGTGTAAGGACTTCATAGCATATCATAGGATGAATACGTAAGTACTAGCCTGGAAAATTATACATCAGAATAATGCTCACATAGCAGAATTAAAACTGAGCCAATGTGAATAAGACTGTAAAAGTTCTGAACAAAATTTGAAAGCACTAATTGGTATAAGTTATATGCAATGAACAGATGATGAAGTGAAATTTTTCTACCATTAACGAGTTTTAATAATAAGTTAGACAAACTGGACTAGACTCTACCAACTCAGATTTCATGTATGATTTTCTAAAGAATGGTAGATTGTCAGTGGTGATACTATGAGTACAACAGTACACTGACCTATAAGACGTACACTGTAATTGTATTCTGACATCTTTCTCTTGATGGGCATTAGCACTTTGTACTAGAAATATGAACTATTGAGATATCATAATGTACTTAGAAAATGTGTATCACTTACAAATAAATAATATACCATATGCTGATCCTTCCTAAAGATATTACTTATTTTTCCTTTCTGAGAATTTTAAGAATTCAGACGTCAAAGAAAAATGATAAATAACTACAAAGTTTCCAACTTTAAATATTATCACATTGTGGTTTAATGTTTCAAAGCATGAGTTCAGTACGCAATTATTCAGTCTACAATCAACGTTCATGTTAACATAGAAGACCCCTAACCCATGACCCCAAAAGTTTTTCACATCCTGTTCTAGGGTCAGTCTCTAGACATTTACTACCATTATCTACGGGTCTCCTCTGATTGCTGTAGCTTTTGTGAATCAACCATCTCTCCACATTTGGAGGTGGCAGATCTTCCTGCAACTTGAGTTTTTTGATGTGCTTAATGGAAGTGACTGGGAATGAGTACTTATTAGCTTTTTAACTTCTAGAGCTAAAATCATAACTCTAGGCTGGCTTTTCAGTCTCGTCCTTGCTCTCGTCCTAGCATTCTAGTACATGAGTGTTGATGTAGCTTCCATCTAGTTCACTCTGTGCGTGGAATATTGCTTTCTTCATTTCCACACACTTGTAATTATTCTCAACAGTGCTTGCCATTTTCAGCTCAGTTATTTTGCCATTTGTTTGTTCATTCTATCTTTGACTAATCATGAAGAGACTTCAATCTAACTTACAGTTAGTTACCTGATTTCCTCAGTGTCACACAGCAAATGATAAATATATACATTAATACATAGACATATTTAGCAAAATTTCAAGAACATCTAGCTAATTTATGAGTTAGAAATAAAACAAATACAGCTTAATTTTTCTTAAAATTTCACCATGTACAGTACAGTTTAAGAAAAATGTGTGGGAGCAGATACTGTGGCACAGCAGGGTAAAGCCCCAGCCTGCAGTGCCAGCATCTGATATAGGTGCAGGTTTGAGTCCTGGCTGCTCCACTTCTGATTCAGCTCTCTGCTATGGCCTGGGAAAGCAGTAGCAAGTGGCCCAAGTGTTTGGACCCCTGCGCCCACATGGGAGACCTGGAAGAAGCTCTCTCTGTAACTCTGTCTTTCAAATAAATAAAATAAATCTTTTTAAAAAATGTACGAATCAATTACTCTAATTTACTGGTGTTTTTCACATTACACACAATCATATTCATTAGGATTTGGTTTCATCATGCTGTATATGTAATAATAGAAAATTAATTACAGAAACAAATGATTTTATATTATTTAATTTTTATTTTTTATTTCTCATATAAAAATGTTATTTACATAACTTTCATGTATACATATTTAAGAACGTAATGATACTTCCCACCCTATCCTCCCTCCCACCTATGATCCCACCCTTCCTCCTCCTTCCTCTCGTAATCCCACTGTTAATTTTTAAAATGATCTAATTTCAGTTTACTTTATACTTATAAAATCAACCCTACACTAAGTAAAGAGTTCAACAAATAGTAAGAAAACAAAACAAAACAAAACAAAACACTGTTCAGGTCTGTAAACAATCATCAAAGTTCAAAATGTCAATTTCATTCTTATATATTACATTTTTGGTAATTTATTAGTTACCACATTTAAATTTGTTATCTTACAAGATGAGAAATCTGTGGTTAGGCAGTCCAAGTGGGTCTACTAGCCCAAAGATGCAATCAACGACCCAAACTATGCCTTTTGCATTGCTACCATTAACATTAGAGTCCCATCTTTAGGAAGGCAATTTCATATTCCCAAATAACCCTGAGGATTTACATCAAATTACAAAGGGAAGGGGGAAAATGGTAAAGAGTAAAAGATGGAACCATATCTTTTTAGAGCAGAAGGAGTGAGAAAAAGAAAAGTGTTGACTCCATAGCTTTCAAACTCTACAGTTGGTGTCTATGGTACATTTTCAACCTCTGTAAACAGATTATGTTTTTAAGCTTAACTTTGTATGTGATTGCTTCATACAATACTGTTTTGCTGTTGTCTCAGATTCAAACTCATTTCTTTTTGATGCTGTATGCTAAATCTGAGATTGTGTCAATCCCATTTCTTTCTTGCCAATTGGTTTCCTGCCTGGCTACAGGTTAACTGGGAAGTGAGGGAAAATAGGAGGGATTTGCTGCTTCTGTTTTGCTTCCTGTCAATATTAACAGAACTATGTTTCACTCTTCCTCAAAAATTGAATGAATATTTCAGGTTTTTAATTGTTTTACACATTGCAGAACTGGACTCATCCCACTCAACTCAAGCACCAACAGCTCACCAATTCCCAGCTCAGAAGGTGTCCTTGACCAAGATCCCTTGCCCTCCATAATAATGGGGCCAGAATTCCCCTCTCAGTAAATTTCTCAACTCAGCCAAGAACAGTACTCCAGATTTCTGAATTATAACACTTTTAATTACTTCCCTGTGCTCTCTTTGAAGAAAAATGCTGCTTTTTGAGATTATACTACTTATTGTGTTAACATAGTGTGATCCCATTGGGTTTCTAGTTGCCCAATCCTCATAAACAATTATTTATATTAAATTCTCTCCTTTATATTAAATTTCTATCCCTACAGAAATCCTGACTATTACAATAAATGAGTACTAGGAGTGGCCTCAAGACACTGACACTTAAAGATTTCTTTTTCTTTTTGTTTTTAGTTTGATTGTGCCCTTGGGCTTAAACATAGATGTTGCTTCCTTCAAGATAGAACATGACTGCTAAGCATCTATGCTACACAGTATTGTCTGATGAATCAAATTATCATCTAGAGTTACCTGTGATAATCTCATTTTTGGACCAAGTTCCTTTAGGGATCAAGCAGCTATTATGCCATTATCTATTGTGGCAGTGACAATGCCTAAGACAACTGTAGAGGTAGATATTTCCCTTGACTGAATTTCATAGGGCTAAAACAAACAAACAAAATAATTTCCTATATTTAATTCTTTAGGGCTCATTTCACTAAGATTGTAATTTGAAGTGTTGTAGAATTGGTACATAAATTGATTTCCATGAATGCTATAATGCGTCACTCATATTTTCATTGGAAAATGCATACCTTTACTGCAGAAAAATCCCTCTCCCTAGTTGCTGCCTCATCCCAGGGGCATGCTCCATCTCTAGTAACTGACTAGTGCTTGCTGTGTAGACCAGGTCCTCTTATTTCCACTTGGTAAATGTATGCTCCTAAGATTACCATAGGGTTAGCAGAGACCCAATATTTCTCCTCACTACTTTCCCACAAATGTTGATGCTGCAAATATTACCAAGTATAATATTACCACTAATGTCCATTTGAAATTTTGTTTTTGAGAAAACTTAACCTATGACCAATTAACAGCTTCATCAAAACTCTAATATGAAAGAAAGATGAATAAGGCATTGACTAGGAAAGTACTGAGACTGGGAGACTTGGAATATGAGCATTTAGGTGGAAAATGGAAAACTCAGAATCATAAGATCCCAGGCAATTCTGAGCCTCTTTCACAGAAGTTTAAGATTCTCTTCTATCTGAATCCATTAGTCTCCTCTTCTATAAATATCATAGAACAACCTTCCTGGTTGCCTAGTCTCAAGACCCCTTACAATTAATTCCTGCTCCAAGAACCATAGCTAGACACAGATTTAAACAGAAGCCACAGAGAAAAATATTAAGTCTGATCATAGAGGAAGCACCAAAAACTATTTTAATATATATTTTTATGAAATAAATGGCACAAAACATACTGAGTACATATGAAAATGAATTCTAAGGTCACTAGTCCAAAAAATAGAATATTTACACTTAATTGAGACATGTTTATTCATGAGTCTAATTATCAGGGATTCTGGGTTTTGTGTGTTAGATTACATAGCCAAAGGTTTAAATATTCTGTAGTTGATTGACTAGAGATATAATTAAATAATAACCTGTATTTAATGAAGCTGAGAAATCTTATAACTGTCATAATATAAAGGATGAAATACAAAATCTTCTGAAGACAAGGTCATTTGTGTTAGTTTGTCATAGATGAATTATATAAGTACAACCCATTCCCCCTACTACATCTTCCAAGAGCCTCCAGAGGGCAGTCCCTTCACTAAGACATAATTAGTGGGGGAAGGATTTATATCTTAGAAAAGCTCAGTGAGAGCTGTCTCTATAGACTGAGTATAACTAGGGAGATGTCATTGATGTCAATGATTGTGCTGGGATTTTGGAATAACAGGGATCACATGGTAGTAAGTGCTTTATTGCCATTGGCAAGGTTATTGAATTTAATATAATAGATAAAAGAATTAGAGTAGTAATTGGAATGCATTGATCTACTTAAAATGTTTATATATATATGTGTGTGTGTGTGTGTGTGTGTATATATATATATATATATATATATATATATATATAGCTAACTGATTATAGTGTTCCTAGTAATGAAAAAAACCAGGCAATCTGATAAGTATTTCTTGATATATACATTAATTTCTGATTGGTTCCTTAGCAAGTTATTGTAAACTTTGTGATTTTAACCCATATGTGATTATTATATTACAGTTCTGAAGATCAAAATTCCCAAAGTCAAATTTCAACAGGGTTGCATTTTCTCTGGAAACTCTGGATAAAAAATATATCTCTTGACTTTTCCAGTTTCTACAGGCCACCTCTATTCCTTGGCTCAGGTGTCCCTCCTTTGTTTTAATCTTCAAGACCAGTGAAATAGCATCTCTCTCTCTCTCTCTCTCTCTCTCTCTCTCTCTCTCTCTCTCTTTCCCCTTAAGAAAAAGTGAGGCAGGCCAGCGCTGAGACTCTCTTGGCTAATCCTCCACCTGTGGCGCCAGCACTCTGGGTTCTAGACCCAGTTGGGGCTCCAGATTCTGTCCTGGTTGCTCCTCTTCCAGTCCCACTCTCTGCTGTGGCCCGGGAAGGCAGTGGAGGATGGCCCAAGTGCTTGGGCCCTGCACCTGCATGGGCGACCAGGAGGAGGCACCTGGCTCCTGGCTTGGGATCAGCATAGCACGCCAGCTGTGGCGGCCATTTGGGGAGTGAACCAACCAATGGAAGGAAGACTTTTCTCTTTGTCTCTCTCTTTCACTGTCTGTGACTCTACCTGTCAAATAAATGCCCATCAACAGTAGACTGGATAAAGAAATTATGGGACATGTACTCTATAGAATACTATACAGCAGTCAAAAAAAAAAACAAAATCCGGTCATTTGCAACAAGATGGAGGAATTTGGAAAACATCATGCTGAGTGAATTAAGCCAGTTCCAAAAGGACAAATATCATATGTTCTCCCTGATCGATGACAACTAACTGAGCACAAAAAGGGAAACTTGTTGAAATGAAATGGACACTATGAGAAACAGTGACTTGTTCAGCTCTTGTCCTGACGGTTGATGTACAATGTAATACTTTATCCATTTTAGTATTTTTTTTGTTCTAGTACCATTGGTTGAACTCTGTAATTAACACACAATTATTCTTAGGTGTTTAAATTTTAACTGAAAAGTGATCCCTCTTAAATATTTGGAAAACATTAAGCTGAGTGAAATAAGCCAATCCCAAAGGGACAAATTCCATATGTTCTCCCTGATCGGTGGCAACTAACTGAGCACCAAAAAGGAAACCTGTTAAAGTAAAATGAACACTATGAGAAACGGTGACTTGATTAGCCCTCACCCTGACTGTTGATGAGCAACTTGATATGTTATCCCTCTTAGTATTTTTTTTGTTTGTTCTACTTAATACTTTTGGTTGAATACTGTTATAAATACACAATTCTTCTTAAGAGCTGAAATTAACTGAAAAGTGATCACTGTTAAATGTAAGAGTGGGAATAAGAGAGGGAAGAGATGTGCAATTCAGGACATGCTCAAGCTGACTTACCTCAAACGGTAGAGTTAGAAACATACCAGGGGATTCCAATTCAATCCCATCAAGGTGGCATGTACCAATGCCATCTCACTAGTCCCAGTGATCAATTTCTGTTCACAATTGATCATAATGATAGGACTAAGAACCAAAGGGATCACAGAAACAAGAATAGTGTCTGCAAATACTAGCTGATAGAATAAAAAAGGGAGAGAATGATCCAACATGGGAAGTGAGATACATAGCAGACCCATAGAATGGCAGATGTCCTAAACAGCACTCTGGCCTCAGAATCAGCCCTTAAGGGATGTGGATCAGGCTGAAAAGCCCACGAGAGTGTTTCAGGCATGGAAAGCCAAGACACTCTGGGGAGAAAAAAAAAAAAAAAAAAACTAAATGAAAGATCTCCGCGAGTGAGATCCCAGTGGAAAGAACGGGGCCATCAAAGAAGGAGGTACCTTTCTCTGAAGGGAGGAGAGAACTTCCACTTTGACCATGGCCTTGTCTAAATATGATCAGAGTCAGTGAACTCAGGGGGCTTCCATAGCCTTGGCAGCTCATGACAAGAGGCTAGGGTGATTACTGATGCCATAAACAAGAGTGTCAATTTGTTAAGTCAACAACAGGAGTCACTGTGTACTTACTCCTCATGTAGGATCTTTGTCCTTAGTGTGCTGTACATTGAGATTTAATGCTATAACTAGTACTCAAACAGTATTTTCCACTTTATGTTTCTGTGTGGTAGCAAACTGTTGAAATCTTTACTTAATATATGCTAAACTGATCTTCTGTATATAAAGAGAATCGAAAATGAATCTTGATGTGAATGGAAGGGGAGAGGGAGTGGGAAAGGGGAGGGTTGTGGGTTGGAGGGACGTTATGGGGGGGAAGCCATAGTAATCCATAAGCTGTACTTTGGAAATTTATATTCATTAAATAAAAGTTTAAAAAAATAGGAATGATGACTCAGCTGTTAAAAACAGATTTAAATACAGGAGACTTGAGCCACAGGAGTATCACAAGGTGACTGGATTTCAAAACTGTTTGGAATTGACATATTCTTTTTGTCTTTTCCCTCACTTTCTCTCTCTCTCTCTTTCTTTCTTTCCTTCCTTCCTTTTTCCTTCCTTCCTTCCTTCCTTCCTTCCTTCCTTCCTTCCTTTTTCTTTACTTCTTTCTTCCTTCCTTTCTTTCCTTCTTCCTTCCTTCCTTTCCTTCCTTCCTTCCTTCCTTCCCTCCCTCCCTTCCTTCCTTCCTTCCTTCCTTCCTTCCTTCCTTCCTTCCTTCCTTCCTTCCTTCCTTCCTTTTTTTATGGCTGGAAGAGGAGCAACCGGGACTAGATCCCGGCACCCATATGGGATGCCAGCACCACAGGTGGAGGATTAACCAAGTGAGCCATGGCACCGGCCCCTCATCATTCCTATTATGTAAAAGTAGTGCATATAGGAAAGTGAGTAGATTTATCAGCCTGTTCACTGCCTGTATAATCTTGATTGTACTACATCTTTTCAGTTTATCCTACCCCTTTTATTTATGTCCAAGTTAAAGCAGGACTGCTAGTAGAAGATTGTTAAGCTTTCTTTGGGTCTCTCATGGATCCATCAGATACTCCGTTAGATACAAGTCTCTTCAACAGATATTTCTTGTATTATTTCATCCCTATTTCTAATCTCTGCTGAGATATGTATGGGCACCCATGAGTCACAGGAGTGATTTATTTTAAAAGCCCTTCTCAGTGTTTAGATGTTCTGTTTTTTGATCCTTAGGAGGCAGTAGCAAAGGATTATTCACCCACTTCTTGGCTTTTTTTTATAAAAAGCACTTTCCTTACAGTGAATTCCTTAATTTTAACATAATTTGCAGTCTTCATAGGTCAGACTTTACTACAATTTCAATTAATGGATCTTTGTGACTTAATAGTTCTCCCTTTATTGTGTTTCTTTCCTCTGATATTTTATTATAAGTGGCAAGAATAGTCCAAGCCACCATTTAGCATTTTACATGGAATTACTTTTACCTGAATATCCAAGCATATCACTGACAAGTTCTGTTTTTTCATTAACTGTACAACACAATTTTGTTAACCTTTCTGCCACTGTGAACAAATATTTCCATATTTTTAAATGTTTCTCATCATTTTCTGAATGACTGTACTTCCACCAACAATCTGGGTGACTTAGGCCTGCCACAATGTATGCACATCTGAAAACACTTAGCCTAATGGCTAACAAAGAGATTTCTAGCTTTTAACTCAATTGACAGACCCGAACACCTGTTTAGAAATCTGGGACCTATTGACAAAAGATTTCCACACAATATCACAGCTGGATAATCTAAATCTCCCTCTAACCATTCCTGAAGGGAGTTGCAGCCATTTACTGAGGTAACTAAACTGAAAAATTTACAACACTGAATGGAGATATCCTTGAAATCACAAGATACCACCATGACCCATTTATTAAAATGGGTTCTTCTGGAGGGCAGGTGACAGTTTCAAATTTTATTTCAAGTCTCACTGGGTCCTCTAAATGCACCTGTGCTTGTTTCCCCAGTTTTTGAATGTATAATGGTATTAGCATGTACCATAGACATTCCTCCTACCACAAGATGAAAATCAAATAACAGGCCCTACCTCTCGTTGATATAATGAAGTCATAAAACCAGAGAGGTACCCAATTGCAAGAACAATGATGAAAGAGAATTGATTTTGTTTTCAATACCGTCAGTAACTCAATTTAGATATGTATGAAATGAGATGGTCCCTAAAAAAAAAGCACAATGAAATCCATAAATGCTGGTTAGGAGCAGAATTTCTATGTCAGGAGCATTTTCTCTGACCTTCAGCAAAACACAGATCATAGAAACAAAGGACTATGGAGAATGTTCATGAAAACTATCCATTTGCAGCAGAGGAAACTGTTGTTGGGAGAAGAAAAGTAAGTAGTCTAAGAATTAATGTACAAACACACACACAAAGAAGAGATTAAAATCATTACATTTTGATCTACCAGAATTGTCTAATTCTTCATGATCATATTCCCAGCACTCAGTTTCTTGAACAAGCAATAAATCAGCTCCAACAGAGGATCCACATCTCAAATTTCCTTAACCATACTACATTTTCCTTCTTCTCTACATTAAAGTGAGTATGGTTTTTGTTTCCTTTTTAGTATTTCAGTTTCAAAGTAGCCATGGGGCCAAGTAAGAGAGGCGTTCATGTTGGGTTAGGAGGTGGGTGCCATCACTGTTCAGAAGACAGTGATGAGTCCACTCAAGTGAGAAGAGCATCCCAAAATGCATAGGCTGATGCATAGTGCAGGGTGAGTAGTGCTTCTGCACAGGACATAGGCTACACATAGATTAGACTACAGATTAAAAGTTAAGTGAGATATTTAGTTGGTCTAAAACTCTTAAAATATTACCAATTACAGTGAGTGAAAAGAGTGGTATTAAAGTGAAGACAGGCAAATGTCTTCCTCACTGAGGAATCAAAATAAACACCAAAAGTATTAGTAATGGGAAAAAGTAAATTAAGTAGAATGGGATGAGAGTATAGAAAATCACATTAGAGATTTTCTAGCCAAAGAAGTCCAGATTAATTATTTTTATTTAGAAACATAAGACAAACCTACACTGAGGGATGCTTTTTAAAATGCAAGATCTTTAATCACTTAATCACAAAACAAGGAATGAGAAAATATTTATATTGAAGGATATAAACGGGGCAGCAAAATGAAATGTATGATTTGGACCTGAGTTTTCTTCCTATAAATGATGCAACTTAGAGAATTGCTAAAAGATTTTGTAGAGATGAAGCCAATCTATTGAAAGATGTTGTAGGATTAAATAAGATACTTAGCCTTCAATCAGAGAACAGCTTTATCTGGAATGTTATGCACAAGCAGCCTGATTTTGTGAGTATGTCCTTTAAATTTAGTTAATATGCTTTCATTAACCACGATTTTCACTCCCTATAAAAAATTCAGGAAAGGACTTGGGAGAAGTCTTCTGACAAGTTCCATAATTATCTTTTACACAAACTCCTCTACTGGTTCACCAAGTGGAAGAAACATTGACTTATCTGGTTGCTGAGATGGGCAAAAAGGTACAATTTGATCCCATCCTCCATATAGATTTCTATCTTTTACTGAGGAAGTGGTGAAGCAAAATACAAAGTGGTAGCAGATCTAGATTTAAGATGACATAGAAAATCTTCTTTACAAATGTTTGTTGCCACAACAAATCCAGCTCTATTATTAATAAAGCAGGTATTAATAATATTTAATCTCTGGGGCTGGTGCTATGGTGTAGAGAGTTAAGCTTCCACCTGTGGTGCCAGCATCTCATGTGGATGCCATTTTGAGTGCAAGCTGCTCCACTTCTTATTCAGTTCCCTGCTGATGTGCCTGGAAAGCAGTGGAAGATGGCACAAGTCCCTGGACCCCTGCACCCACATGGGAGATCCTGAGGAAGCTCCTGGATCCTGGCTTTGGCTTGGCCCAACTCCAGGTGTTGTGGCCATTTGGGGAGTGAATTAGCACTTGAAAGATTGACCTCTCTCTCTTTTTCTCTATGTCCCTTTCTTTCTTTATATAAAATGAATTAAAATAAAAAAGATACTTAAAATATTTAATTTCTACAGACTCAAAAGAATAGTGTTTATTATGGTTAAAAACATAGAAGAAAAAGGAATTTTATTAAAAATCACTCTCAAAACTTCCAACTTAATCATAAAGAAAAATCCCTATGAAAGAGAAATAGACATTTGGAATTCAATAGACAACCAAATTTTCTTGAGCAGTTCTGATTTTAGTAGTTTGGGGCCATGAAGGTCTTTGAACTTAATGTGTTGTTAAAAGTATCACTGTGCTTAATATTAACAGTCATATAGCTTTGTTAAATGTTGATTTGAAAGCAAATAGCTTTATTGCTTTTACTGGTTTATTAAGACTACCAAAGCAGAGTACTACAGATTGAGTGGCTGCAACAACATGAATTCATTATCTCACATTGCAAAAGGCTGTGAAAACAGCATGTTTTTGGGATTGTGAGGATCTTTTTCATGTCCCTCCCCTACCATCATATCAGTTGCTCACCATCTTCAATATTCCTTGGCTTATAGAAGCATTACCTCCATTTCTGTGTCCTCCCTATCTCTGTTAGCCATATTATGTTAGGAGACTACTATCACCATGTGTGATTGCAGTTTAATTTAACTAATAATAACTTTAATGACTTTATTTCCCAATATGCTCACATTCTGAGGTGTTAGGTATTAGAACATCAACATATGAATTTTGGGGGTCATAACTGTACCCATAATGGGACTATTTGGTCAGAAACTTTATGTTAAATGTTATGATTAATTTCATATATTGAAGTACCTAGAATAAAGGATGCTCGGAGAGCCAATTTCATTTCTAGATGTGTCTCTGAGTGTGTTTCTGGACAAGATCAGCATTGAAAACCTGAGAAAAGAAATCTGTTATCATAAGAGCAACATCCAGGTCATTATCCATTCCAATGAGGGACTGACTAGAACAAAAAGTACAGGAAGTATGAGTGCTCTCACGCTTTCCCTTTCATTCTCTCTTCTTAAGCTGGCAAATCCTTTTGCTGTCCTTGGAAATCAGAACTCCTGGCTTTTGGGCTTTCAGATTCCAGTACTCAGGTAATCGGCTCCTGTAGATCTCAGACCTTCAGATTCAGATGGAAGTACATCACCAGATCCTCGTTCTAATATGTAGAGAGCACAGCATAGGACTTACCAGCCTCCATCCTGTAAACCAGTTCCCACAGCAATCCTCCTCTTACGTATATTCTTGCTTCATGCTTGTTCTACTCTTCTGGAGAACCCTGACTAATACATTAAGCAGCTGCTGTACATAATTGGACTTCAAAGTCCAGACTTCAGGCTCATTTCAAAATGATTGTAGGTTTTATTAAATATCAAGAGTAAGGATTTGATTATATAAGAAAAAGCTACTTTATTGAGTTTTTATAGTAACATGAAATTATTATGAATGATCTAATAGATCTGCAAAAAATAGTTCATTTTTTAAAGATTCTGACTGTAACATTTCTAATGATGGAGTGTGCTAACACAAATAATCTGAAAGAGGACTCAGACTGCATTTTGAAAGAAGTTACTATTTTTTTGTTTTTAGAATATTGACTCTAATCAGAAATGCAAATAGGAAGGGAATAGGGGAAATTGAAAGAGGGTAGTATATGATAAAGATTTTATTAGGTTATAATAACTGCTGTTAACAAAATACCACTAAATTTCATGGTTTAAAGCAACACAGATTTTTCTTAGACTCCTATGAGTGAGAAAAAAGTCTTACTGGATCTCAATGGGTAAAATCAAACACTCAATGCAGTGACATTTGTTTCTGGAAACTACAGGAAAATCCATTTCCTTGCCTTTTCCAGTTTCCTGAGAACATTACAAGTCCCTTGACACTTGTTTTTTTCCTCCATCTTCAAGTAGCAACATTGTGTCTCTGCCCATCCTCCCCTCACGGCTCATCTGAATACATTCTTCTATCTCTGTCATTTTAAAGTATACCTGAGATGACATAATGCCTAAATTGATAACACAGGGTATTCTGCCTATGTTAAAGTCAGATGAATAGTAACCTTAATTTCATTTGCAACCTTAATTCCAGCATTCCATGTAAAGTAGCATATTCATATTATCTGGGGATGAGAACTTCATCCTTTTGAAGGGAAGGCATTATCCTGTGTGCCACAGATTTCCTTTGTGGGAAAAAAGTATAAAAACAGAATACTGAGGGCAGGCCAAAATATATGAACATACACAAAAAAATGTGTGTGCATCACTAAAGATGGAACTAGAAAAGGGGACGTTGAAGCTGCTGTTTAATCAGAAAATGTAATTAAAGAATAAAGATAAGTCAAAAAGAAGTCACCGTTTGAAGGAGTGTGCAGTGACTCCACTAGGATGTTTCCATCAAAGGAACTTTTTCAAACCAACTTTTAAAACTATAGAGGTTTCTCAATGAAAAAAAATAGGAACAGATTCCTTAATGAATTGGACATGGTGCTTAATAACAATTTGGAATATTTACTAGTTGAAAATAAAGCAAGCACTGAAAAAATATTTAAAGTATATTTGATGAGCTACAAAGAGAAAGTTTGATTTTATGGAATAAATCTATTAGAGGAAACATTCCCAGAAAAGTTTCTTATAGAACAGTACATTCATTTTGTCCTTATTTCAAAATTGCCTGATGTCAGGATAGTTCCATTAGGAAACAGCCAACCTGAGTGTGTGCTCTTAGCAATGTAGGTGTGTATTGACTTCACATCTTTCACAGCTGCAATCACTAAGAGACAATTGGTGAGTATTATTCCCTAGGAAGAAGCCAGAATGACAGAAATCTTGCTTAATCCTTAAAATACTCCACATCAAATCTCATAATTCTAGTTTCAGCTTCCGTGTTTAAAAGCTTACCAGTAACCATTTCCATACTTGTAAGAAAACTGGTGAATTTTCCTAGTTCCATCTGAGCTCAGATTTTACTACATTTCTATTTTTTTTTTGTCATTGCCCAAGAGTTTGCAATATACTTTTCTAGATACGTTGACTTATGAGTAATTCCATGCTACTTCATGGATATTTCAGCTACCTTATAATTGAGTATTTTCAATTTCTCTCTCCATCCCATTTGTGGGCCTGTTTCCTTGTTCTGTGACCCACATAAGTGTTGGCAATATATTTTTTTCTCATTTTTGAACTGGTGCTCATAGTGAATGCTGTTGTAGCAAGTGGCAGCTTAACCCACTGCACCACACCCTGGCTGCTCTATTAATTTTTAAATAACTGACTGTGAGTTTTGAGTTCTGTGCTCTGAAGGAGTTGTGGAGGATGTATTTGTCATTTTACTCTTCAGAGTAAAGGATACAAATCTGGGTGAGGAAATGAAATTTACTGGGGGAAGTCCTAAGTCACACTCAGCCTAATGCTGAAAGGATAAGCAATCTGTATTTGGAGTAAACAGTATAGGAAATCGGAGTTTATCAGTTATTTGAAGATGAAAAGATCTGCTTGAAAAATAAAGAGAACGCATCCGAAGAGTGGTACTAAAAAGAGAACACCTTAGAGGGAGATACCACAGATACTTGAATAGCACGCATTCAGGGAACTGCATTCATAATCCTGTTAAAAACAGTTATCTGTGAAACATCTAAGTATCACTGACAAGGAAAATAATTCTGTTGCAAATAGGACCTTGGAAGACACTGAGAGACCAAGACAATGAGAGTAATGTGTGCAAGGCATTAATTGTTGAGAGTCATGGGAATAACCATTATTGCACGTGAGAAGTCTGTTGTGCCACATGCTCTGAAGAACATGCACTGGACATTGATGGAGACAAACAATTCAGAGAGAAGACACAGGCAACATGGTGCACATTGATGGGTGACCTGGAAGAAAGGGCATGTTTGTTTAAAAATCTTTCTTAAGTTAGAGAGTCTCTGCTATCTGGAATAATTCACCTCTGGAAATACTAATAAGTCAAAATTTCTTTGTGAAATGGAAGCATTGGACAAATTTTGAGCTAGAAACTTTTAAGCTGGCCCTTAAGTTCTATTTTTGAATTATATTATCAAAAATAATTTTGTGGATATTTCTTGAAAGCCCTCAAGGCATACTCTGTTTCTTCTTAAAACTGTAATCTAAAGAACACACAAGAAAAGATATATCATTGCTAATCAGGCCCATGAAGACTACTGTGGCACCAGGTATGTGCAATTTTCCTCTTGGGGTAAATATGGAAAGAGTAAAGAAATCTACTCTGGGAAGCTAGGTTTTTATTCTCAAAGAATTTCACTGCAGGAGATGGCAGTTAAATTCACTCTAACACAGAGAACAAAATTAATTTAGATCCTGTTGGAGGTGGAGAAATAGCAAAAACTTAAGAGAAGTTTTAAAAATATGTAAGATAATGAATTTTTCATTTTTAGTAGCTATTGGTACAAGATTCTAAGAAAGAGAACCCATACTGACTGTAGCACTATAGGGCCAATCATAGAAGACTTAAGAGAATGGAGAAAAGCATAAATTTAAATATGAACTTTGAACAAGAAGACAAAGCTGAGACATCTTCATTATTAATATATACTTTTGCTGTCTTGTAAGAAAGCAAGACTGTCTCACATACACTCTGTAAGTACTTTGGGAAGTGATTTTTTTTTCTTCATTTTGGTTATTGTACCTTTCCAACTCTCAGAATTTCCATTTGTTTACTTTTTTAAGATTTCTACCTGTTATTATTCACTATTTGATGTATATTTTCTTTTTTTGTTGTTGTTAAATCATGGTTATCTTCAGTTCTTTGAAAGTATACTATCTGTTTATTCATACAAGCAATTTCCCTTGCTTGTTTTCATTTTTTTCTTCTCCTGTACACATGTAGGTCATACTTTCTTACTCTTTTTGTAAATGGGCACAGTGGCTCTTCTATTTTTCTTTACATTTTTCTTTATTGAGAGACAGAGAGTATGGGAGGAGAGAAACAGAGACAGAGAGGCAGACAGAATGACCACTTCCATCTGCTGGCCTATGACAGTCAGATCTGGGCTAGGCCAAAACCAGGAGTCTGGAACTCAATCTAGATATGCCATATGGGTGACAGGTACCCAATAACCTGAGCCATCATTAGTTGCCTCACAGGATGCAAATTACCAGGGAGCTAGATTGGAAGCAGAGGAGCCTGGACTCAAAGTAGTCAGGCTGGATGTGGGAAGTCAGCAAGCTAAGCAGATAATTAAGTGTTACAACCAAGGTCCACACTTGTTGATTCTTTTCATGTTTTGTAATTTTTTGTTGTTGGAAACTAGAATCTGGGGTTATATGTTACAGTGCTAGGTTTTAGTGTTTTGCTCCGGGGCTACTATTCTTTGTTTAATGGTTTGGAGACTGGTAAGATTATTGGGTCATCTAATTACTTTTTGCACTATGAAGTCTCTGATGTTGCTCCTTGGGCATCTAGCCATGAGTATGTCCATAATCACCCTGGGTCATTGAGCAATACATCTGGAAAGGCTCTTTTTGACTGTCTCATTTCCTGACCACACCTAACTGTTACATACTTTTGGCTGATGGTTTAATTTTTTTTGTTATTGTTGTTTTAAGATTTATTTTATTTATTTGAAGGACAGAGATACAGAGAGAGGTGGAGATAGATAGAAAGGGGAGAGGTCATCCATCTGCTCTTTCACTCCCCAAATGGCCACAACAGTGGTGCTGGGGCCAAGGACTTGGGCCATCCTCTGCTGCTTTCCCAAGCACATAAGGAGGGAGCTGCAATGAAAGTGGTGTAGATGGGACTTGAACCAGTGCCCATATGGGATACTGGTGCTGCAGGCCAGGGCTTTAACCTTCTGTGTCACAGTGTCAACCCTTGTTCCATGGTTTTAAACAATGTCATAGGATATGAATTGTGCATAGTTTTATCCAATACAATGTGTGCTCCTTTGCAGAGACAGTTTGTTGATGTCAGTTTTAAGATGTGTTCTGACCCCAGAGGGCTGTTCCCAGATATTTCTTCCCACTTTCTCATTGGTGAACTAATCACTTTATAGTTCAGCCTAAATCTCTGATGATTCTGTACTCTTCCAGGTGATGTCTTTAACTACAAGTTGAACTTCACATTCAGTTCTAAATAAGTTAGTTCTTTTGGGATGGAATTTGAATCTGTTCTATGGCCATTTTTTTTTCATTTCCGGCAAAAATCTGAGCCACAGCTCGGTACTCAAGGTCAATGGGTCAATGGTGCACTTCTCTCTGAATGAAAGCCCCACCTTAGGAACTGATAGCTTGATATATGGGTGAGGGGAATACTTTTTAATACCCATATCTACTAAACTAACATCTGTTACCCCTGGGACTGGATAAGGTTTATCAGAGCCAGCAAGAAGTCAGAACAATCATAAATATATATATATATATATATATATACATTCAACACAAGACCACCCAGAATAATACAGCAAATATTACACCTAAGGAGGGAGTTAGACTCCAGGACAGTAATAGTGGGTGACTTCAACACCATACTCTCATCAATGAACAGATCATCCAGGCAAAAATCATTGAAGATACATTGGAGTTGAAACATACTATTGAGCAAAAGGACCTAACACACACACTTACAGGACATTTCACCCAACATCTACATAGTATACATTCTTCTAATCAGCACATGGGGTATTTTCTAGGGTAGACCATGTATTAGTCCATAAATCAAGTCTCAGTAATTTAAAAAGATCGAAATGATACTATGTATCTTCCAAGACCATAAGGAACAAAATTGGCAATCAACAACAAGAAGAACAATAGAACACTCATAAATACTTGTAAATTAAGGTTAATAGTTAATGAAGTAATTGTGGAGTATTGATCTAGATGTGTCATCTAGCAGGTGGACCTCCATCATGCCCCTTAATGATCAGTGGGTCTTAGAAAATTTTAAAACAAAATCAAAGTCTCTCTTGAAATAAATGAAAATGAAAACACAACATATCAAAAACTGTGGGAATATAGCAAAAGCAACATTAAGAGGGAAGTTTATATCTTATTATTCTAACTAAAGTAATCTGAAAGGAGCCATTTAAGAAGATGGGAGGTCTATTTTGGCTTAGAGTTTTAGAAGTTCAGAGACCGGGTTTATTTCTCTCTTGAAAACCCCCCTCCACGCCGCTGTGGCTGGAGTCCTTTGACACTAATACTTTAGGAAAAAAAAAAAAAAAAAAGAAGTTCAGAGGCCAAGATTGGGCAGGCCCATCTGTTTAAGCATCTGATAAAGCTAGTAGTTGGTGGAGGGATAATCACATGAAAGTCAGGAGGCCAGCCCATGAGAACTACCTTCCAAAGGCAAGCCCAAATCACCCAAATATCTCCCAGTTGGTCCACCTGCTAGATGCCACATCTACATCAAATCTCCATAATCATTCCCATAACTATTAACCTTAATTCATTAACCATTAATAGAATACTTTGTTGATGAACACCCCTCTCTCCTGGGCCTTTGGGGGGACATTCAAATTATTATCCAAACTATCCCAGCCTTTAATGGGAATCGATTCTTTTTTTAATTTTTTTAATGATACAGTTAGGTAAAAACTCCCAGGATCTTCTCTGAAAAACAGACCCCCCACTATGTCTAAAAATGGCCCTTAGCTGATCAAAGGGATCAGAGGGGCACCAGACTAAGTATGAACACTTAAATTGGTTTATGGCATATGTAGAAAGAATCTAACAATATGGATTTGTAGTCAGTAGACCAAGAAGTCTACATGAGGGTGAGAGTCAAAATAATTTATAAGATTGCCATTTGCATAATGCTTTGATGGCTGCAGTATGTAGAGCTTTGACACATCAATCAAATGTGCTTTAGCCACATACACACATTTTATGAAAAGATGTACAGGGCCGGCGCCGCGGCTCACTAGGCTAATCCTCCGCCTAGCGGCGCCGGCACACCGGGTTCTAGTCCCGGTCGGGGCGCCGGATTCTGTCCCGGTTGCCCCTCTTCCAGGCCAGCCCTCTGCTGTGGCCAGGGAGTGCAGTGGAGGATGGCCCAGGTGCTTGGGCCCTGCACCCCATGGGAGACCAGGAAAAGCACCTGGCTCCTGGCTCCTGCCATCGGATCAGCGCGGTGCGCCGGCCGCAGCGCGCCGGCCGCGGCGGCCATTGGAGGGTGAACCAACGGAAAAAGGAAGACCTTTCTCTCTGTCTCTCTCTCTCACTGTCCACTCTGCCTGTCAAAAAAAAAAAAAAAAAAAAAAAAGAAAAGATGTACAGTGGAAGATGAGAAGAACCACTAGTAGACTATACAGTGAGAGAAATCTGACACATTCCTATTGTGTCAGGTATGCTGGGGTATAAAGAACTGCATGTTTGATCCACTAGACAGGCTGTAAAGTTTTTAAATGCTTTCCGGTGTCATTTGCCACTTTCTGAGGAATTCAGCCTTAAGAGCTTTGGGATATGAATAGAAAGGTCATAAAGTTTTGAAACATTGATAGCAGTATGTTAACTCAGTACTAATAAATAGGCCATTTATTATGCATCTTGCTTATATTCCCACATTCAGTGGCTTGTATATATACAAAAGACTTGAACCAGATATATCAAATATGGGTATACTAATATCCTTAATCATCTGGGAGAATTGAATATAGGACTTAAGCTTGAAGAAATCCAATCTCACTTGAGATGGCTTTTCTCAAATTTTGGTTAAGAGGGCTAACATATTGTTCATACTAGTCTAAATAAATAATCTTGTTATGGAAGCTTTAATAAGCACAAATTAGAATGGCTACAGGAGTTGAGATTCTTTATTCAAATGTCTGTATCATCCCTATGACACCGTATACTCCAAATGCTGAAGCCTAAAATCTCCAGCATTGATTATTTGGGGAATCTTTTGTTTTAACCCATACCCCAGAACATCCTTTCAATAAAGAATAAACCATCGAAGATAATTCATATACCTTCTAAAAATTTTAAGTGAAGGGCCAGCATTTTGGCACAGCAGGTAAAGCCACCACCTGCAATTCTGACATCCCATAGGGTACTAATTTGCTCCTGAATGCGCCACTTTCTGTCCAGCTCCCTGCTAATGGCACGGGAATAGCAGCAAAAGATGGCCCAAGTGCCACCAGTTTGGGAGACCCTAATGAAGCTCCTGGCGCCCACCTTGCCCAACCCCAACTGTTGCAGCTATCCAAGGAATGAAGCAAAGGACAGAAGATCTCTCACTCTCTTTCCCTCTCTTGGTAACTATGACTTTCAAATCAATAAATAAATCTTTCTAAAAATTAAGTTAGTCAGATTAAGGTCAAAGGATGTGTCCACTTATTGTCCAGGTAACCTAGTTTGTCCTTTTATAAAACATTTAGTATGCTTCTCAATAATAAGTGAAACTTACAGTATTTTATCATAATATTTTTTCTTTATTTTTTAAAATTTATTTAGTTATTTGAAAGAGTTTTAGAGAGGCAGAGGCAGAGAGAGAGAGGGAGAGAGAGAGAGAGAGAGAGAGAGCAAGGTCTTCCATCAGCTGCTTCCCTCCCCAAATGGCCACAATGGCCAGAACTGGGCCTATCTGAAGCCAGGAACCAGGAGTTTCTTCCAGGTCTCCCACATAGGTGCAGAGGCCCAAGGACTTGAGCCATCTTCCATTGCTTTCCCAGGCCATAGTAGAGAGCTGGATCAGAAGTGGAGCAGCCAGGACTTGACTGTAGCCCATATGAGGTGCTGGCACTGTAGGCACTGGTTTTACCCACTATGACACAGTGCCATCCCCTATTGTAATGTTCTATTTTGCCTTATTTTATCATCATATTCACTCTTCATGAATGGAAAGTGAGATTTAGAGCACTCCTGCACCTTGTTCAATGGCATACACATAACTACAAGATACAAAATTTAAATAATCAGATTCTACATAGTATTATCACCTTAGATTCCTGGTACATCGTAGATTACAGATCATCTAATGCTTCATAAACTGAGCATGGGAAAACCTAGCCCAATAGCATTCATTTGACTCAGTTCAAAATATGCACTCTATATGAAGTAGCATATTTATTGCCATATATTAAGATGTCTTCTAAATAGCAGGGGATGTCTGTTTATTCTCCCTAATTAACACATTTCCAGTTTCTAGGTCTTCTGAAATCAAAATCTTTCACAATTCCAGGCTCCTGGAGAACACACAAGTGACCCCGGAGCAGGGAGCATAATGTCCATAGAACTCTATGGAAGAAGTCAGAGTTCATTTTTATTTCTTTTTTTAACACATTAAATTTTTAAAAAGCAAGCAAGCAAACAAAAAGCATAGATATAGAAGTAATGTTCTTGATGGGACTCACTGCTCAATTTGACTGGAATGAATACTTTTTACAAGACGATAGGAGAAAGGTAAAGCTAGATAAGATCACTTGGAGTAGCACTGTATAGAGTTTTAAATGATAATTTTAAAGAGAGTTTGTATGATTAGAACCTAAAATTGGAGTCCATTTCTGTGAGAATACAGAGTTCTTGTATGCAGTTTCTGCTACACCCTCACACTCTCAGTCAGTGTGTAGTCCTGTAGCAGGTCTTATAGATGGTCCCCGTGGAGGGTCCTGCAGATGGTGTCCAGGTTCCAAGTCAGTGTGTGCCTTGTAGCAGTACTCTCATGGATGGTGTCCACATTCGGTCAGTGCCTGGTCCTGCAGCAGGTCCTAAGGATGATCCCTATATGGTGAGTCTATACTTGGTTCAAGTGGTGGTAAGAGGATGCAAAAAGCATTCTTGAATAGTCATCAATATAACAAAATATAAGCAAGTACCTTTATCCAGAGTGTATATTGAATGTACTTGATGCTGACAAAAATCTTTAAGCAAATTTCTATTTGAGAAATTCCTTTAAGCATTAGTTGTGTTGGAAAGAAGCTAAAATTATTGCCCAGAAGCTCCATCAGAGGTGGAAAAATAAATGTACAATGGCATCAAGATTAATGTGGATTTAACATGGGACACATGTTAAACATGTAAACACAGCAGACTCATAGAATGGCAATTGCTTTAAGTAACGCTCTGACTTCAAATCAGCCATTAAGGCATTCAGATGTGGCTGAAAAGCCCAACAGAGCATTGCAGGCTTGGAAAGCCAAGACGCTGTAGCAAAAATTATCCTACATGAAGGATCTCTGTGAGTGAGAATGGCAGCCGGCCAAGACTCAAATGCTCAGGTTCCTGAACCCTCATAGGATACCCAGACGAAGCTTCTGGATCTTTGTTTCAGCCTGGTCCAGCCCTGGAAAGAAGGGGCCATCAAAAAAGGATGTACTGTTTTTCTGAAGGGAGGAGAGAACTTCTCCTTTGCTATGGCTTTGTCCAAATACTGACGGAGTTTGTGGTCACAAAAGGCTTCTATAGCCTTGTCAGCTCATGGCAAGAGCCTCGAGTGATCACTGATGTCATAAGTAAGAGTGTTAATTGTAAAATTAACAAAAAAAAATCACTGTACACTTACTCCCCATGTAGGACCTCTGTCCTTAGTGAGTTATACTATGAAAATTAACTACAACACTTGTTCTCAAACAGTATTCTATATGTTGTGTGTGTGTGTGGGTGCAAACTGTTGAAATCTTTCTTTACTTAGTATAGAGTTGGTCTTATGTATATAAAATTAAATTAAAAATGAATTTTAATGAAGAATTGAATGGGGGAGGGAGTGGGAGGTGGGATGGGAGTAGGGGTGGGAGGGTAGATATGGGGGAAAGAACCACTATATTTCTAAAGTTGGACCTATGAAATTTGCTTTCATTAAATAAAAGCTTTAAAAAATATTAATGTGGTTTTAAAAGCCGTTTTCACACTAAGAGATTACCTTATTAGTTCAAACTATAGTATTCATTTTAAAAACAAAAACAATAACACTAAGCCCTAATAAAGAAGTAGGGAGTAGATTTTTTTTTTTTTGCAAAAATCTACATTCATTTTCCCGTTTGGAGTAAACTGTGAGGAAACAAAATTAATCCTTACCAAAAAGGTGTCATTCCTGAATTTTATTATCTCATTAACAGACTTAAAAATCTTTCTCACTTACTAAAATTATTCACTTAGGAAATTGGAGTATAAGTTGTAACTGCTCAAATTATTCTCACTCCAAACAAAAATGGGCCTCTTCTGTATGCAAACTATAATTTTAGGGGCCTCTGTCATACCTATGCTATATTTTAATGAAACCTTGTCCCAGTGTATGTGATAAGAAAACACATATACTTCCTGTTACTCCACCACTATAAATTCCTACTATTGAATCAGTCATTTTAGTTATTTTAGTGATCCCATGTCTCATTTTCTGTTTTGAAAATAGGAAAATACATCAAATTGAATATTGATTACATGCTTTATTAAACAGTGCATGCTGAGAGACATACAATATATGAAGGTGATCTCTGCCCTTTGAGTAGTCTCACTACTACTCTCTGGAGCAATGCACACAGTATGTACCTCATCCCAAAAGATTAGAGGTGATAGTATATTATACCACTGTGAAGAACTCAAAAGAGAGAAATGGTTAGTTTTAACTCAAAATACATTCTTTCTTATGATTTGACCCTCATAATAACCGAAATCAGATAAATTTACAGTGATATCCACATTTATAAATTAGGTAACTGAGTGAGTAGCAAAGATAAAAAGGGATGGAGCTGGGACTAAGTCTCAGAGCCTTTTGCATACCTTACCATCTTCCTCATGATTTCGTGTGCATTGAAATGTCACGTGTGGAGCTGGTGCTGTGGTGCAGTGGGTTGAGCCACCATCTGCAGCACTGGCATCCTATTTGGGTGCCCATTCAAGTTCTGGTTGTTCCAATTCCAATCCAGCTCCCTGCTAATGTGCCTGGGAATGCATCCAACCAAGACTCAAATGTTTGGCTTCCCGAACCCTCGTAGGAGACCCAGATGAAGCTCCTGGATCCTGGTTTCAGCTTGGTCTAGCCCTGGCTCTTGCAACCATTTGGAGAGTAAACCAGTGGAGGGATCGATTTCTCTCTCTCGCTCGCTCTCGTTCTCTCTCCCCCTTTCTGTCACTCTGATTTTTCAAATAAGTAAATAATCTTAAAAAAGGAAAGAAAAAACCAAGTGTGTTGGCTATTCTTTTGAGTATTTTTGTGACTACGATTTCATTGAGGTACAGCCACATGCATTTGTTTAAGTATTGGCTATGCTTGCTTTTGTTGCATTAGCAGGATTGAGTAGTTGTGACTGAGACCTAACAGCCTAAAATGTCAAAAATGTTTACTATCCCTCTGTGGTCCTTTATGGAAAAGAATGCTGACCTTTGCTTTCTTTCATTAATAGTGCAGAAAATGAGACTTTTAAACATTTATGTATGTCCGGACTTTGCTTGGATTAGCCGATTATTAGAATGTGTTATTGAAAGAAAAGTGAAAGAAAGAAGGGTAGGGAATAGAGAAGGAGGGTGGGAAATCACAACTGAGAATATGTCTAGATTTTGGTGTATGTAATTTCTCAATGCAGGCTTTCTTATCAAAGAACTAACCACAGCTATGCTGATGAGGAGTATGGAAATGAATAAGGAATTATTTGTCATTCTTTGGTCACTACTCAGATTTTATTTATTTGTGTAGCTTCAAGGCCATAACTAACATGTCTTTAGGTGGATCACCATCAGAGAAAAATGATAAAGAAGTCCTAGGAGGGGTCATCACTGTGGTGCAATGGGTTAAAGCCCTGGCCTCCAGTGCCAACATTCCAGGCCCAGCTGTTTCGTTTCCAATCCAGCTCCCTACTAATGCACCTAGTAAAGCAGAAGAGGATGGCCCAAGTCCTTTGGCTCTTGCACCCATGTGGGAGACCCAGAAGAACCTCTTGGCTCCTGGCTTTGGATAGGCTCTTCTCCAGCCATTGTGGACATTTGGGGAGTGAACCAGTGGATATAAGACCCCGCCCCCCATCCCCTCCTCTCTATTTACTCTGTTTTTCAACTAAATAAAATATATCTTAAAACAACAACAACAACAACAACAACAACAACAAACAAGTCCTAGGAAGCATAGCCTGGTTTCAATTCTTAAAAATGTTAAATAAATAAATCTCAGTACTTAGAGACAAGTTCAATCATTAAACTACACTCATTTCCTTTCTGCTGAATATTTTGCAGACAAGTTAAGTTTTAGTTTTGGAAAATCAAGTCACAAAAAAAAAGCACTTTAAAAACATCCAGACATGTTCAACTTAAATTTCAAAAAGTTTCAATGAATAATTTCACGAAAGAAGATTTTTGAGGACCTTTAAAAACTACCTGTATTCAATTTTGAACATCCTTCTCTGATTACACTTACTTTTCTGTTCAAAATACATGTTATTTTTCACATTATGCTCTATATTCAAAAACTGCAACAATTTTCCTGATCACTTTAGTGTTGGCATATTAGCATCTAAATTCAAAAATAGAATAATGAATGTGCTAAGGAGGAAATTTACACCTTCCTATTTCTTTTTTCATTCAGCTGCACTTCTTGGAAAATCAGCAGCATTCGTGTGAACATGTTTTATTTGTTAAGCTTTGGTCCACAGAGTTTTGCTTTGAACTTTGGTTCAGATTATGATCCTCAGTTCCCAAAAACAACCTTCATAGGAGAAAGTGGGCCACGGGCCAGTCAGAACAGATTCTGTTATTGAAATTGTATTGTGCCTTTTTTTATTACAGGAGGAAAATTCAATGTCAACAGAAAACATTGATATAGTCCTCTTGGACCTCCAAATAATTTTCATAAGGGTGAACTCTTATAAAAAGAGCATATGTCACCCTTGCCAAATCTCTGACTTCCTGCTGCCACGTGATCCCTCCTGCATGCACCCTTGCCATGGTGATGCTTTCTGCCAGGAAACCCTCCGCCAAGTTCAAACTGATAAGGCCAATGAATCTTGATCTTTCGCCCTCCAAAACTGTTAACTAAATAAACTTGACCCCATCTCTATATATTGTACAGCCCTAGGTATTTTGTTATAGCAAAGGAAAAAACACTAAGACAGCAGTGTGTTACCAGTCCCAGGTGAAGCAGGAAAAGTTGGACTACTGAAGGGAACTGGGCTCAATGTTATAGCATGGTGGGTTAATCTGCCACTTGCCACATCAATATCCTCTATACTCGTCGTTTTGCTTCCAATCTAATGCCCCGCTGGTGTACCTGGGACAATAGTCAATGATAGCCCAAGTGAAAGGACCTCTATCACCCACGTGGGAGACCTGGATGAAGTTCCAGGCTCTTGCTTTTGGCTTGATATAGTCGTGGATATGGCAACCATTTGGAGAGTAACTCTTTCTAGCAAATAAACTAACAAAATAAAACAAAAACTGATGGAAGCTATACACATTTTTATTTTAATTGTGATTTCAAATAAAATTTACAAAATTGAATAAATTCCCATGAGATCTATCACTTATTACTCTATTGGGGAAATTATTTAGAGCAGAATCAGCATGTTCTTGGAGAACTTTTAATGTTTAAGCCATAAGGGAAATCAGAGATAGTCTGATTAACACCACCATTTTCTTGCCTTTGCATTCTGATTAAAACCTAAATTTGTCTTACAAACATCTTTGGAGATACAATAGCAAAAAATGGTCTAAAAACCCAGGACCTAAAAATAAATCAGGTAGGTTCTTTAGACTGTAAATTCTTACAGTCAGGAATCACTGTCCTAATATGTCTCCATTATCCAGCTCCTAGAACAGGGTCTAGAGAATACTGATTGCAATAAGTTGAGTTTCTGCACTCATTCAAATGCTCTCCCAGGTTTCTAAATGTTTAAGAAATATCCATATGGGTAGAAATATCTACTTAAAATATTGTAATCAGTCATTTTAAGTGTTTTTAGAGTAGATCCATTTTATAATTAGAAATAACTGATGGGGGGGGTGGGGTTGCACTGTGGTGTAGTGGGTAAAGCCGCCGCCTGCAGTGCCAGCATCCATATGGGCGCCGGTTCGAGTCCCTGCTTCTTCACTTCTGATCCAGCTCTCTGCTATGGCCTGGGAAAGCAGTAGAAGATGACCCACGTCCTTGGGGCCCAGAACCCACGTGGGAAACCCGGAGGAAACTCCTGGCTCCTGGCTTCAGATTGGCACAGCTCCGGCCATTGTGGCCAATTGAGGTGTGCACCAGTGGATGGAAGACCTCTCTCTCTCTCTGTGCCTCTCCTTCTCTCTCTGTGTAACTCTGATTTTCAAATAAATAAATAAATCTTTTTTTTTTTTTAAAAGAAATAGCTGATGGGGGCTGGCAAGTTGGCACAGTAGAGTAAGCCACCATTTGTGATGCTGGCATCCCAGAGTGAGCTGCCAATTTTAGACCCAGCTACTCCACTTCCTATCCATGTCCTTGATAATGTGCTTGGAAGAAAAAAATGATGGCTCAAGTACTTGGGCCCCTGCCACTTACGTGGGAGACCCAAATGGAGTTTCTGACCCCTGGCTTTGGCTTGATACAGCCCTTGTAGCCATGGGCATTTAGCGAGTGGACCAGCAGGTGGCAGATCTCTTCTGTCTCCTTCTCTAGCTCTCTGTTTCTCTGCCTTTCAAATCATAAAATAAACCTTAAAAATAATTGTGCTATTGATCACTGAGGATCTTGTATGGATCTGAATCTAGTGACCTGAATCGATTACTTCTTCCTCTTCCTCACTAATGTTCCCATTAATGATTGATCATATGCTTCCTGGACAATGACAATGACTCCTCAGTTTGGTTTCTCTAGTTTTTCCTGTGAAATTCCAAGAGCAAAATGCAATTCTCGGGGCTAGCACTGTGCCTTAGCAGGTAAGGCTGCTGCCTACAGTGCCAGCATCCCATATGGGCACCATTTTGAGTCCTGGCTAATCCACTTCCAATCCAGCTCTCTACTATAGCCTGAGAACGCAGTAAAAGATGGCCCAAGTCCTTGAGCCCCTGCACCCACATGGGAGACCTGGAGGAAGCTCTTGGCTCCTGCATTCAGATAGGGGCAGTTCTGGCCATTTGGGCCAACTGGGGAGTGAATCTATGGATGGAAGACCTCTCTCTCTCTCTCTCTCTTTCTCCTTCTCTCTTGGTGTAACTGACTTTCGAATAAATAAATAAATCTTAAAAAATGCAATTCTCTTCCTTCATAACAAAAATATGTTTCTTTTTTATTTATTTTTTATTTAGTAAATATAAATTTCATAGTACAGTTAATGGATTACAATGGCTTCCCCCCAATAATTTCCCTCCCACTCACATCCCTCCCATCTCCCGCTCACTCTCCCATTCCATTTACATCAAGATTCATTTTCAATTCTCTTTATATACAGAAGATCGATTCAGTATATATTAAGTAAAGATTTCATCAGTTTGCACCAACACAGACACACAAAGTGTAAAATACTGTTTCAGTACTAGTTATAGCATTACTTCACATTGGACAACACATTAAGGGCAGATCCCACATGAGGAGTAAGTACACAGTGACTCCTGAAGTTGACTTAACAATTGGACACTCTTGTTTATGGCGTCAGGAATCTCCCTAGGTTCTAGTCATGAGTTGCCAAGGCTATGGAAGACTTTTGAGTTTGCCGACTTCAATCTTATTCCAACAGGGTCATAGTCAAAGTGGAAGTTCTCTCCTCCCTTCAGAGAAAGGTACCTCCACTTTGATGGCCCTGTTCTTTCCACTGGGATCTCACTCGCAGAGATCTTTCATTTAGGTCTTCTTCTTTTTTATTTTCCAGGGTGTCTTGGCTTTCCATGCCTGAAGTACTCTCATGGGCTCTTCAGCCAGATACAAATGCCTTAATGGCTGATTCTGAGACCAGAGTGCTATTTAGAACATCTGCTATTCTATGAGTCTGCTGTGTATCCAGCTTCCCATGTTGGATCGTTCTCTCCTTTTTGATTCTATCAGCTAGTATTAGCAGATAATAATCTTGTTTGTGTGATCCCTTTGACTCTTAGACCTATCAGTGTGATCAGTTGTGAACTGAAATTGATCATTTGGACTAGTGAGATGGCATTGGTACATGCTATGTTGATGGGATTGTATTGGGATCCCCTGGTATGATTCTAACTCCACCGTTTGGGACAAGTCCGATTGAGCATGTCCCAAATTGTACATCTCCTCCCTCTCTTATTCCCACTCTTATATTTAACAGGGATCACTTTTCAGTTAAAATTTAAACACCTAAGAATAATTGTGTGTTAATCACAGAGTTCAACCAATAGTACTAGAACAAAACAAAGAGAAAATACTAAAATGGATAAAGTATTACATTGTACATCAACAGTCAGGACAAGAGCTGATCAAGTCACCGTTTCTCATAGTGTCCATTTCACTTCAACAGGTTTCCCCTTTGGTGCTCAGTTAGATGTCGCTGATCAGGGAGATCATATGATATTTGTCCCTTTGGGACTGGCTTAATTCACTCAGCATAATGTTTTCCAGATTCCTCCATCTTGTTGCAAATGACCGCATTTCGTTGTTTCTGACTGCTGTATAGTATTTTATAGAGTACATGTCCCATAATTTCTTTATCCATTCTAATGTTGATTGGCATTTCGGTTGGTTCCAGGTCTTAGCTATTGTGAATTGAGCTGCAATAAACATTAAAATGCAGACATCATTTTTGTTTGCCAATTTCATTTCCTTTGGGTAAATTCCAAGGAGTAGTATGGCTGGGTTGAATGGTAGGGTTATTTATTTTTTTTTTATTTTTTTTTAACTTTTATTTAATGAATATAAATTTCCAAAGTAAGACTTATGGATTACAATGGCTTCCCCTCCATACCGTCCCTCCCACCCACAACCCTCCCCTTTCCCACTCCCTCTCCCCTTCCATTCACATCAAGATTCATTTTCGATTATCTTAATATACAGAAGATCAGCTTAGTATACATTAAGTAAGGATTTCAACAGTTTGCTCCCACACAGAAACATAAAGTGAAAAATAATAGATGATTTTTTTTAAATGATGATGAAATCAGATCAGACCTATTGTCATGTTTAATCCCAGTGAGAGTCTAGTTGGGAATTGATAATTTTTTTTTTACAGAAGATCAGATTAGTGTACATTAAGTAAAGATTTCAACAGTTTGCACCCCCATAGAAACACAAAGTGAAATATATTTTTTGAGTACTCGTTATAGCATTAAATCTCAATGCACAGCACATTAAGGACAGAGATCCTACATGAGGAGTAAGTGCACAGTGACTGCTGTTGTTGACTTTACCAATTGACACTCCTGTCTATGGCATCAGTAATCTCCCTCTGCTGAATGGTAGGGTTATATTCAGGTTTTTGAGGAGTCTCCAGACTGACTTCCATACTGGCTTAACCAATTTGCATTTCCACCAACAGTGAGTTTTGTTCCTTTTTCCCCACATCCTCGCCAGCATCTGTTGTTGGTAGATTTCTGAATGTGAGCCATTCTAACCGGGGTGAGGTGAAACCTCATTGTGGTTTTGATTTGCATTTCCCTGATTGCTAGTGATTTTGAACATTTTTTCATGTGTCTGTTGGCCATTTGGATTTCCTCTTTTGAAAAATGTCTAGAAAAAATATATTTCTGAAATGTTGGTGCTCTGACCTTTACTAGGACTTCTACCTTCAATTTTTCTGTACATGCTTCTGTGCAAACTGCTCCATGTTTCTTCCCAGAGGTAGAATCGACATGTATCTTGGTTTTCCAAATGAAGTTTTGAACATGTACTGTCGCTCCCCCTCTTCGTGGAGGAACGACACTAAACCCTGCCTAGGCTTCATATCCGAGTCACGGCACCATTATGTCGCTCCCCCTCTTCGTGGAGGAACGACACAGGACCCTGCGCTGTTCTTTCGTCTGCTCGGCCCTCCCCGGGTTTGCTGCTGGTTCTTCCCGGGTTGGCTGCCGTCCCTCCACCTCCGTGGAAGGGCAGTTCCCCCTGCCACATTCCCCACTTCCGCAGGGGAGCGGCACACTGCTGGCCGGCTCTCTCGGGGGCTGCACAGGTGTTCCCCTTAGATGTTCCCCTTAGATGTTCCTGGTGCATGCCGTCTCTCTCCTCCTTTATAGTCCTCCTCCGCCAATCCCAACTCGGCTGCCCACACGCCGAGTACGCTGCTCTCCAATCAGGAGCAAGTCCTACAGCTTATTGGTTGAACTGGAGGCAGCTGTGTAAAAGCTGTTTTCTTCTCTCCCAGCGCCATATTGTGGGAGAGCAGATGCATAGAATAAGTCTTAATTCCAGTAACTTAGTCTAGTCCGAGCCGCTCCCCACAATGTACTTTTCTTAAAATTTGAACTCTTTGTTTTGACTGTTTGTTTCCCTGAGCTTGGCATATATAGATAACCAATTTATGTTTAATGAATTCATGACCACTCTAAAATTTGAGGTTAACCAGCATGATCAAAAAAGTAATACCTAACTCTAAAGTAAATATCACTTCTCCTCACTTCTATGGTATTTACAGAAATCCAGAAAACACTTCAAAGACATAATAGTCTCCACTGCCTTAAGGTGATTCATGTAGATTTGCATTTTTGAAAGCTCACATTCTTTTCATATACCAGGTGAAGATAAAGCATAAAATAGGTGTTCTAGAGCTGTTACTACCTCAACATTGAAACTAAGTAAAACATTAAAAATGGTAGTTGGAAAACTTGGAGATTTTGAAGTTTTTTTATGTCTTACTTTTCAGCCCTCTGCATATCCAAGTTGATATCAAATAAATCTGATTATTACTGCTTTTGTCTGTATAAGCACCCACTGTCAACGATTTTAAACTAGTATATAAACTAGTAATAAAGCACGGTGGGCAATTACAGAAAATAAAATACTTACAACTGCTATTGTATCCAGTGCTTTTATTTTCTCAAATTTAGTTGATCCTGACTAAGGTACCCAATATTAGTGCAGATAGAATAGATGACCAATTATCCATGATTTTAATACACTTTCTTTCTTTTCTTTCTTTCAATACACTTTCTGTTCAAGCTGTGATGAGTAAAAACATTTATTTAAAACTCAGCTGATGTGTTTCACATGTTTTCCAACTCCCTTTGATCCTATAGGCAATATCCTTCAGCCATCAGCCAATAGTCACTAGGTATTAATTGATACTCAGACCGATTATATCAAGTGAATCAAAATTACTACTAAAATTACTTCCAGAGCAGCTAGAATAAAACTGAAGAGTCAGCAGGAAAAGAGATTACAAAGAGGCAGCTAGGAAGAGACTAAAGTCTAATACAGAGAAACAGCAGAGATCTGTCTCTACCAAGTAAGTAAAAGCATAATTTCCTGCCCTAACCAGCTACTTTAATACTCCTGTATGTACTTACCTTACAACTATGCCATTTGTTGCCCAGTAAGTTTTCCAATTGATCTCATTCTAGCATGAGGCTTTTTTTTCCCAGACAATTCTACTCATTGCCCTTTCCAGACAGTTCTACTCATTGGAAGTCTCCAAAGAAGACACTCTCTTTTACAGTTTTCCCAAGATACCTGCCAATGCAGTCAAAAGTACTCTTCATTCTCAATGAGAATATTATGAACTTAATCCTTGCTCTCCCCACCAAATTCAAATACTGATGTCTTCATCCCCTGTGCCTGAGGATATGATTATTTGGAGATAGGGTCTTGTGAAAATGAGGTAACCTTAAGCAATAGTTTGGTAAGGTTTGTCCCCAGGGAGTTCATGTGATGGAGGCTTGATCTTCCATGTGCTGGTGTTCAGGTGGAGAAACTTCTAAGATTGGGGAGCCTAATAGTAGGTGATTCTGTCATTAGGGCTGCTGCCTTTAAAAGGGATTAATGCTTGTCTTGTGGATAAAAGAGCAAGAGTAGCTTTTTTCCTATTTTCTGGCTCCCTCTTAAATATACTCCTATTGCGATGCTGTTTACTCTGTTATGGTAAGCCAAGGAAGCTCTTGCCAGAGATTGACAGATGAAGCATCCTAATCTCTGACTTGTGGTCTCTAAACCTAGGAATTAAATACCTGCCCCCTCCCTGCCCCATTTTAAAATTAGTACTCAGCCTCAGGTATTTTGTTATAGAAAAAGAAAATGGGCTAATATAGCTGGGTGACATCTGTTCCAATCTGGCTGTTGTTCTTTTAAAAAGAGGAAATTTGAGCAGACTCACACAGAGGACAGACACCATGCAAACACAGGGAAAACATCTGCAGACAGGTTCTGAGAACTACTAGCTTTGTCAACCCCTGGATCTCTGACATCCAGCCTCCAGAATTGTGAGAACATAAATTTCTGTTGTTTGAACCTCAAGTTTGTGGTACTGAGCCTAGCAAACAAATGCAAGGACAAATGGATTACTATTTATAAAAAAAAAATTTGTTATTGCAAAGGATTTAAGCTAATTTTATTCTGTTCCTTATTGACACAATCAGCATGATTTTACAGCTTTCACTTGTCCCTTTTGAAAAAACTTCAACCAATCACAAAAGTGTTGCTAAGTTGTTAGGCACAATGTAAGAATAAAAACAAGTGCCTTAATCAGCAAATGTTGAGTACCTGCTTTGATGAGCAAAAACACAAAGCAAAGAGATGATGCAAATACTTCTTCTTGGGGTCAAAATCTAGAAGAGGAGGAAAATATCAGTAACGTTGTAAATATATGTGGTTTCCATCCTGTTTATGAATATCCTCAACATGGTAGATGACAGAAATGGGATGATCGACTATGAAACTGCACACAACCAACACTCTCCCAGGTTCATTATAACACAGAAGGAACAGATTAGTGTTTCTAAAACACCATAATATCTTGTTTTGAATGATGAAGAGTAGAAAGACAAATAAATTAAAGAAGGAAGTTGGGGTAGGTGAGTGGAGAAAGCATGTCACTATATCATAAGTAAGGAAATTATAAAATCAGCAGGAAATGCAAAAGATGCACAATATCCCTGAGCTGCCTTGCATTAATAACATTTGAAAATGATTCCTTGCATGGAACAGATTTTCCATGAGTTGTCATATGTCAAAATTATAATTCAACAATTTATAGCTCACATGGCCTCCTCTCTATAGGTCTCACAAAAATATATCACCAAATTACTTGTTCCATCACTTTCTTTTCCATAGTACGTTGGACATACCTATACTATCATTTACCAAACTACATTATAATTACTGATCTATATGTCTTTATCTTTCATTTGTCTGTAAGCCTAAGGATAAAACTTGAAATCTAAAATAAGAATTCAGCACATAAATGACTAGAATGACAAGCAACGAATGGAAAGCAGGTATCTGTAGAGGTCAGGCAAGAGTGAAGGATAATTTTTTGAACACCACAGGAGATGTCCATTTGAGCTAAAATTAAAAAGAAATGAATAAATTGAGTAACACTTTGGAATATCCATTCATTCAACAAATATTCACTGGGGACTATTATGTTGGTTAAACTGGAGGATAATTTGAAAGTAAAAATCACATAAGGATAGTAAGAAAATACAAAAACTAGGAAGAAAAAATGAATGAGAACAAAATACATATAAATATATTGAAAATGAAATTCTATTTCCATCATTGCCTTAAGTAAGCAGTTCTGTCTCATTGTTGTCATTCTAAGCTTCCAAAATGGGCAAGTATTATATTATATCAATGCCAAACCTAACACTCAAGTAAATTCAGAGAAAGCTGTACAACAATGAGGTTTAAGTTGATACATTTAATTTACTCAATATTATTAAATTAATGTCCTTTAAGGATTTTAAGAAACCAAGATATGCACATACACATTAAAATTTCATGTGTTCTTTCATCCATAAATGTTTTGTGATTCATTAGAAAGAATAATCATAATGAACCTTGGCTTTATAAATTTGTTAGGGAGATATCATACTATCATCACATTTCTGTTTTTACATTTTTAGTATTAAATTATGTTAAAATAATGAAACTATTGGATAAAAGAAAAATATTAAAAATGTTGCCCTTTGTTATGGAGAACCTCTCATCTTCAAAGCACAAGCCTAAATTGAACCTTCCATTGTCCCTGTCAAGGAGATACTATTATCAAAATTTCACGGTTGGAGAAATTAAAAGACATCTGGTGGCTTTGACGAATTTGTAGACTACAAAGCACAAAGTATCCTTTCCTTGTCATTTATTCAATGACCTTAAGAAATTCATTCATCTTCTTTGATCCTCTTTTTCCTTGTTAACAAAATAAATAAGTTATCCTAAAGTGGAGTTGAAGATTATCACTAAAATCTTCCTAAAGCTGATACCACAAATATATATGTGTGTGTGTGTGTATATATATATATATATATATATATATAACATTGTGATAAGGATTTGTAGATGTCTAAATTTGTGCTGTGAAAATTATATTATTTTATCCTTACTATTAAAACTGGGTCTTAATCTCAGAGCTCAGAAATAAGCAATATTAATACTAATGGAATGACAACAATTTTTGTTTACTTTGGTTTTTGTTTTTTATTTGAGAGGCAGAGTTACAGAGAGAGAGGGAGAGAGAAAGAGAGAGAGAGAGAGAGAGCATCCATCTGCTGGTTTCTTCCGGGTTTTTTTTCCTCTTATATTATCAGGAAAACTACATTTTGAAAAATGCCTATCATAAAGTCTTTTCTTAATGTCTGTTACAATTCAAATACATTCTTTGGCTGACAGATTCTTCCTTGGGCTCACCTCAAAGTCCTCACTTAGTAAAGTGAAAAATAATAGCACCGAGTGGAGGTGGTTTAAAATGACAGAGAAAGTATAAGGGATTTTTTTATGGCTTTTTGTGTCCCCAGGACGCTATATGCTGTATAGCATTTATTTATACAGCAAATATTTACTGAACTCTATGTTATATACTCACCTTGTTTTATTTTTTCATAAATGGTGCTAAAATAAATTTGTTATACAAAGATGACTTAATGTAAGGAGAGAACAATGGTGTTCTTAAGATAGGATGCTTGGTTTTTGGTGGGCTTCCTCTTAAGATAGGATGCTTGGTTTTTGGTGGGCTTCCTCTCCTAGCTGAATTCCTCATACACACTGGCTTAGAAACTCACACTATATCATCCTGGCCAGAATTACAAATACGCTTTTTTTCCAATGAGTTTAGAAAAAGCTGAATATTGCATTAGCATGCTGAGATTAAACAGTCTTATAATTCACAAAACTGAATGCAACTATGCATAATTTATCATAACAAAAACTTAGATTTTAAAGTAAAATAAAATAAGAGTATAGTCTCATTCCCAAGCTAATACAAATTACAGGATATAAAATACAGTGTTTTTAAAAGAGTTCTTCTGTTGCTCACAAATCACAAATCTATCATGAAATATTAAAACCAAATTTTCTTTTAGCTACTTGAGATGTCTATTAATTGCTGGATTTTGGTATTTAGTTGTGTCTATCTTTTTGAGGACTTAACAGTTTTGGATAAGTCATTCTGAGTTTAAGTAAATAATAGCATCTTGCTCAGCAAGGCTGAATGAGATTAACCTAAAGGTTGAAACTGTATGGCTATGGATAACATAATTTTATCTTCAAAGATGATTACAGATGTAAAAAGCCATCCATACAAGTTTTATGGTAAGCACAGTTCTACACTTAGATCTAGCCAAGTCTCTCCTCAGCTACTTTGGTCTCCTTGGTGATGACACAACCATGTTATTCATTGGCTTGGCTTCTGTGGAAAACCATGTTAGTGGATCACAGCTAGACCCCTGGTGCTGCTACTTGATAATTTTCATCTCTTCTGGTGGTTTCCATTTATCATTCCCAGAGTCTTAGCTTCTGTAGACCATTTTCAGTTCTTACAAACCTTATTTCTAACCATCCTTGCTCACATAACACATCAGCAGGCTTTTATCGTATGGAGACAAAATTCCTTCAATCTTATGAGCAGGTAATAAATAGTAGGTAATGAAGAAGCCAATATGAGTAAGATATTGCTCTTCTCTTAAGTACTGGTGGAAAAGAAACACTGTACATAGAATATGAATTATGTACTAGATATGAGGCTCAGAGGTTTATATGAGTAAATTTACTTAAAATTACTAAAGTAAGCTGAAGAACAACTCCTTTGATCTTTAATTCCAATTCAGCTATTTGTAAAACTAAACTGTTTGAATGCATATATGCTTGTTGATTCCCCAGAAATATCTTAGTATATCAGCTTATAGCTCTAAATTACAGCAGCGACAACAACAATAGTTGAAAGGAGGAAGAAAGGAAGAAAGGGCGGGAATGTAAGGAAGGAATAACTGATGTAATATGAATGAAAATGTGAGAAAAGCACAGGAACTTACCGAAGTTTTTAGCATCATCTTAAAGAATTATATAGTTATTGAACATTTGCAATATGTCACCAATAATACATAAATTATAAAACTTTCAGAAAAACCTTATAACCAACTTATGAACCAAGTAATATTATTTTAAGGATAAGAATACATAGAACCATAGAATCAATACTGCTCAAGTTTCTTGTCCCCTAGTATATAATAAGCGAAAGCTTGTACCCACCAATAGCAGATCTAATATTCTTTAGATTCCTTTTAAATTGGGGGACTAACAAAACTTGAGAACATGAAACTTCAAGACACTAAAGTACAGCTGCAACTGTAGAACAACATTAAATGCCACAATGAACCTTCTAGCATTTGAGTATGGAATTAGAAGCAAAAAAATTGAGAACATCACTGCCTGAGGGCTCTGGCTGTTATATAAAGCACTACATACAGCAATTGATGTTATTTAATTGAATAATGTTTTCTGAGCATTTCTTCACATTTTTTTCTTGATTTCTTTTCTTTATAAGATGCAATTCTCTCTATTTGGAATTTGAGGTACCTCTCCCAATTCTTATCCTATTAGTTTCAAGAGCAACAGTAATTAAACATAGGAACAATATTTAGAATATTCTTTTTTAGTATTTCATGAAGTATTGGTACACACATCATCTGCACTTGGAGATCCTGCTGCATTTTATTTGACTTCATTATTTAGAATCTTCAGAAAAAAGAGATTTGAAAATTGAGTGGTAAATAAGGAATAGTGCCTTAAAAGTTAAAAACAATAGTATTTATGTTTCCTAAAATCTGATTCTCTGGGCTGTTTGAATTTTGTAATATATTTTATCATCTAAAGCTACCATTTTGTCTGTTCTTTTAAAATCAATTTAGAACTTTTTCCAAACTCTGAAACAAATACATACTAAACCTTCCAAGAGGAAAAAATATTACAGCTTTTTTAAAGGTACTAAAAATCCACACCATAAATACAGGAGGCTAAGAAACCTTTTAGGTTATTGATTATGCCATCTCTCAAAGGTGGAGCAATAACTGAACCAACTGAATCAGTTGCTCAGGAATAGAATGCCTATTAATATCAATTTAATATCTTTGCCCTGAGAACACAATTTGCTTTTGAGTGGATGCTGTGGTTGTTTCCGGTGGAAAGTAAATAAGCTCTCCTCTTTGAAAACATGCATTTAATAAAGAAGAATCCCTCCTATGGCTGAAGTAATATGCCTTCCCACACATCCACAGTTCAATGCTAATAAAGGGGATTATCAGGCAAACAGAAATGCAGTTTACAGTTGCAATAGCTCACAACATTACCTTTTACCTCAATAAGTAAATCAAACATTTATGCCTGAAAACTATTTAAAAGTCAACTTTTCAAGTTCTGTATTCCTTTCTGACAGCATAAAATGCATATTTCTCACAGAATGTAACAAATTTCATTATAGCTATAATACTGAAAACTCCATCTGTTTTCACAAACAGAACATGAATACAAGAAAGCAACCATTAATCTTAGATGCACTAAAAAATATTTCTAATAAAGAACTTCTAAAAGGCATTTAGAAAAATTCAGACAGGGACCATTGATTACGTGTACCTGGATGCTTCAATTTCAATGCATTGGTTGTAAGAATACATCCATGTCTCTCCTACAAACATCTGTAAAAGAAAGGTTCTACTCTTTTAAAATAGAAAATATGACCAGTTTGGGTAAAAGAATAAACATGAATAATCTCATCTATTGTCTTTAATTACAGATAAGTAAAAAGAATAAAAGACTTGGATCACATAAGTGTGGCCATTACAAACAGGATTCTCACTCTCATTAATTTAGATAGCCACAAAACATTAATTGAAAATCTGCAGCGTTTCAAACGCTGTGTAGAACCCTAGCAGTTCAGAGAGATGTCCTCTGGTAGCTCACAGAAAGTAAACAGATAATGCAGTAAGGAGACAAGATGCAGAGTGAAATTACATGTGCTCTCTAGTCAGTGGGGAGTCCACTGGTGCTTCTCCAAGGAGTTTTGGATAATGATAAACCATTAATTATGTAAAAAGGAAGATAAAAATTATATTCATTATTATCTAACCTAACTCATGTCATTCTCTACCATTTTAGGAATGAGAATACAAGATCTTAGAAAAGTTAAGTGGCTTAAATAGGATCTCTTTGTGAATCACCCCATAATGCACAAGAATTTTCCCAGTTAGAATACTTTTGGTATTTCTCACTTAGATATGTAAGTAAATACATAGCAAATAAATATTTTAATAATATTGATAATACATTATAATTCTCTATACATTCTCTTGATCAAATAATTAAATGCTTGGGTCATGATTTAAATTTTGGGATTAGTTTTTTGTTTTGTTTATTTTTAAAAATTTTATTTATTTATTTGAAAGAGTTACAGAGAGACAAAGGCAAATTGAGAGAGAAGCCTTCCATCTGCTGGTTCACTTCCCAGATGGCCAAAATGGCAGGAGCTGTGCAGATCAGAAGCCAGGAGCCAGGAGCTTCTTCCAGGTCTCCCACACAGGTGCAGGGACCCAAGGACTTGGGCCGTCCCCCACTGCTTTCCCAGGCTATAGCAGAGAGCTGGATCAAAGTAGAGCAGCCAGGTCTTGAAGTGTCACTCGTATGGGATGCTGGCACTGCAAGCAGCAGCTTTACCTACTATGCCACAACATGGGCTCCTGTTTGTTTATTTTTAAAGATTTATTTATTTTTGTTTCAAAGGCAGAGTTATACAGAGAGAGATGGAGACATAGAGAGAGATCTTCCATAAGCTAGCTCATTCAACAAATGGCCACAAAGGCCAGGGGTAGGCCAGATTGAAGCCAGGAGCTGGTGCTTATTCTGAGTCTCCCGTGCATGTGGCAGGGGCCCAGCTTCTTGAACCATCATCTGTTGCTTTCCCAGGCTCATTAGCTGTGAGCTGGATTGAAAGTGGAGCTTTCAGGGCTCGAACATGAGCCCATATGGGATGCCAGCATTGTAGGCTGTAGCTTAACCCACTATGCCACAATGCCATCCCCTTATTTTATCTTAAATTCTAAACCACTACTACTAATGACATTTGGCTGAGGTATGCATCTATAAATGTTTTTATTTGTGTCCTTATATCACAGTTAAGCTAATAAACAATTAGCCTATATAATGAGAGGTAAAGAAAAACATTGTCCATTTTTACTGTATATCATGGTTGAATACTATAGACATGAAAAGTGTGAATCAAGAATATGGGTTTTTCCAACTCATAATCATCAAAACACTCAGCAGAAATGCCCCTGAACTGCTTACAAGTGTCTCAATCTAAAGAGTCACTGAGATAACACTAATATGCTATTAACAGTGATGATGCAAAAAGACATCAAAAATACACTCGAGGGCAGAAAGGGACTACCGCTATGTTCTTAGAATTGGATCTGTTGAAAACTAATTAAAAATTAGAATAAAAGATGCACCCAAGCTATACAGGTAAAATATTTAACCACAAGCTTCCCAGGGACAAAAGACCCTGCTCTGTAACATTTCCCAATTTTGTGATATGAATACATTTACAATGGCTGATGTTTTCAATGATTTACTTATTTTTTTGACAGGCATTTCAAAGACAGAGGAAAAGGAGAGACATATTTTGCACACTAATTCATTCTCCAAATGTTTGTAATAGGTATGTCTGGGCCAGGCTGAAACCAGGATAGGGATCCAAGAACTGAGACATCTGCTGCCTCTCAGGGTGTAGATTAACAGATAGCTGGGTCTAAAGTCAAGTCAGGACTCAGACTCCGGCATTGGGACATGGAATGCAAGCAGCCACCAAAGGTTTCAATCTACTCTGTCACAACAGCATCCCAGGATTTCAAAGTTTGAAGCAAAAATAAGCTTATCATTTAATTGCATTTTTCCCCCTGGAACTTTATGAAGTACCCTCATACAAAAACTTTGTTATGCTAATTCTTTATTTGTATTGACTGATATATGAGCCATTTTATTTCCAAAGACTAAGTTGAAAAGGTGCCTTCTTGTAGTACAATTAAATTTCTTAAAGATGGGTGGGAAGCAGAGGAACTGAGACTCAAACCAACATTCTGATGTTGTAAGTTGGTGTCTCAAACTGAAGCTTAACCCACTGCACCACAACACCCTCCTGGCAAAGGCTGAATTTAAACTATCAACATGATATACTGAACTGTATCTGAGTTAAGAATAGATGTACATGATTGGTTTTTGTGAGCCAGTTTGACTCAATTTTAGCATGCCAATGAAAGTGACAACAGCATCTTATCGGATTTACCCAAGGCAAAAGACAATATCAAATTGAATTTAGCAAAATTCTAGCATGTCATAATTCAGAAAAGAATGCTATCATTTCCCTAATTGGTATCCAAATATGTTACACTTAAAACTGAAGGTTACTAACAACCTTTCAAGAGATCAATGGAATAAAACCATGTTATAGTAATTTTGCAATGCTATTTGCTTTTCAGTGTACATGTTTGTAGTGATGACATAATAGTACGATGCGTAAAACTGCTGGAGCTTTTACACAAGCCAAGGTAATGGCAGTAAACTGTACCATCCATCGTTGTGCTCATCACTGGCACTCATTTGCAGTAAAAGCTTCACTTAACTATGTCCTTGTTGAAGCAATAAGCATTAATGTTTTTGATGGTCATCCTGTAAATGCATATCTTTAATAGTGTGTAATGATGAAATGAAATGCATGCATAATGCATTTATACTCATGCAGAAATATATTAGTTATCTTCAGAAAAATTACTGGGCAGTTGTTTGACTTGTCAGCCAAAATAGCTGCTTTTGTTCACAAGAGCCCTGTTCACATGAAAGAACAACTGACAAACTGTGGTTATTCACATTTGGGTAATTGGCAGGGACTTTCTCAAAAATATACAGACTAAGCCTGCCATTTCAAGTAAAGCAAATAACATTATTTGCTGCCAGTAATAAAATTTGAGCTTTCCAAAAATATTAGAATTTTGGAGAATTTGTGTCTGAACTTGACAGTTTCCTGATACTCAGAACTTTTCTGATGAGATTGGTGATGAATAAATGAATACAATTTTTGATATATTATAATGAAATATGTCAACATTGGGAAGATAAGCATAACTCAATGAATCATTGCTTTCCAGATGAGAAATGTATGATGTTATGAAATAGTACATGGGTAAAATATTCATTCAAAATTCAAGATAGACTAATGAATTTTAAAGTAACAGAGAAAAAAATTTTATATGGTTTTGAATTACATATTCAAGTAACCTTTAAGAAATTGTTGATTGTCAGGTTATGATGCAGATTGTAAGAAGGAGCATCACAGTGTGTGTGAAGTCATGGACAGGGCCTTCGAAAGTTTCATGGAGATGTTTATTAGGAAAAACTAGATGTATATTTCAAAATGATTTTGCTCCCAAAGAAACATTTTCTTTTAATTAACTCCATTTATTGTTTTATAGTCTTAAAAACATTTTATTGAAATACAATGTGCATACCAAGAAATGCACACAAACGTATAGCTACACGAGTTTCTTATCTTCGTTTTTCCCATTTGTTTTTACATTTTGTTATTACTATAAAGAGAACAGATTTCATGCATTCCATAGGTACAGTTCCAAGAAAATGAACTTCCTTCATCCCTCCTTTCCCCAAAGCACCCCTCTCCAATCTCTTCATCAGTTTCTGCAAACATATAATTTATATACACTCTATATTGACAGGCTTAATTCGCTACTAATCACAATATTCAACAAGTAAAATGTATGAAGATCACAGTTCAACAGGAGTATAAATAAGGGCTAAAACTGGCAATCATATCACAGAATATCAATTTAATTCTTACACATTTTTGTATTTTGTAATAACTACCACATATCAGAAAAAATATATGATATTTGTCTTTTTGAAACCAATTTATTTCACTAAACATAATCATTTCCAGTTGCATCCATTTTGTTGCAAAAGAGAGGGTTTCATTCTTGTTTATGGCTGAATAGTTTTCCAAGGTGTATATATAACACATTTTCTTAATCCAGTCACCAGCTAATAGACATCTGGGTCGATTCCATATCTTAGCTCTTGTGAACTGAACTATAATAAACATGGGGATACTGATAACTCTTTCATATACTGATGTCATTTCATTTGGGTAAATTCCCAGCAGTGAGATTGCTGGGTTATATAGTAGATCTACTTTCAGATCTCTGGGGAATCTCTATACTGTTTTCCATAATGGTTGTACTAGCTTACATTCCCACCAACAGTGGATTAGGATACCTTTTCCCCCATATTCTTGCCAGCATTTATTGCTTTTTGATTTCTGTATGAGAGCCATTCTAACTGTGATGAGCTGTAACCTCATTGTGGTTTTGATTTGCATTTCCCTGATGGTTAAGTGATCCTGGGAGTTTTTTAATGTGTCTGTTGGTCGTTTGAATTCCATCCTTTGAAGAATTGAAGAATGTCTGTTCAAGTCCTTTGCTCATTTGTTAATTGGATTGTTTGTTTTATTGTTGTTGAGTTTCTTGATCTCTTTATAGATCCTGGATATTAATCTTTATCAGTTGCACAGTTTGTAAACATTTTCTCCTATTCTGTCAGTTGTCATTTCATTAGGGTAAATTTTCAGGAGTGAGATGGCTGCCTCATATGGTAGATCTATTTTCAGATTTCCACACTGTCTTCCTTATTGGTTGCACAAGTTTACATTCCCACCAAGGGTGGACTAAAGTACCAATTTCCCTACATCTTTGCCAGTATTTTTTTTTTCATTTTTGGATGATGACCATTCTAACTGGGGTGAGGTAAAACTTCATTGTGATTTTTACTTGTATTTCCCTGATGCCTAGTGATCCTGAACATTTTTTCATGTGTCTGTTGGCCATTTGAATTTATTCCTTTGAAAAATACCTCTTCATGTTCTTTGACCATTTCTTAATTATATTGCTTGGTTTTTTTTTGTTGTTGTTTTTTGTTTTGTTTTGTTTTGCTTTGTTTTTGCTGGTTTCTTGAACTCATTATGGATTCTGGATATTAATCCTTCATCAATTTCATAGTTTGTAAATGTGTTCCATTTCTAAGAGCTTTTTGAATTGCTTTTGTTTTTTTTTTTTCTTATTAAAGCCTATCTATCTAAACCGTAATTTGAATGAAAAATAGCTATAGGAGTTATGCCGTTTGGCACCTCTGATGGTAATGTTTTTGACTTTATACTCATATTGCAACTGATTTGATGGTGAGAATATCAGGAGGGGGCCGGCGCTGCGGCTCACTAGGCTAATCCTCCGCCTTGCAGCGCTGGCACATCAGGTTCTAGTACCGGTCAGGGCACCGGATTCTGTCCCGGTTGCCCTTCTTCCAGGCCAGCTCTCTGCTATGGCCCAGGAGTGCAGTGGAGGATGGCCCAAGTGCTTGAGCCCTGCACCCCATGGGAGACCAGGATAAGCACCTGGCTCCTGCCTTCGGATCAGTGCAGTGCGCCGGCTGCAGCACACCAGCCACTGCGGCCATTGGAGGGTGAACCAACGGCAAAGGAAAACCTTTCTCTCTGTCACTCTCTCTCACTGTCCACTCTGCCTGTCAAAAAAAAAAAAAAAAAAGAATATCAGGAGGATATTGGTTGGTAAAAGGAAATATATAGGATTCCTTCCATTGATATAATATGCTATGTGACTCCACTGGTAGGAAGTAAGGATACTGAAAAAGCTAAAATAATTAAGAGTATGGCCAACTAAAGAAATTTTCACTGTATGAAAAGAGTTTTGCTTCCTGAAGATGTGGTTTTTTTTGTTTTTTTTTTTTTGTTGTTGTTGTTGTTGTTTTTTTTTGCTGCTATACTGTGCAAGTCAAAGACATTACCATCAGAGGTGCCAAACATCTTTTATTAGACATGCAAGTAATCAATCCAAAGAGTTTTTAAACCCTAACCATACACCCAAGAGTTTGCTGTTACTGGCACAAACTGATACACCATGGCTTTAAAGAGGTAATTAACAGATAATTAAATATTTATGTTATATATAAGAAAGGGCTAAGTGCTTTCATCAGAGGGTAGATACAGGACTTACTTTGCAAAAGATGAAATTGACACATAGAGAGTGGAGAGTAACTAACAAGATCCTGTCTCTGGATTTTAACCATGTGATTCTAGAAAATGAGATCTATTCTTAACGAGTTATTTTCCACATTCAAGCAACAATACTTCTTGAGTTTGCTTTATTCCTTTTTGTACAATATAAATGTATGTTAATGAATGGAGCAACAATTTCTTGTCACACAACAATTTCTTGTCACATGGAGTGACAATTTCTTGTCACACAAGTTATATAAAATCCAAATCAAAGTATCCATGAATATGCCACTACCAAGTTAAATAGTTGCAATAGAGTCAACATGTCCTGCAGATACTATGTCACCAGTATTTTAATGAAATGTTTGTTGAAATCTGTTTTAAATATATTATGCTAATACTAGATTTGACTAAAAACATTGACATAATAGATTGTGATGATGATGCTGTTGATGACAATGATGATGAGAGAAGAAAAAACATACTTTTTAAAGATTTTTTATGTATGTATTTATTTGAAAGGAAAAGCAATCGAAAGGGAAGAAGAGAAACAGAGACAGAAAGAAAGAGATCTTTCTGCCGGCGCTGTGGCTCACTTGCCTAATCCTCTGCCTGCAGCGCTGGCACCGAGGGTTCTAGTCCCTGTTGGGGAGCCGGATTCTGTCCCGGTTGCTCCTCTTCCAGTCCAGCTCTCTGCTGTGGACCAGGAAGGCAGTGGAGGATGGCCCAAGTGCTTGGGCCCTGCACCCCATGGGCGACCAGGAGGAAGCATCTGGCTTCTGGCTTTGGATTGGCGCAGCGCACCAGCCTGGCAGCCATTTTGGGGGTGAACCAACAGAAAAAGAAGACCTTTCTTTCCGTCTCTCTGTCTCTCTCACTGTCTAACTCTGCCTGTCAAAAAAAAAAAAAAAAAAAAAAAAAAAAGATATCTTTCACTCACTGGTTCACCCTTAAATGACCTCAACAGCCAGGGATGGATCAGGTTGATATCAGGAGTTGGGAACTCCACGCTGTTCTTCCAGATGTGTAGCCATGCCCCAAAAACTTGGACTGTGTTCTGCTGCTTTCCCAGAGACATTAGCAAGGAGAGGGATCACAAGCGGAATAGCCAGGATTCTAAAAAGCATGCCACTCTAATATGGGATGCTGAACTTGCAAGCCATGGCTTCACCCACTGCACTGCAAATTTGGTCCTACACTTCATTAGTTTTTATTGTCTCCAGGGCTGGACTGTCTCTTGGGTGGACCATTTCAACAAATGAAACATTTAGTCAATTATATAGTAATTTTATTAGTTTTTTTAATTAGAAACAAAATGTGTGCTCATGTTCTTGTACAATCTTTCATCATTTATAGTCATTTCTAATGGCTTAAGATGCTGTGAAATAACACTTAGATAAGATGACACCATTTTTTTCCCATCCATCACCCTACCCTACAGTCTTCCCTTCTTTCTTACTATGTGTAGGCTGATTTTATTCATATCTAGAACTATATTAAGCCTAAGGTACAGAATAAGCTGAATCCTTCCCCTGTCCAAGATAATTTGGTTATTTCCATCCCACTTACCAAGTGATAGGCTTAGAAATGTACACTTGACTTAGTTTTGGTTAATTATGTTTAAAATAATGCCTTCTGGGGAAAAATGTCACTTAATACTCATAACATTGAAACAGGCAACTAAATCCAAAACCCCATTACTATTTATTGTAATATGCCATGGTCCACACTGGGGATGGCCTTACTCTGAGGTGCAGGATAGAATGGAGTGGTATAAGAGGGAGCACAGGTAAGAAAAAAAAAACAAATTGATTGAAGTTATAAATCTTTCTCAAATGGCATGGATTTTATTGAATATTGCATTATAATATAACTTCCAACTAGCATCAAAGACCCTCTTTCAGGTTTCTCATTGAGCTTTGATTTATGGCTTTGGAAATATACACAAAAAATAATGATATTCACAATAGTTGTACATAGAAGCTGGAGGTCATTGCATATCATTAAAAATAGTTCATGTATTACCAGTAAATGTATATATTACAATCTGTATTAAAACAAGCCTGAGACATAATATTTGTGTTTTCAAAGTACAAAAAGTACTATGTTCATAAATATTAACAAATTATTAATATATTTTAAAAAATTAAATGATTTACCTATTACATTTATATCAAATTCAAACTATATCACTTCATTATAGTTTGTAACATTAAAATCTTAAATTATGTTTCATTATGATTATATCTAAAATATACAGGTGTTACTTATTGTCATAAAGTCAACAATCATTTTTTAAAAATTCCCATGCATGGTGGTACAAGTGCTATAATTCACTGTTGCTTGTTTTATAATTCTTTTCAATTGAGATGTCAATAAGTTTCACACATCACCACTGAATGATGTGTCACACAATGCTTTGCATTTCCTTTCTACTTTCTCATCATTCTTTTTCTTCACTCATCAAGTTAGATCCTCATTGTCTTATAGTGTTTTGAAGTTCAGATTAGTACTAATAAAACATCTTGCGATGATATAAACGTTTTGAATTGAATTGGCAAAGCAGTTGAGACGCTGCAGCCCTTATGGGAGTGCCAGAGTTAGAATTTTTATCTATTTCTTATTCCAGCTTCCTGTTTCTGTGTACCTGAAGAAGTAACAGGTAATGGCTCAAGTACTTGAGTCTCTACTACCTACACGAGAGACTCAGATGGAGCTCCAATTTCGTGGACCAGCCCCAGCTGTTGAGGGCAGATGTGGAGTGAATAGTGGCAAAAAGATCTATCTCTATTTCTCTCTCTCCCTCTCCCTTTAAAATAAATAAATAAGCAAGTAAATACATGATTTTTAAAATAAATACATGAATTCTTCACTGTGGTAACCGCTATGCATATATGATTATTGATTGCTTAAATGAAATTGGACAGAAAAGCTGAGGGACTTAATTGTGTTTTATTAGTGTTAAATTTAGTAAAGATATTGTTTAATCTTTTATTCTTTCTCTCTTTCTGCTCAAATTGTTCAATAATCCTGGCAATTCATTTGCATCCTTTGGAGACCACCAATTGTCATTCACTTATAAAACATACTTTATGAAAAGTCTACAGTGTAAAATTACTTGTTTCAAGTGCTAATACAAATGTTGCAGGCATGCACATATAACAGAATCTTGTATGTTCCTTATTTCAATGAACTAAGTCATATTGAAAGGATCAGTGCTGATACATTTGGCTTTAAGGTATTCCATAAGTCAGGAGTTTAGTAATTGTATATATTTACCATTACTTGAAAAAGATATTTAATAAATCTAAGTTGATTGAATGAATAAAATAATGCAAGTTTGGGGTGGAACACAAACACGATTTCACTTCAAAAGGACAAAATAGAGGGTCCTGCTTTGTGGTGAAGTGGGTAAAGCTGCCACTTTCCATGCTGGCATCAATATGGTTACTTGTTCATTTCCCAGAGGCTCTACTTCTGATCTAGTTCTTTGCTAATGGCCTGGAAAAAGCAACGAAAGATGGCCCAAGTGCTTGGGCCTGTGCCATCCATGCAGGAGACTGGATAAAGCTCCTGGCTCCTGACTTTGGAATGGCCCAGCCTGGCTGTTTTTGGACATCTGTGGAGTGAAACAGTGGTTGCAAGATCTCTCTCTCTCCCCCTCTACCTTTCTCTTTCTCTTTCTCTCTCTCTCTTTCTCCTCCCCCTTTCTCTCTCTTGTATCAATCTCTCTTTAACTCTGACTTTCAAACAAATACACAAATCTAAAAATATATTTCTAAGGTTGCAAGTAGGCAATATTGAAAACTTCAACTCTGTTAATGAATAACAATTGAGCCTTCTTTTCATAAGTATTTAAGCTTTTTATTTATCAGTTGTAATGCCTATAAAAAGGGAGAAATTATGTGGTTTATGGCATTATCATAAGTATCCTAAATAACATGAAATTCTTGTCATTTAGTAAGAACTTGGACCCCAAAGCAGAGCTATTTAATGATTTGTTTTTTAGTTAAGTTCAAATCAAATGCATTCACTGAGCTCAATACAACATATCTGTTATTTGAAATCTTATGCTTGGGGCCGGCGCCGTTGCTCACGTGGTTAATCCTCCACTTGAGGTGCCGGTATCCCATATGGGCGCCGGGTTCTAGTCCCGGTTGCTCCTCTTCCAGTCCAGCTCTCTGCTGTGGCCCAGGAAGGCAGTGGAGGATGGCCCAAGTGCTTGGACCCCTGCACCTGCATGTTAGACTAGAAAGAAGCACCTGGCTCCTGGCTTCAGATTGGTGCAGCACCGGCCCTAGCGGCCATTTGGGGAGTGAACCAATGGAAGGAAGACCTTTCTCTCTGTCTCTCTCTCTCACTGTCTGTAACTCTACCTGCCAAATAAATTTAAAAAAGAAAGAAAGAAATATCATGCTTGAAGACACAAGAGGAAGAGATGGTAAGTATAATATTTATCACCTACATCAGAGTCTTGGACTCATCAAAAAAATACATTTACTGGTTAACAAAGAATCATAGTTCCAGCTTGGTAACTTAATGTCCAAGATCAAAGACATGAAGCATGTAATGCCGAATCCATTCAGAAATAATTAATTTTTGTGAAAGTGGGACTATTTGTGACAAAGCCAGTAAAACTGAAAATATCAAAAGAAGCGGGCAACAGGTATTTGAGAAGGAATTATTTTATCTCTTAAAAGTTTAGTGGTTATTTAGTGATTAGCCCTTCATTAAAATGTAAAAATCTTTATGAAATGATGCCACTAGAATGAACGAGGCTGTAATTTTACTTCTATGTTATAAGCAGTTATAGAACACTAACATTCACAGGCAAAAAAAAAAAATAGTAGCAGAAAGGACCCTCAGTCGATGATATAATGCACCAGAAAACACTTCATTCCCTAGCATAGCCTCATTTCCTTGGAATGGATTCATTGGCTGGTGGCCTTGAGATACACCAATCAACCCTATTCAGAGAGCAGATCACAGAAGAGCCATTGTCTATAAAGAGAATGAGAAGCAAGAATCTCTAGACAGGAAGAAAAGTTATGACCATCACAGTAAACAGAAGGGTGGAGAGACTAGAGAGATGGAGGGTTCACTAAATTGGATGGCACAACAGTCAGGAAACCAAACAAAGTATAGCTCTGATATTGAAAATTCAATGAGAGACAGAAGTCTGGCTCAATAACACTTCAAGAGCTCATTTACACAGCTCATCCTATCTGTGTTCTGCTCTTTTCCTCTACTATGGCTTTTGGAAAGCTTCACTGAGCCAGGATATTTCCCTAAAGAAGCAGAATCGCTCCCAGAAGATGGAAGCAAAGCTGGATCTGCTGATTTCCAAAGGGCCTGTAGGAAGTGTGGGTGGTTGGCCTGAACCGCCATCTGCTGTTTACCCGTCTTCTCTCCCTCCCCTTCTTTGGCTCTTTTCTGGTACTTCAAGGACTGACTCATTCCCAGTCATCACCAAGAATTGTTTGAAAATTTTTCTATATTTAATATAACTATATCATATATTGTCTTCATTATTTTATTATTCAATCTATTTTTAATGAAATATATATACATATGTAGATATATTTTCCCACATGGGATTGTTGCAAATCCCATATGATCCTTATTCAGTTCAATCATGTTTATTGAATTTTTAAATATTTCAGTTTAATATTATTTCTATTCTCCAGGCTGTGAATAAAATAGGACTCCTGTTCTCTTAGAGGTTCTGCTGGTTCAGTAAGAATCACACTGTGCATATGTGTAACCACTGACTTACCTGCTGAGGATGTGGAAAGTGGGTACAAGTATCAGATATATTGGTATAGAATAGTGGTCTCAAACTGGATGCACACCTGCTGGTAGTACAGTGAGATATTCTAAGGAACCTTATTTTGAGGTCCTCATTTTATCTGTCTGAAAGCTTCCTCATGATTCTCTTTTCCCATATTCCTTTTTACATTTTAATATATGTTTCTATTTATCTTTTTTGGATATATTTTTTCTCTTGCCTTCCTTTAGATTTTTTGTGTGATTATTCCTTTTTCCTATCTTTTTCTGCAAGATAAATTTTGATTTACTTATCTTCTGGTGGTTATCATGACAATTACAACATGCTTTTTTTCTTAGTAGGATGGTTACTTTTACTTTCTTCCCAGGCAGTATCAAAGAACTTAAAACCTTATAAGACCATTTAGCCCCTCTTTGATATATATATATATATATATATATATATATATATATATATTACATTGTCATGTATTCAAATTCTATATGTATTTAAAATGCAAACATGCTAACTGTTCCATGAGATCAACACACATTATATTTACAATAGAGTTACCATTTTACCATTTTCTTTACACTATATTCCTTTCTGCATTTCAGATTGTACACTTGGTATAATTTTATTATTTTTGTTCAAGAAAACTTTTTATTTCCTTTCATATGAATCTGCTTGTGACAAACTGCCTTATGATTTCCTAAAAATATTAATCAATCTTGCTGTTTGAAGGATATGGATTCTGATGAATAGTTTGAAGTAGAAAATTCTTTCTTTTCAGATCTCTCAAAAATATCACTGATACTGCTCCCAATGTCACTAGTAGCAGTGGTACTATTTCACCAGTACATGGTCTTCCGCATTTCAAAAATGTAATTTTTATGAAAAAAGACAATGGGAGGCCTAAAATCACTTCTAGAATCACATATCTAGGTGCAATCTCAAAATTCCTATAAAGCATACTATGATACATGAAGTCATTAGACAAAATGATAAAAAAGTAACAGAAGCTATAAGGATGGCATCATTCCACATGTAATTTCTAGTTGTTCTCAATAAGAAACAGTCTATTAAGTACTCATAGTGCCACTACTGTAAAACTTCATGACTCTTCCACCTACAGGGTAACACTCAACGCTATGACTATTTATGTGTTTTTTATTTGTTCATTCATCAAGCTTATTGAGCCTGCTATTTGCCAGAAAAATTCTTGGGTAATTTCTACTCTGTCCCTTTGTGGATCTTGTGGTCTCATGAAGATACCCTGTTCTATGGAAGAAAATATTGCACCCTGAGTCAGTCATGTGGAGAAGTCCTTAATGAGCTTTTTTCATTCAGTCAGCCACTGTAACTCTAGGATCCTCCAGAACATGTGCTCAAGGATGTCAGAATTTGAGTTCAGTTGATATTCTGACAAGCTATGTCTTTTCCATGTCTTTTATTCTCATCTTACCTTTCACACCTCTCCACAATCACACAAACCTACGCTTCCCAGATTGTGCCAATTACTTCTATTCTCCCATTCACGTGCATGTTGTTATTTCTTTCTGTATCTTTTTATAATTCTTCAAAATATTCCTTTCTTTTTCAAGTCTTGGAACAACAAATCTATGTCAATTATTTGTTATGTGACCTTGCCCAAGCTACCTCTCTCAACTGAATATCATTATCTGCAACTAAACATGGGAAAAATGAGACTAGAGTTGTGTTGCAATGGCTTTAGTCACCACTGTCCTAGCTGGTGTCCCATATCTGTGTACCAGTTTGTACCAGCTGCCCCACTTCAGATTCAGCTTTATGCTAATGTTTCTGTGAAAGCCCACGATGATGTCCCAAGTATTGGGATAGAGTTTCAGGCTCTTGGCTTTAACCTGACTTTTGTCAGCATTTAGAAAGTGACCCAGTGGATGGAAGATTCTCTCGCTCTCGCTCTGTCTCTATCTCTATCTCTATCTCTATCTCTATCTCTATCTCTCTCTATCTCTATCTCTATCTCATCTCTGACTCTGCCTTTCAAACAAATAAATAAACCTTTTTTTAAAAAATGAGGATTGCAATAATTACAACTATGATGACATTGTGAAATTTGACTTGGAGTACTTCTATTAGGTTCATGCCATCTAATAAGGTTGTACATGTGTCGATATCATCCCTATTGATAGAACTGACTTCATTTGCTTGTAATAGTCTTATGTATCTTGTACCTGTGGACTTTATGATTAATATTTTAGTGTTCTATTTGGTAGTATCAAATAAATATAACAGAAGTTTATGTCTATCCTCTTTTATGAGGATGATACTAGAAAAAGATATTGATCACTTATATGTACTCTATCCTTATCTTAATTGTATAGCTTGAACAAATCACTTATATATCATCTTACTTGATTTTTCATTTATTTATTGAAGAACTTTTCAGAGCCAGTATATGCAATCAATGAACATGTCCTTCACCAATTGAATACATAAATATAGTATATATATATATATATATATATATTCATATACACATAACAGAATATATTTGACCATAAAATGAAATGCCGTCTGTCATTTGCAGGAAATAGAAGGAATTAGAGAGTATCATGTCAAGTGAAATAAGCCAGATATGGAAAGATGAACACTCTATTTATTCTGGCAAACATGGAAGCTAAAAAATTCACTTACTTTTTAATATGCTTTGACCATCAAGAATTCTTTCATCCACTAACAGGTTCTCATTGTGTTTTCTGCTCTGTGTATTAGTTCCAGAAGCTCTTCTCTTCCATCACTATGCACTTTGACTGGATAAGTGTATGCATTTACATGATGCTAAATACTGTATTTGTACTTCTGAGTCTCTTTTAAAAAGAGTCTTTAATATCTCTTCAAAAGGTAATATCTTGAAGTCAAAGGCGCCTATAATTGGCCCATCAGCCTGTTTAAAGATGTTTCACAGCTACCTTACACTCAATGTGATCCTAATAAGTCATTTTTAGATATCTTTGTTTGTTAATCTTCTACTCTTACATTGGCTCAATAAATAGTACTTCTTGTTATTTAGCCAAGTTTTCACATTAGAAACCTGGGGTCATCCTTGATCTTTTACTTCATAACCACAATCTAATTAAATATTTCTTATATCAATTTAACTCTTACCATATATTTTAAACATTCACATTCCGTTTTCAGCATCACTATCAACTTCATGGCATCATTTACTTGTATTATTTTTGTAATTGTAACAGCTTCTGAACTTGGTTTGCTGCCATTTCTCTTGCCTCAGCAAGTAGAGAGAGTTCTTTAAAATACAAAAGTGATTTTCTCAGTACTCTGCTTAATTTTTTTCAATTTTTTAATATATTTTACTACAGGAAATAAAATAATAGCCAAAACTAACCTGCTTGATTTGATCTTCCCAATTTGTCTCTAATACAATCTCACAATTACCTTTTTTATTTTATGTTGATTTTCTTAGTCCCTTATAGCTCAACGTTCTTTTCCTGCTCCAGCATCTTTACACACGTCCTGGCTTCTGACAGGAAATCTTCCTTAGCAAGGGACTCAGCAACCCTGCTGTTGTTCACCGTGTCCTGTCTTAGTTTTAGTTTCACTTCCTTAGAGTAGTCTGTCTTGATAAAACTCCCCAAACTAAATCTATAGTAATAGTAATATTACTACCAATAAAATCAACAGTGTAACCACTTTCAGTTGTACTATGTGCTTTTCCTTCATATATATTATCATAAACTGGGGCTATGCATTTATTTGGATGACTAAGTAAAGGCCTATTTCCTCCACTAGAAGATAGATCCTGAACTGAGGACATTTTAATCATGTATGTTGTTATACTTCTGCACTGTTGGCAATAAAACACTAATTTTTGACATGATATAAATGTTCCTACCATGGTAAATTTCAAGCTGTCAACTAAATATGACTGAATATGCATACAGTTGGCTTCAGCACATCAGTGAAAGCAAGATTGTTGTTGCCTGTATTCCAAATCATTAGTAATCTAGTAAACTAGATTTTAAAAAACCATCCTCTTTCTTTATGGTGGAAAATCTAGGGCAGGTGGTATGGCATAATGGGGTAAGCCTCCACATGGGACACTGGCATACCATCCCAGAGTAACTGTAACCAGTAACATCTGGCTTCCTGCTAGTGTACCTGGGAGTCAGTGGATTATAGCCTAAGTACTTTGTTTCCTGCCACCCACTTGGGAGATTCAGATGGAGTTTCTGGCTCCTGATTCTAGCCTTGCCTACCTCTGGCTGTTTCAGGTATTTGCAGAGTGAATCAGCAGATGCAAAATCTCTCCCTCTGTCTTTGTCACTCTGGCACTCAAATAAATAAAATAGATTGCTAAAAAACATCCGTGACACATGGACTCTGTGAAGGGGATTTATCATAAAGAATATTTAGTCTTGGTCATGACTGTATGTTTATCTTCCCCTAAACCAATTTAACATTCTACTTATATGTTTATGATAAATTCAGGTATATAAAATAATCATATTTAATTTCATGACACATTCCAATGAAACTTGATTTTATTGAGAATTCGCATACTTGAGTTAATTAAGTGAATAAAGTATACTTTATAAAGTGTATAAAATAAATAAATTTAGAATAAATGAATAACAATAAATATTTTAATATATATTTAAAATAACCTTTTAATATTCCGAGAGGAAGATGATCTTATTATATTTAGTTAAACCATGCACTTCATTTCTCCTCAGCACTCTACTAAATACAAGCTTACTGAAATATATTTCTATATGTGAAACATATAGCCAACCTCCCACTTAAAACTAGACAAAGAGAAATGGAAAATAAACAGAAACCTTTGATATATTACTAAACTAAAGGACTTACTGCTAAGAAACTCAAGGATTGATCTACATTAAAAATGTGATTTACTAGAGAAAGAGAATAATTAAGCATTAGTCAGTAGCTGAGACATTTTAATAGTATGTTTCTAACAACTGAAAGTGCATTAAAAGACTAAAATCTGGACTTGAGAAGAGCTTCATTAATTAAACAAAAATCCTTTTTCTTCACACTGGGAAACTGTCAAAATGTTGTTTAAAGTGATTATTAGACAAAACAAATATACAACTACATATAAAAATACTTTGAGTTCCTATAAATCCTAGAATCTGAAAGTGTTAGCCATTTGATAAATTGAAGCTGGAAAAGAATCCACATTATATCAATGTCTTGGCTAACATCAAAATGAATCCATAAAACACGGCATGTTGTACAGGGTTCACTAGGTACATAGCTAAGCCCTGTGAGAAATATCATGGAAGTGTGAAATAAAAGAATGTAAATACGCTCCCCCCAGATAATACCATGTACTTATCATTTGTCATTAAGATACTTGAAACTGGACACTGGTAATCAGTGTAAATCCTGGAAAAGGCTATGTGTGTGCCTGTGTGTGTGTGTGTGTGTGTGTTTTGATGGTTGAGAGAGTCACAGTTCTTTTGGAGGGGAGTTGTCTAACCAAGGATTTGGAAAACTCATTTTTAAAAAAATATTATTTATTTGAAAGGCGGAGTTACAGAGAAGCAGATGCAGAGACAGAGGTCTTCCATCTGCCAGTTCACTCCCCAGATGGCTGCAGCAGCTGGAGCTGTACGAATCTAAAGCCAGGAGTCAGGAGCTTCTTCCTTCCTTCCTTCCTTCCTTCCTTCCTTCCTTCCTTCCTTCCTTCCTTCTTTCCTTCCTTCCTTCCTTCCTGACAGGCAGAGTGGACAGTAAGAGAGAGAGAGAGACAGAGAGAAAGGTCTTCCTTTGCCGTTGGTTCACCCCGCAATGGCCGCCACAGCTGGCCTGCTGCTGCAGGCACACTGTGCTGATCCGAAGCCAGGAGCCAGATGCTTCTCCTGGTCTCCCATGCGGGTGCAGGGCCTTCCTGGGCCACAGCAGAGAGCTTGCCTGGAAGAGGGGAGATGGGGACAGAATCCTGCACCCCAACCGGGACTAGAACCCGGTGTGCCTATGCCGCAGGCGGAGGTTTAGCCTATTGAGCCGCGGTGCCGGCCCAGCCTGATTTTCGACTCATGCAGGCCAAATGCCCTGAGAAGATACGTAAGTGCCTAAATACCATGTAATACTAACTGTAATATAATAATAAAAATGAAAAAGGCAAATTTAATGTGTAAACCATTTAGATTGATTTTTATAACTCTGTGCATTGTTTCACCGTACAGATGGGGAGCTGTTTCTTAGGGAAGAAAGGAGTCATCCAAATTCACACACCAAAGCGTGGAAGAGCTGAGATTCAACTGACTCCAGAGTTGATGCTCCATTTTGCTTCTGCAGTAAAAATGAAGTTAAAGGACATTTACAAAAATACCTTAACTCCTGATTTCCAGTTGAAGGAATTAACATATTGTGTGTGGGTGTGTGTGTGTGTGTACATTTATTTATTTGGGAGGTGGTATTAGAGAGAGGGAGAGACAGAGGGATAGGTCTCTTCCATGTGCTCATTCACTCCCCAAATAACCGCAATGGCCAGAACTGAGTCAATCCAAGCCAGAAGCCAGGAGCTTCTTCTAGGTCTCCCATGTGGGTGCGGAGCCTAAGCACTTGGGCCATCTTTCACTGCTTTCCCAAGGACATTAGCAGGGAGCTGGATCAGAAATGGATCAGCCAAAAGTCGAACCAGCACCCATATTGATGCCAGTGCTGCAGGCAGAGGCTTAACCTACTATGCCACAGCACCAGCCCAATGTATTCTATATTTAACACACAATTATTCTTAGGTGTTTAAATTTTAACTGAAAAGTGATCCCTGTTAGGAATTTGGAAAACATTATGTGGAGTGAAATAAGCCAATCCCAAAGGGACAAATACCACTTGTTCTCCTTGATAAGTGACAACTAACTGAGCACCAAAAAGGAAACCTGTTAAAGTGAAATGAACACTATGAGAAACGGTGACTTGATCAGCCCTCACCCTGACTGTTGATGAGCAGCTTAATATGTTATCCCTTTTAGTATTTTTTTTTGTTTGTTCTACTTAATACTTTTGGTTGAATACTGTAATCAATACACAATTCCTCTTAAGTGCTGAAACTTAATTGAAAAGTGATCGCTGTTAAATATAAGAGTGGGAATAAGAGATGGAAGAGATGTGCAATTCAGGACATGCTCAAGCTGACTTACCTCAAACGGTAGAGTTAGAAACATACCAGGGGATTCAAATTCAATCCCATCGAGGTGGCATGTACCAATGCCATCTCACTAGTCCCAGTGATCAATTTCTGTTCACAATTGATCATAATGATAGGACTAAGAACCAAAGGGATCACAGAAACAAGAATAGTGTCTGCAAATATTAGCTGATAGAATCAAAAAGGGAGAGAATGATCCAACATGGGAAGTGAGATACACAGCAGACCCATAGAATGGCAGATGTCTTAACAGCACTCTGGCCTCATAATCAGCCCTTAAGGCATGTGGATCTGGCTGAAATGCCCATGAGAGTATTTCAGGTATGGAAAGCCAAGACACTCTGGGGAAAAAAAACCTAAATGAGAGATCTCCACGAGTGAGATCTCAGTGGAAAGAATGGGTCATCAAAGAAGGAGGTACCTTTCTCTGAAGGGAGGAGAGAACTTCCACTTTGACCATCACCTTGTCTAAATATGATCAGAGTCAGTGAACTCAGGGGGCTTCCATAGCCTTGGCAGCTCATGACAAGAGCCTAGGGTGATTACTGATGCCATAAACAAGAGTGTCAATTTGTTAAGTCAACAACAGGAGTCACTGTGCACTTACTCCTCATGTAGGATCTTTGTCCTTAGTGTGCTGTACATTGAGATTTAATGCTATAACTAGTACTCAAACAGTATTTTCCACTTTATGTTTCTGTGTGGTAGCAAACTGTTGAAATCTTTACTTAATGTATGCTAAACTGATCTTCTGTATATAAAGAGAATTGAAAATGAATCTTGATATGAATGGAAGGGAAGAGGGAGTGGATAAGGGGAGGGTTGTGGGTGGGAGGGATGTTAAGTGGGGGAAGCCATAGTAATCCATAAGCTGTACTTTGGAAATTTATATTCATTAAATAAAAGTTAAAAAAACAGCTTAAGCACACAGAGTCAGAAATACACACTGACTCATACAATTTCTTATGTTCTTGCAGTTCTTTCGTGTAGATTTGTCTTCTCTACTCAGTAAAGTCACAGGTGAGATTTATCAAGCAAGGGGAATGAGCATGAATTCTGACATCAATAAACATTCATACCAGGCTCAGTCTGTCCTTTATGACATTTATTTGTCCAACTTTCCAAGTCTCAGCTTCTTGAAACTACCATCCTTGGTAACATGAGAATATAAATTCAATCTTGCTTGATTTGGGGTGGTGGTGAAATGAGCAATTTGATCCTGCATAGCAAATGCAGGATTATAATCATTAAGGTTCCTTTATTTCCCACACAGGAAAAAAAAAAAAACAACTCATATTCCATTGTAAACTTTTAATAAATAGAATCACATTTACTGCATCATCATAACAAGACTTGCTGGACCATTTTGTTTTTTTGTTTGTTTGTTTTTTTTGTTTTTTTTTGTTTTGTTTTGTTTTGATAGGCAGAGTGGACAGTGAGAGAGAGAGAGACAGAGAGAAAGGTCTTCCTTTGCCGTTGGTTCACCCTCCAATGGCCGCCACGGCTGGCACGCTGCGGCCGGCGCACCGCGCCTATCCAAAGCCAGGAGCCAGGTGCTTCTCCTGGTCTCCCATGGGGTGCAGGGCCCAAGGACTTGGGCCATCCTCCACTGCACTCCCTGGCAACTGCAGAAAGCTGGCCTGGAAGAGGGGCAACTGGGACAGAATCCAGCGCCCCGACCGGGACTAGAGCCCCGTGTGCCAGTGCTGCAAGGCGGAGGATTAGGCTAGTGAGCCGCGGCGCCGACCCCATTTTGTTTTATAGCCATACATGTACATGTCAGTCATAGCAAAGGGCCTGTGTTTCAGAGAATGAGGATAATGGTTCACTCCTTGCATACTTTCTCTCCTAACCGTATATGACATATAAAATGCCTTGTGTTTTAAAGATATAATCAGGAAGTGTGTTCTTTAAAAGCTGAGAAATACATTCCTTAACAAGTCATCATGGCATTTAAAAGAAGAAAAATATGTACAGTAATTCCTGTTCAAATTACCCTGTAGTCTGCTTTCTTGGCAACAGCCTCTCCGTTCCATGTTCTTCCTATGTTTATTAGAACTTTATAATATTTCTCATGCATTTGGCATCTGATTGATATTCAAGTTAATGTCTTTGGTCTGTTGTGAATCTGTATTTTATGGTAATAGTTTAATTATTTTCCTAATTTTGGTTGTAGGTCTCCATTGAGAACTTTGACGATAGGGATTAGTTGTTCTTATAATCCTAATTTCTAAATATGTTTGTTATCTCTGGCTTCTGCTTATAGTAACTCAAACAAATGTGTATCAAAAATATTTGAAGAAAAATTTGTGTTTATACTGAACATATACAGATTTTTCTTGTAATTATTCCCGAAGCAATACAACATGGCAACTTTTTGCACATTGCGCTCATTGTATCAGATGTTATATGTAATTTAGAGATGATTTAAAATATATTGGAGTATGCACATTGGTTATGTGGAAATACTATACCATTCTACATAAGGGACAAGGACAAGAATGGGTTTTGGTGTCTGCAGGGAATCCTACACCTATACATAGATTGGTATATGCAGAATTCAACAAATAATAATATATAATATTTATCACATATTTATCATGTGTCAGAAATTGGTTAAAAATATTTTTAATCTAATGTGTAATCCTCATAGCATAAGAAAGAAGATGACAATTTGTTAGTCATTAAATCAATCAATTAGCAGTAAATATTTAGAGTAGTAATAGTAAATGTCCAGTAGATGTGGATTATTATGATCTCTATTTGTAAATATGAAAATTTAGATACAGAGTGTTTCCTGGCTCAATTCTGAGAACTCACAGCAGGTTGAATTGAAGTTTAGAGCAGATGCTGTAGTTCTTGTGTTTCCAGATTTAATTATTTTACTATAACAAATGTACTGGAGTTAAATTTCAACCCACCCTCTGTATTGCATACCCCAACCACATATACATGTTGATGCACACATTTGCTCACATACACACACATTTCTCAATGATACATTAGAAAATTTAGTCACTAATTATAAGCAAGACTAATGCTTAAATGTGGTAAATAAAAGATATATTAACAACATTATGATAAAATGCTAGCAAATGTTCCATGAATTTTATAGGGAGCTGTAGTCAGGTGTTATAATGAGCATGGTGGTAGTGTAGAAGAGAGAATTCCCCACTTTCCCGAGTATAAGCAAAACCTTCAGGGAGAAGATGAGACCATCAGTTTTGAAAAGTTATCAAGAAGAGATTGAATCAAGTAGTCAGTAAATAATAACTCAATGTGAAATTGGGTGGCTAATGTGAAGTACAATGGTGAGAACATTAGTTTCATTGGATATTAACAAGAACATCTGAATAGGCAAGGCAAACACTTAACCTAAACAGGTTACAAAAAAAAAAAAAAAAACAGTTTGACATTTTCCTTGTTACATTTTTTAGTTCATTTCAGTATATCTCAGTGTTTTCTCTTTCCTCATAGGAACTGCAATTTTTCAAGCCAGTGAAAGACTATGGAGTCTGTTATGAAAATTACTAAAATATACTAATCTGGAGTACAGTTTTCTTAGGAACGCCTTTTGAAGATGCTGATTCATGGTCTTTCCTCTTTTGACATGAGTAACATGGACTTCAGGATGTGAACTATTTTGCAAAATGCCCCCTGCAGTTGGTTGTGGCATCTGTATATGGTATGTTTCTATTTTAATAAATTTCTAACTCCAATGACCGTATTATTCTGCATATTTCAACACTTCAGAGGTCCTATGAAAGTTTTTCTTATTGCAGCTAAGTTCTACCTGGGTAACTGGTTACTGTCCAGTATCAAAAAATACATTTCTGCAATTCGGGACATGCTCAAGCTGACTTACCTCAAACGGTAGAGTTAGAAACATACCAGGGGATTCCAATTCAATCCCATCAAGGTGGCATGTACCAATGCCATCTCACTAGTCCCAGTGATCAATTTCTGTTCACAATTGATCATAATGATAGGACTAAGAACCAAAGGGATCACAGAAACAAGAATAGTGTCTGCAAATACTAGCTGAGAGAATCAAAAAGGGAGAGAATGATCCAACATGGGAAGTGAGATACACAGCAGACCCATAGAATGGCAGATGTCCTAAACAGCACTCAGGCCTCAGAATCAGCCCTTAAGGCATGCAGATCCGGCTGAAAAGCCCATAAGAGTATTTCAGGCATGGAAAGCCAAGACAATCTGGGCGGGGGGGAACCTAAATGAAAGATCTCCGCGAGTGAGATCCCAGTGGAAAGAATGGGTCATCAAAGAAGGAGGTACCTTTCTCTGAAGGGAAGAGAGAACTTCCACTTTGACCATCACCTTGTCTAAATATGATCAGAGTCGGTGAACTCAGGGGGTTTCCATAGCCTTGGCAGCTCATGACAAGAGCCTAGGGTGATTACTGATGCCATAAACAAGAGTGTCAATTTGTTAAGTCAACAACAGGAGTCACTGTGCACTTACTCCTCATGTAGGATCTTTGTCCTTAGTGTGCTGTACATTGAGATTTAATGCTATAACTAGTACTCAAACAGTATTTTTCACTTTGTGTTTCTATGTGGGTGCAAACTGTTGAAATCTTTACTTAATATATGCTAAACTGATCTTCTGTATATAAAGAGAATCGAAAATGAATCAATGTGAATGGAAGTGGTGAGGGAGTGGGAAAGGGGAGGGTTGCGGGTGGGAGGGACGTTATTGGGGGGAAGCCATCGTAATCCATAAGCTGTACTTTGGAAATTTATGTTCATTAAATAAAAGTTAAAAAAAAGAAAAAAAATACATTTCTAGGAATTTATTTTCTAAAAATCAAACACTTTTTGTTAATAGAGATGTAATATTAGTTTTAATAGGCCGTCTTCTTTCATTGGTTAGGATATCAGCATAGGAAATTAAGAAACAGATTAGCATCATTTGTAGTTCTCAAAAGTTTTGGGTTGTATCAAAGAGTTATTGTTGTTCCCCCATTTGCGGAGGAACGAGACTGGACCCTGAGCTGTTCTCTTTGCCCGGCCCTTCCCGGGTTTGCTGCTGTTCCCCCATTTGTGGAGGAACGACACCGTCCTGGGTTAGCTGCCGGCCCCCCGCCTCCGTGGAGGGGCAGCACCCCTGCCGCTTTCCCCCGCTTCTGCGGAGGAGCGGCACACCGCCGGCTGGCTCTCAGGAGTTGCTCAGATGTTCCTCAGATGTTTCCTGGTGCATGTTGTTTCTCTCCTCCTTTATAGTCCTCTTCTACCAATCCCAACTCTGCTACCCACACACCGAGCATGCTGCTCTCCTCCAATCAGGAGCAGGATCAGCTCCTGCAGCTTGTTGGTCAAATTGGCGAGGCAGCTGCATAGAAGTTGTTTGCTGTCTCTCAACGCCATATTGTAGGAGATCAGATGCATAGTGTTAGTCTTAGTTCCAGTAACTTAGTCTAGTCTCAGTTGCTCCCCACAGTTCCCCCTTTCTTTTTATTCTTTGGTGTTGATACGCTCCTGTCTTCGGTGCCCCATGGCGCACACTGCTCTGCTTGCTAGAGTTGCCCACAGGTGCTTATAACCCTGCCAATCAGGCAGACCGAATCCGGGTCCTCTCATTGCCATGTTGTGGGGAGGCTTTTAGGCGCTGATGCGTGCCTGTGTTCGGTGCCCTGCGGCACATGCTCTGCTCTGCTCGAGCTGCCCACAGGTGCTTACCACCTTACTAATCAGGCAGACCAAATCCGAGCCCTCTCATTGCCATGTTGTGGGGAGGCCTTTTATTGGTATTGATACGTGCCTATCTTCGGTGACCTGCGGTGCATACTCTGCTAGCCTCCCCCAGGTGCTTATCGCCTCACTAATCAGGCAGACCGAATCCAAGCCCTCTCATTGCCGTGTTGTGGGGAGGCCTTTTTTATTTTTCTCTGTTTCTCTCTATCTCTGGGCATTCCTATTTCTCTTATTTTACTTCTATCTCCCAGCATTCCTATTTCTCTCATTTTACTTCTATCTCCCTCCTATCTGCGCTGCTTCCCGGCTCCGCGCGCTCTGCGGTCTCTGCGCCTTTCGTGCCTGCCCCGCGGCCTCCTCCGAGCTAGCCCCGTGCTCTCTTATCTGCTCGTGCCCCGTGCGCTATCTCTGCTCCTGCCCCGTGCGCTCTCTCTGCACTCCACGGCTTCCACGAATCATGGCCTAGCTCACGTTTCCGCTACCGGTTTAGTTTTCAGTCTAAGTTCCCCGGGCTAACCTGACGAATTCCAACCTAGCTTACATCTCCGCTTCCGGTTTGGCTTCCCGTCTTTTGCTGCCCGGGCTAATCTGACGAATGCCAGCCTAGCTTACGTCTCCACTTCGGCCTACCCCCGCGGCTTTACTTTCCCTAGCTTATGTTTTTCTCTCCCCTGTACTTTTCCTAGCTTTCTTCCAACAATATTTCTCTCATTTCTCCTAGCTTCTCCCCACAGTCCGTATCTGAGTCTATGTTTCTTCTAGCTTTCACTTTCGCTTTCAACCTTAGATTTCTCCTAGCTTCTCCCCGTAGTCCGTATCTGAGTCTATGCCTAGGCTTTCACTAGCTTCTTCTGGCACTTTTTCCATCTGGCTTTTCCCTAGGCTCTTCCCTAGTCTCTCTCTCCAGTATTTTCCCACTTTTTCCCTCCTAGGTTTCATATCCGAGTCACAGCACCATTATGTCGCTCACCCATTTGTGGAGGAACGACAGTTATAACCATGGGGGAAGGGACTCAAAGGAAAACAGCAAAAAATAACACAATAAAAAACAAAAGGAATATAATTAGCAAGAGCAATAAAAATACCACAGGCCGTTTTCCTATGTAGCCATGCAGAATCATAGCCTTTTTGGCAAACTAGTATTTCTGGGCATTCTCTACAGATTTCTCCTATGAGCTTGTGAACAATTAGATGAAAGTTGGTACTGTTGCTCCGTTGCTAGGTGCCCACTGGGTACCACTTTGTTGAGATTTTTCTTGTAGTTAAAGCACTAAACCCATTCAGGCACCAAAGTTGTTCAATGTGCAGTTGTAATTCGTGAGAGAATACCCAGTCAACTTAGTGATATGTCTGAAGGCAGAAGTCCCCAGTCAGTAATTATGATGTCCCACTTTCTTATAACTTCCTGGTGGGAAAAAATGAAACCAGAAACATCTTTTTTTTTTTTTATTTTTTTTTTTTTACAGGCAGAGTGGAGAGTGAGAGAGAGAGACAGAGAGAGAAAGGTCTTCCTTTGCCGTTGGATCACCCTCCAATGGCCGCCGCTGCAGCCGGCGCACCGCGCTGATCCGATGGCAGGAGCCAGGATCCAGGTGCTTTTCCTGGTCTCCCATGGGGTGCAGGGCCCAAGCACCTGGGCCATCCTCCACTGCACTCCCTGGCCATAGCAGAGAGCTGGCCTGGAAGAGGGGCAACCGGGACAGAATCCGGTGCCCCAACCGGGACTAGAACCCGGTGTGCCGGCGCCGCAAGGTGGAGGATTAGCCTATTGAGCCACGGCGCCGGCCAGAAACGTCTTTTTGCCTGCAATTCTATCTCATATATGTTTTACTTTATCTCCTCAACAAGGAGGTAAAACAGTTAGTTATTCTCATTTTACGTGCGAAGAATCTGAGCCAAAGAGTGTCAAAACAAAAGGCTTTTTCTTCTATTCTGAATATTCTCTGAAGCACCTTTTGCCATGATGGAAACCAGTACTGAATGATCTTGAGAAAGATCTTAGCAAATCAAAAATATTCATCTCTATTTCAGAAAAAAAAATACCTAATCCAGCGAGCTACTCATCAAACTGTTGTTAAATTAGTAAAATTATTTTTTACTCTATGATATTAACATCAAGAATCTTTTGAGCAACTGTTCACACATCTCTATGCTGTCACTCTGGTTGCTCGTTCATAGTCATAAAATCCGTACTTTGAGGGATAAATTGACCCCTTTAATCTTAATGCTCATTATTATAGTCTTTGTATGTCCTGCATCTAAATAAGTACAAACCCCATGTAGTTGTTAAGCTAAACTAGAAATAGAAATTGAAGACTAGCTGTTTGTTATGTCTGTCTTGAATCAGCTCATGTCAACAAGGTAGAAGCAGATTTTAAAATACACAAATCATGGAAATTGAAGTTGTGATAGTACGTTTACATGCAAACAATCAGAGACTTCTATGGATATAGAACAGATTTGTCATCTGTACAAGAGTTATATACTTTAAAAATGTAGTCAATGCTAGATTGACCACAGATTCACCTTTACTATGTATCATGACGTTAGAGCCTCAGAATAAAATTTTAATTTATACATGTGGTAGAGAATGCTCCTAAAATGAATACCTGAAATAAAACTGGGAATGTGACCTAGGCCTTTGTACTACACAGTTCATGGTTATTTTACTGTCTCTGAATTATCTCTGAGACTTCTGTAGACCTTACATTCTCCATTTCTTCAATCAACAAGTATTTACTGAATGTCATCTATGATTCAGGAATTGTGCTAGGTGTCTGGGATAAAATGCCATATTCTTGCGGTAACTTAAAATTGATGACTAAGGAAGGATAAGGTAACCATACCAAAGCAAGCAAGAAATAGATGAGTAGATGATAAAAATATATAAATTCAGACACATTCTAAAAGTGTAATAACATTAAGAATTAAAGAGAATGTGGATTGAGGGGATACAATTGCCTAAATCTAAAAAGGGAATGACAGGAGATGAGATCTCACTGTTAGACTAAGCCATATCATGTAGGGTACATCGGGTAATGGCAAGTTAATTTTTTTTTGTAAATATAATTGGCAATTGAAATATTTGAAGGAAGTAATATCATCTGATAGATCTACATTTTAATAGATTACTATGGCTACTGTGTAGAAAAAAAAATCAGAGTGTGCAGATGTCTAACTAGCTGCACTAGCCAGAAATCCACTAGACCAAGCATGTTAATGGTTGGGCTAATGTCATAGCAGAAGCTATAATTTTTACAACTCCAGAAGTTTCTACATTATTCCTTTGTTCCTAAAATGTTTAAGCTCATAGAAACTGGTCACTTTCTGCATCCGACAAAGTCATTTCATCAAAGACTGCTGTCAGTTTCTGATTCATTAGCTGAGCATAAAGGGGCACTTGAGGGCAGCCTTTGTTCTGTCTGTTCCCTCCTGACAGCCCCCTTCAACCCTACTCACAGAGAGGGAAGATGAGATTCTCTCCCTGTCCCCCAAGGAAGATCCTTTGCTTTTTTACATCTTTTCCTGCTCTAATTTCTGAGGCATTTACTTTTAAACTCTGACAGATTCAGAGAAGGAAAGAAAGATGAGAGCAGGGTGTTGTAATGGTAAAAATGAAAGGGAGTTGAAAATACATAACACAGCCATAGATCAGAAGAGAGCCTGTTGGCCTGGTGGAGACCACTGTGTTCCCGCTGCACTTTCTAGAGCCTTTCATTTGCTTTGATTCAAATACAATCTTATGGCAGTCATTTTCAGCTGACCAGGGCATAGAGGGCAAGCCACCCACAGTAAATCGCCATAGGTATCCATGTTTAACCATGAAATCAACAAGTGAGAACAGAACTCCGTGAACCCAAGGGACAGATGAAAACAAAGCATGACCACATGACTGCTGGAACTGGAGTGCCTGGCAGGTTACTGAAACAATGCCTACCTTGACATGTGGTTTGATTTCCCACGGTGTGCCTACAAACCTATGAACACAATGATCCCAAGCCTGCTGTTTGTGACATCATCTTGGACATACCTCGTTTGCTTTAATTCTGCTTTGCCATTTGATTTATCTCTCCTCTTTATATTCCTTCAGGTTAATCCTCTAATTCAAGTCTCCTTCAAGGGTTTTACTATTGGTGGTCACTGCCTTGGAGAATCTTAGTTTATATACGGACCATAGAAAGGTCTCTCTGGATCAGACTTTTCTAATCCATGGCTAGTTGGCACCGTTATTTGCCTACCCAATTCATTATTCAGAGAAAGAGTTTCAATTCATATATTGGGACATAAGAACAACAAATGAAAACTGTCTTATTCTTTAAAGTGGCTCAGGAAAAGTGATTCTAAACTAGAACATGGTGATTAAACACTATGTTCTAATCACTACAATTGAGGCATAGGATCAAAAAGGGTCTATTCTCCATGCTAAACTAGTTCTGAATTATGAATTGCATGGGCAGAATAAGGTGCTGATCATAAACCTGGAACTTAGGCTAAACTAATATTAGGACTCACATGGCAATAGCCATGGAGAGTTGGACGATTTGGAAGACTGCACACAACACACTAGTTTACCAAGACCTACGTGTAATTGCCTCATGCCCCTCCAAAGAAGGGCACTCAATCTTGGGGAGAAAACAAACATTCTCATCAAAGGTACTGGCAAGGGAGAAATCATTCTTTTTGAGTTTTTTAATATGTATTCTGTACCACTACTAATCTTATTTATGAAGATCAATGTAACAATAATACACTAATAATTGCAAGTAATAATTGAAAGCACTTCCAGTTACATAACTTAGACATTTTTCTTCTTTCCATAGTCACTTTTACTATACTTTACCTATTGTAGAGTGATCTGTGTATGCCTTTGGGTATTATTCTGTTTTATTTTATGTGTGCAGGAGTGAGCATATGCAAGTGTATGTGTGTGTGTATTAATATTCAGCCCTTTCACTAAACAGATTGTCATGAAGACTTCATATTTTTCTACATAATCTTCATAGATGTGTTACTTTTCTATTATTTACCTAACAAATTACCAAAACTTCAGGATTTGGGTATTAAATCACACAAATTTATCCTTATAGAGATCTGAAGGTCAGAAGTCCAAAGCTAGAGTTGTTCAGCTCAGAATCTCATGGAAGCAAGGGGTGGCAGGGCTTTGCTTTCCTTACTGGACATCTGCAGAATAATCCACTTCCATCTGCTGAAATCAGTCATTTGTGATTGAGAGTCTGTGTCCTGAAAGTTCTTGATGACTGCCAGTGTCAGGGGGCATCCTTAGTTGCTTGAGACCTCTCTCTCTGTAGTTCTTACAGGGAATCCTTAATCTCAGAACCAGCAATGCCACATTGCATCCTCTCACACAGAGCGCCTCTCTAAATTCTGCTGCTGCTGTGCATTTTCTGTTTCAGCATCTCCCTCACTTCAGCTGGGCAATGTTCTCTGGATTTAAAGGCTCATGTGATTGCTTTGGGCCCACCCATGTGAGGATAATGCAGAATGATTTCCCTATGTTAAGGTCTATGACCTTATTTACATAGGTAATTAATTTTTGCCAAGTGAGGTAACATATACATAAGTTCCACTGATTAGGATGTAGACATATTTTTTTTTCTTGAAGATTTATTTATTTGTTTATTTGAGAGGTAGAGTTACAGACAGTGAGAGGGAGAGACAGAGAGAAAGGTCTTCCTTTCGTTGGTTCATTTCCCAAATGGCCTCTCGGCCAGAGCTGTGCTGATCTGAAGCCAGGAACCAGGAGCTTCTTCCTTGTCTCCCATGCGGGTGCAGGGGCCCAAGCACCTGGGCCATCTTCTACTGCTTTCTCAGGCCACAGCAGAGAGCTGGATTGGAAGAGGAGCAGCTGGTACTAGAACTGGCACCCCTATGGGATGCTGGAACCACAGTCGGAGGATTAACCTACTGCACCACGGCACGGGGCCCAGGATTTAGACATCTTTGAGGGGCTATTATTCACCCTATCACAATAGCCACAATAGGTATCATCTTTAACTATTTCATCATTCTGAAATACCTTAATATTAAAGAGCATATTGAGCATATTTGTATATATATATATAATACATATAAACCTGATGTTTATATATGTATATAAGATGACATGTACATATATATGAGTTTTAATTTTTATAAATGGCCATTACAAATGACATCTTCTTACCTAGAGGTCTTGAAATACTTCCTTTACTCAAATATCAGTGAATGGGATTACCTGTTCATGTGTGAAAATATAAGCTCTTCCACATTGTTGCAGATCGAGGTACAACACTTCATCCACTTTATTAGTTCAAACCTAAAAGATTTCATACTTTCATAACTACCTCCTCAGAACTGAGGGCAAACCTTTTTTAGATGTATGCTTCAAGTCTAAAAGTGCCATGGGATGCTAGCATTTTTCACACATATATTATAATTTCTGTGCCTTCCTGTGTGCAGTATTTATAATATTATTTTCCTATTTATCCTTTGGCATTGATGTTTCATATAAACTGTTTAAAATTATAGAAATTGTCCAATTATCCATTATATATATAGAAAATATTTTTCCTTGTAAGTTGTTTTTCTTTCTATTTTTGCTTGGTAATTTTCTAATCTGGATAGCTTTGTCTTTTTAAACTGTTTAAAGTATCACATTTTATTTTGAAAATTCAAATATAAGAAAGTTAACATTTCTTTACAAATCTTATCAATTGTTTTTAGCTTTCTAAACCATCTCAAGCTGGTGTTAGTGGCATATTTTAAGTTACTTTCAAGAACTGATTTATGTACTAGGCATTTTTCAACAGAGGGCAGCATTTTCCATTTGTTCTGCTCTGTGGATATGTATTTCAACCCCAGAACACCAAAATATCATGAATCTTTCTCCACACATACAGAGAATCAAGAGAACAATACGTATAAATGCATTTCTATGGAAACAAAAGATACATTTTCTTATTTAAAGAGCTTCTGGGAGATTCTTAAATCTTCTGTGAAGTGTAATAAATGCTGCTTAAATCAATAATTGTGGTGAAAACAATATACTAAGAGTGCATCTTAGGAAAAAAAATGGTTTTGCTTAAGAAGGCAGTAACGACAGAAGGCTTTATCCAAAACTTTAAAGTAATTAATTATGACTGAACAGCTAAGCCAATAAAGCTTGAATTTGTCTCATACAATGTAACCAACTTGGAGCAGGAATTGTAGCTGAAGCTGTATTCTCTATCTAATTTATTTTTTTAAAGCCTGCATTGTGGTTTTAATTATCTTCATGATAAATTCTGAATCCTGTGCAAGGCTTGCAAGGCCTAATGTATTCTAACCCCAAGGCTCAAAGTACAATCAAGTGTTTTCTAGTCTGCTTTCCAGGCAGAATCAGTGTTTTTTATCTGTGTCCTCATCCTATGTTTCTATATGTTCTGTACTTTCTTGTTAAACTCTAGGCTATGCAGGACTTATCTTTGTTTTACTATCTCTATCCAATAGAATTTGAACAAATTCGCACACCGTAGATGTTTAATAAATATCTAGTGGAATGATATTGAGATTAATAATTTTCTGAATAATAGCTTAATAATACTGTTTACTAACAGTACTAGTATTTGTCTAACATATATAAGCCATGGACTTTGCTTCATATTAATAAAATTTTTTCAATAAACAATGTGACTTTTCCTTTGGGGAATTTTGTGAAACCTAATCCAATTTTTTTGACTAAATATATCAATGGGAGCTGTAACACCATTAGAGGATTCAAGGTCAAGATACATCATTCTTGATTTGTAACTGCATCAGAGTTTTAGAGTAGTGGTATTTGGAGGCAGAGAAAGCAGTTTGAAACTGTATATTTGAAGAACTCTGGGTTGTCTAGGTTTAAGTGAAAAAAAGAAAAATAATGTATATCACATATGTTTGCAAAATGGCTTGAGTAGAACTTTGTAATCTTTTGAAATGATCATGGAAGTGACTAAAGATTTGAACTTTGGTGCAGCATTGAACACAAATTAAATTATGGAATCTCTCTTGAAGCTCCGATAAAGGCTAAATATTCCAACTTTGGCTATTCAGTGCTGAAATACTTTAACAGTGAGCACCAACTGCTCTTACTCAAGTTGTTGAATATTTACTGAATATTTCCAAAGCACCAAGGACTCTGATATATATACAGGATACAAAAATAGATAAGACTGCATATTTGAATAGTAGGTCAAGAGCCCTAGAATAAACATTGCTCTTCAAAAAGTTCCTTCTTTTTAGGTGATTGGAGATCCAGCACATCATGCCTGCAAATGCTCTTCCCTCATTTTCACTGCCAAAGCTCTTCAAAAGTCATCTCCATTGCCAAAATTTCTTGGGATAAATCACATATTTCAAATGCTTCTTCAGGATTCCAATGTGAACATGCAATATATAGATGCTATAAATTACATAGAAGAGACAGTGTTTAAGGGAGGAATTGTCTGTAATTCATCATCTGTGTCTGGAACAAGGCCCAGACAAGGTATAGAATTTTGAATGAATAAATGAATACATGAATGAATATAAATAAATAGTAATCTGTAAATATATATTTGCTTTTTATAATGAATTATTTCAAACAGTTGGATAATAAAAATACATTGTCAAACCCCAGGAATGAAAAAAATGTAAACAATTTTTACATCATCTTTAGATTTTTTTAAATAGAAGTAAATTATTGCAGATGGAACCTTTTAGAGTCTCTTTAATATTATTTATCTTCAATATCCTCACAGACAAGAATATTCCTGAAGTTCATGCTTACTCATTTCTACTACTTTTTATACTTGAACATCTAATATATAGTTTATGTATAGGAATATATAAACAACATATAATGTTATTTTATATTACTAAACAGAAATGGTAATATTTTCTGTGTTTTTTTTTTTTTTTTGCAAATGATTATTTTATTCTGCATTCTGCTTTTAAAATTTATGTCAATGGCTAGAAAAACTCTGTAATAAATACTATGCAGTATTAATTATTAATACACAAGGTTTCTGTTCCATACTGGTGGACATTTTGAAATAATACAATTTGTGATGCTATTAAAAGTGTGAAATGGGCCGACACTGTGGCTCACTAGGCTAATCCTCAGCCTGCAATGCTGGCACCCCAGGTTCTAGTCCTGGTCGGGGCACAGGATTCTGTCCTGGTTGCTCCTCTTCCGGTCCAGCTCTCTGCTGTGGCCCAGGAGTGCAGTGGAGGATGGCCCAAGTGCTTGGACCCTGCACCCCATGGGAGACCAGGAGGAAGCACCTGCTCCTGGCTTTGGATCAGCGCAGCGCACTGGCTGTAGCAGCCACTTGGGGGGTGAACCAACCGAAAAAGGAAGACCTTTCTCTCTGTCTCTGTCTCTGTCTCTCTCACTGTCTAATTCTGCCTGTCAAAAAAAAAAAAAAAGTGTGAAATGGTCTCTTTTGTGTCCACTTTCTCGTTAGTTCCAGAATGTATTTGGCTCTGCTAGAATTTCTAATTTGCTCAATATACACATACTCAACTTCTATAAATTCTCATCTTACTCAATGATTTGCATTTTCATAAGCAGTATATGAGCATTTTCATATTTTTATTTATATAAAGGGAGTAATTTTCATATATAAAGTTTGTTTTCATTTTTTAAAAGATTTCTTTATTTTTTTTTTTTTTGAGAAGCAGAGTTACAGATAGGCAGAGGCAGCAAGAGGTCTTCCATCAGATGGTTCACTCCCCAAATGGCCAAAATGGCTGGAGCTGGTTAGATCCATGGCCAGGAGCCAGGAGCTACTTCCAGATCTCCCAGGCAGGTACAGAGGCCCAAGGACTTGGACCATCCTCTCCTGCTTTCTCAGGCCATAGCAGAGAGCTGGATCAGAAGTGGAGTAGCCAGGATTCGAACTAGCACCCATATGGGATGCCAGCACTGCAGACAGCAGCTTTATGGGCTACACCACAGGGCTAGCCCCCATATATACAGTTTTAAGATCATAATGATACTTTCCACCCTGTGTTTCCTCCCTCTCTCATTCCTACCCTCCTCCTTCCTTATTTTTCTTTGAATTTTTACAATGACATACTTTCAATTTACTTTATAGTCACATGCATAACCATCCACTAAATAAAGAATTCAACAAGTGGTAAGCAGAAAAACCACTGTTCTTCTAGAGTATACGAAAGGGCTATAAACAATAATAAAATCTCAAAATGTCGATTCAGATTATTTAAACGTCCACCAAACCTAAAATGAATTCCTTTCATGCATTTTAATCAACATGCCAATTGTGTATTCATAATTATTCTAGATTTATACTGCATAAACATCTTGTTAAAAGAACCCAAGCTGCTTAAAAATCTCACAATATGTTTTGACTGTTCTTGACCATTTTATCTTCGGTATTTATTTCAAGATGAACTTATAAAGCTATATAAGAAATTTAATGGAGAATTATCTTTAGAATTCTATTGAATTTATAAGCAAATTTATGAAAACCCATGTTTTTATGATATTGGCTCATAATTCATGGCCATGCTTTGTGATATTAGCTTTTTTATCCTCATGTCTACAAAGGCCTTGCCAATATTTGGTAAATTTACTCCTGGATACGCTCATTTTTTCCTGTAAATGGAATTTCTGGTGCCCCTGTGGTCTGATTTGACTATAAAGTTTCACTAGCTTCATTAAGTCACTAGAGATTTTTTTTTTTTTTTTTTGACAGGCAGAGTGGACAGTGAGAGAGAGAGACAGAGAGAAAGGTCTTCCTTTGCCGTTGGTTCACCCTCCAATGGCCGCCGCGGCCGGCGCGCTGCGGCCGGCGCAACGTGCTGATCCGATGGCAGGAGCCAGGAGCCAGGTGCTTTTCCTGGTCTCCCATGGGGTGCAGGGCCCAAGCACCTGGGCCATCCTCCACTGCACTCCCTGGCACTAGAGATTTATATTTTCTATTTTGTTGTTTTAATATCACAGAGGTTATCTTTCAGAAGTAAATGCTGTATTATTTATTTAATTCATTAAAGGGTCATTTGTCCAGCTTTGTTAACCAATGGCAATTATGGTGTTTCACATTTTTATGGAAATTATGAAATTCAACAACATTTAAAAATACATTGTAGGGGCTGGAGCTATGGTATAGCGAGTAAAGCCTCTGCCTGCAGTGCTGGCATCCCATATGGACGTTGGTTTGGCTGCTCCACTTCCGATCCAGCACACAAACAAAGATAACTGAAAAAGAAAAGAAAAGGAAGACGGGAGGGAGGGAGGGAAGAATAAACCACCACACATAAAGTCCCAGGTTCAGAACAAAGGGACCCCAAGTGCAGGCAGCATGGGTCCAGGGGCTGAGTTTTTCCTGTTCATGGGTTCAAAGAGGAGCTAGTCCATAAGTTGACTCATAGGATGTATATGGGTGGCTGATGGCACCAATCTGGGGAGCCTGGGCCCTGGACTAGTGATGGCACAGCTCTGGGATCAAGGTCAATCTGTGATATTCTCTTATGGCTCTCTGGGTGAGGTAGCCAGAGGTCAGAATTCAGATGTGGAAAATCAAAAATGTGAAGATCCAAGCCACTCAGTTCTGTGGCCTAGTAGAGAGAGCCAGAGGCAGCACAGAGTCTGAGTTAGTGAGTCAGGGGACGGGACCTGGCGAGCGCCAGGCAACTTCTGCAAGCTCCAATCATTGTCTAGCAGTGACCCACAGCAAGTCAATACTGCATAGCATAATGCCTTCTGTGCTTTTCCACCAGGCCACAGGTTCACAGGCTTCAGGGTAGAAACTTGAGACTCTGGACTGGATGGTCATGAGTCCCTTCTGCCTCAATGAAAAAATTTAGGTAAGTACAATTAACATAAGATCTGTCTTCTTAACAAATTTTAGGTGTACAATGTGTTATTGTTAATTATTACATAATGCTATACAATATGGAACTCCAGAACTTACTTGTCTTTGTACTCATTGAATAGCAATTACTCATTCCCCCGCACTACTCCCCAGATACTGGTGGTGATGATTCTGCTTTGCTCCTGTGTGTTTCCCTATTTTAGATTCTGCAAATTTTGGGTCCTTCAGTGTTCAGCTTATTTCACTTAGCATAATATCCCCAAGGTTTTGTCATATTTGCCCTATTGTACATGGTAGCTGTGGGGAGCAACTCGGACTAGACTAAGTTACTGGAATTAAGACTTATTCTATGCATCTGCTCTCCCACAATATGGCGCTGGGAGAGGAGGCAACAGCTTCTACCCAGCTGCCTCTCACCAACTTGACAAGCTGCAGGAGCTGCTCCTGATTGGAGGAGAGCAGCGTACTCGGCGTGTGGGCAGCCGAGTTAAGATTGGCGGAGGAGGACTATAAAGGAGGAGAGAGACGGCATGCACCAGGAACATCTAAGAGGAACATCTGAGCAGCCCCCGAGAGAGCCGGCCGGCGGTGTGCCGCTCCCCCGCGGAAGTGGGGAATGTGGCAGGGGGAACCGCCCTTCCACGGAGGTGGAAGGGACGGTAGCCAACCCGGGAAGAACCAGCAGCAAACCCGGGGAGGGCCGAGCAGACGAAAGAACAGCGCAGGGTCCTGTGTTGCTCCTCCACGAAGAGGGGGAGCGACATAATGGTGCCGTGACTCGGATATGAAGCCTAGGCAGGGTTTAGTGTCGTTCCTCCACGAAGACGGGGAGCGACAGGTAGCATTTTTTTTCCTTTTAAAATTCTTATGCGGCTGCACTGTGGCAGCTGCTGCCTGCAGCATTGGCATCTCATATGGGTGCCGGTTCATGTCCCGGCTGCTCCACTTCTGATCCAGCTCTCTGCTATGGCCTGGGAAAGCAGTAGAAGATGGCCCAAGTGCTTGGGCCCTTGCACCCACGTGGGAGACCTGGAGGAAGCTCCTGGCTCCTGGCTTCAGATAGTGTAGCTCCAACTATTGTGGTCATCTGGGGAGTGAACCAGTATGTGGAAGACCTCTCTTGCTATTTGCCTCTCCTCTGTGTAACCATGACTTTCAAATAAATAAATAAATAAGTCTTTAAAAAATTCTTAATACTCCATTGTGCATATACACATTTCTTTATTCAGTCATCCATTTGTAGACATTAAGATTGTGTCCACATCTTTGCCACTGTAAATTATACTGCTGTGGACATGGGAATGCAAGTATTTCTTTGATATCCTAACTGCTATTATTTGGGATAAATATCCCATAGTGGGGGTATCAAATCATATGCTATTTCTATTTTTAATTTTCTGAGGAAGCTTCCTACTGTTTTACAAAATGTTTGTTCCTATTTTACATTCTCATCAATAGTATTACAATTTTTGTACCTCTCACAAATAATTGTTATCTTTTATATAATAGCCACCCTAGTAGAAATGAAGTGATAGATACTTCATTGTAGTTTTAGTTTGCATTTTCCTGATGATTGCTATTTTTGAACATCTTTTCATACACCCATTGGCCAGTTGTATGTCTAGATAAATACATTTGGAAGTCTTTGGCCAATTTTTAGTTGAGTTTTGTTTTTTTTTTAATTACTGAGATGGAGTTCCTCGAGAATTTTGGTTATCAGCCATGGTAAGAGAAAAACTTCAGATAAATCAAACTTAGCAGATTTTACTTGAGCAAAATTAGATAGAACCTTGAAGCAGTAAAGGTTCAGAGAGCTCTACTGAGCATCATGGACAGAAGGCATTCGCGTACAGAAGAAAGAAATCACACTCAGAAGTAGCCTAATTGTTTAGAACTCCTCACTTGCTTTTTCTGGACGTGTCTGAGCACTTTGCAGCCTGAGGCCAGCTGAAAGCCTGGCTGCTGTAACTGGATGAGTCTCAGCCTTTTGCGACAAGAATATTTTTTCAGTTATATTCAGTTTGTTTACATATTTTATTATATGTGATCTGATTAACTACTAGGAAATGGCTTGAAGCTAAATTTAATTTAATGTAAAACTCTTCATCAGATATATTTGTGTGATTTTCAAATATTTCTCCCCTTCAGTAGGTCCTCTCCCTTGGTTTCCTTCTCTGTGCAGGAATTTTTATCTTCGTGTAGTCTCACTGATATAATTCTGTTTTTGCTGTTTATGTTTTTATGTCATTTCCAAGAAATCATTGCCAAGACCAAAGTCACAAAGATTTCTCCATTTTCTTCTATGAGTTTTACAGTTTTGGATCATATCTTAAAGTCTTTATTCAATTTTGAGTTAATTTTTTGTGTATGGTATAAGGAAGTGATTTCATTCTTATATATGTAATATCTAGTGCCATCAACATCATTTGAAAAAGAGATTATTCTTTCCTGGTGTGTCTTTAAGGTACTCTTACACACAAAAAAGTTATTTGACCCTATGAATGTGAGTGTATTTTTGACATTCCACTCTGTTCTGTTCCTTTGTTCTATAATGTCTGTTTTTATACCAATATCAAAGGATTTTAATTATTGTAGCTTTGTAATATACATTTTAACATAATGGTTGCACATAGTTATGGGTTACAATATGATGTTGCAATACATGTGTACACCATGTAATAATCAAATTAGAATATTTAGTAGGTCCATATACTCATACCTAGATCCTTTGTTTGTGGCAAGAACATTCAGAATCCTCTCTTCTAGGTGTTTTTAAATATGCAATACAATATTGCTAAATATACCCACCCTATTGTGCAATAGAACAGCATTCATTCCCGTATCTATCTGTAACTTTGTACTAATTGACCAATCTAACCATACCGTCCCTTCTTCTCTCCAGGCTCTGGTAACCGCTATTATACTTGCTACAAATAATCTTCTTTAGATTTTACATACACCTATGAGTGAGTTCGTGCAATATTTGTCTTTTGGTGCCTGGATTATTTCACTTAGCATTAGTTCACCAGATTCATCCATGTTGCCACAAGACAGGATTTAGTATTTTTACAGCTAGGAGTATTCCACTGTGTATATAAGTCACATTTTCTTGATCAATTAATAAACATTTGACTCTATATCTTGGTTATTTTGAATAGTGCTGCAATGAACGTGGATTGCAGATATTGTATTTTGAAATCAGGAAATATGTCTTGGTAGCTTACACATCTGAATTTGTTATTTTGTGTGCTTCTACCTCTCTACTACCCCTTCCTCACTCTTTCTCTTTTCCTATCTTTTACTGTGTTTTATTTCTTTTCTAGTTGAGAAGCATAGATTTATCTAATTATTCTTGTGATTTCCCTTAAATCCTAGCTATATATATATATATATGAAATTGCAAATTTCTTTTTAAAAAATTTATATAAAGCTATCGGTGAGCCACATTTTCAAAATAGATGAAGGCTTTGGATGCTTTATTTACACAGTTAACAAACTCTCTTAAATTCCATCACTTTTGGCTTATTTATTGAATAGTCACCACTATTTTTTCCTAAAACTGCTACTTGATATATATAATATATTAGCTTTTCATCACTATAAGAAATTACTGGGAAGAGCAACATACTGAAGAAGAAAGACTTATTTCCGCTCATGGTTGTGGAGAATTAAGTTCAAGAATCAGGTGCCCAACTGGTTTGGCATCGGATGAATGTGGCATATGGCAGAACAGGTGTGGAGAGAGAGAGGATCACAGTGAGGCAGGAAGCAGAGGGAGACAGGGTTCAACCTTATCCTGTGTTCATGTCTTTTTATAAAGCCACCATGATTTGGTCATAGAGTCAGCATCATAGTCCATTCTAGTCACTGTTCAATTCCTCACCTGCATACACCAGAGATTAATTTTCATTCTTGATATATCAACATGATTTTGGGGATCAAGGCATTAATGCCCGAGTCTTTGGGGATACACCCAAACTGCTATCCTAACCACAATGACCAACATATGATCAACTTCCGTGCTCACCATTGTTTACTACAATTTGTTTCTAGATTCCCTTTTTTATTGCTAATGTATATTTGTTAATAACTCTTTTCAGTAGAGAAATGTGAGTTCTAAAAACAACTTGTTAGTACATTACATAGGAAAAAATTTTAATTTCCATGTCACTACTGTTGGTCAGCTTATAGAATTCTAATTTGAATTTTATCTTCAGCCTTTGGGATATTATCCTGTAATTCTTCTATCTTACCAGTTCTGTCACTTATTTTGTTTTATGTTTACAACGTTATGCCCTCTGTTACCCCTTCCTCTTGAAGGGAAGCTGGGTCTTCTTGTTTGAAGTATATGGAATGGATATAGGAGATGTTCAGAAAGAGATAAAAGGTCATAAAATGTGGCGGCACTGGGATGCATCAAATTATAGTTTGTCAGGAGAAAGTGGTGGAGAAAGCAGATTGCTTCATATTTGGGTGCTTTGGGATGGTGTGGCAGAGGAATAGGCAATTAGTGAGCTAAAGATTCTGCTGACAAGGAGATAGATGACCAGTTTTGATTCACCAGGGACAAAGGAAAGTCAGAACAGGAGTGATTTTATTGATTAATTTATAGCATCACTTGGTTAACTCTATACTAAGCAAACCCATTTCACAAAGATTCAAATCCTCCGCATCATTTTAAATTTTGATTTCATCCTCAGCCCTGGCTCCGTCCTTTGTTCCATGGAGATATCTCACTGTAGGGATGTTGTGACTATTCTTTATGGACTATCTTTGTTCCTTATCACATCAGTCTAGATTGAAAATATAGACTTTATTTATATTCGCAAAGAATACTGATGCCAGGTATCCTAGTGTGAAACAGATTTAACCACATTTAGGGGTGATTGGAGTTCTCTTTCTTAACAAATAACACTTAGCATTGAATATTGGATATTTCTGTCTTTTAAAATAGGCAAACATTATGGTCCTTGCCTATTTTCCTGCTGGACTATGTCTTTTTTTTTTACTCTTTATTTGTTGAACTTTTCATTTAGTGGCACCATTAAACCATTGATTATGATGTAAATTAAATATGTGATCTCAAAAAACTAAGAAATAAAATACTAAATTAAAAAACAAATTAAATAAAACATACAAAACTTATGAAAAACAAAGAAATTCCTTAAACAGTTCTTCAGTTCAGACCAATATTCTCATAAAAGAACTATCATTTAGTTAGTCTCTACTATCTATCTATTTATCTATCATCTATGTATCTTTCTTTCTTCCACTCTCCATTAGTCTCTCAATTCTTGTATCCTATGTTTTAAAGTTTCATTTGTTGATTTGAAAGGCAGTTGAAAAAGAGAGAGAGAGAGATGTTGGTTCACAATGGCTGGGACTGGGGGCTAAGCCAAATCCAGAAACCTGGAACTCCATCTGAGTATCCCACATGGGTGGCAGGGGCCCAAGTACTTGAGTCATCTTCTGCAGTTTTCCCAGATGCATTAGCAGGAAAATGAATTGGAAGATGGGCAGGCAAGACTCAAACCAGGTGCTTGTATGGGATGCAGGTATTGCATGTGGAAGGTCAACCTGCTGCAGCATAACCTGTTTTCAATATTCTTTGATCCCTGTGCCATAGTAGGCAAGCAACAGCTTATCCCACGTATTTTGCAATGTCCATACTCTACCACCAACTAATTAAAACCTTCCCTTTGATAAACCTATAAAGAGCTCATGAAACTCAACAACAAAACAAACAGTCCAGTTAAGAAATGGGCAAAGGACATGAACAGACATTCTTTAAAGGATGAAATTCAAATAGCCAACAGATAATGAAAAAATTTTCAGGATAACTAGCCACCAGGGAAATGTAAGTCAAAACCACAATGAGGTACAACTTACCACAGTTAGGATGACTCTCATACAGAAATCAAAAAACAATAAATGCTGCTAAGGATATGGGGGAAGGTACCCTAATCAACTGTTTGTGAGAATGTAAACTAGTACAACCATTATTGAAGACAGTATGGGGACTTCCCAGAGATCAGAAAGTAGGTCTAGCCTATGACCCAGCAATCCCATCCCTGCAAATTTACCAAAATGAAATGACATCAGCACATGAAAGAGTTATCTGTATCCCCATGTTTATTGCAGTTCAGTTCATAATAGCTAAGATTTGGAATCAATCCAGATGTCCATCAACTGATGACTGGATTAAGAAAATGTGTTATGATAGGAGCTGGCACTGTGGCTCACTTGGCTAATCCTCCCCCTGCGGCGCCAGCATCCTATATGGGCGCCGGGTTCTAGTCCCAGCTGCTCCTCTTCAAGTCCAGCTCTCTGCTGTGGCCCACGAAGGCAGTGGAGGATGGCCCAAGTGCTTGGACACCTGCACCCACATGGGAGACCAGGAGGAGGCACCTGGCTCCTGGCTTCAGATTGGGGCAGCTCCTGCCAGAGTGGCCATTTTGGGGGGTGGACCAATGGAAGGAAGACCTTTCTCTCTGTCCCTCTCTCTTTTACTGTCTAACTCTACCTTTCAAATAAATAAAAAAAAGAAAATGTGTTATATATGCACCTTGGAAAACTACTCAGACATAAAAAAATGACATCCTATCTTTTGCAACAAAACATGCAACTGAAAATGATTATGCTTAGTGAAATAAGTGGATATCACAAAGACAAATATACATTTTCTTTGATATGTGGCAGTTACTATGGAATACAAAAAATGTATAAGAATGAAATGGACATTTCGGGATACGATTGCAATTCCTAGCCCTTGATTATACTCCTGTGGAACTGTTTTCCTCCTACTTTTCACACAATGAATATTATGATTAGTGGTGAATTAAGCCTGTAAAAATAAAGTGGATAAAAATTATGTCTTTGCAAAGATTGATGAAGAAGGAGGAGGTAGTGAAAGGGACTGGGAGGAATAGGTGAGTGAGGGAAGTGTCCTTGTCCTCTTAAAACTGCTTCTATGGGATGCAGGAAATTTGTTCTCTTCATATTAATAAACTAAAAAGAGACACATCTTAATCATATTCACTAACATAAAATAATAACATTGAATAAAAATGTACTGTCGAGGCTGGCAACGTGGCTCACTTGGTTAATCCCCCGCCTGCGGCGCCGGCATCCCATATGGGTGCCGGGTTCTAGTACCAGCTGCTCCTCTTCCAGTCCAGCTCTCTGCTGTGGCCCAGGAAGGACAGTTGAGGATGGCCCAGGTGCTTGGGCCCCTGCACCCACATGGGAGACCAGGAAGAAGCACCTGGCTCCTGGCCTCAGATCAGGGCAGCGCTGGCCATAGCGGCCATTTGGGGGTGACCCAATGGAAGGAAGACCTTTCTCTCTGTCTCTCTTTCTCTCACTGCCTATAACTCTACCTGTCAAATAAAAAAAATATGCACTGTACTCCACATAATTAACAGAGGAATATAACTTTTTGACATATTTATAATACAATCATAGCAATATCAATTGTCTTACAGATTTGTTTTGTATCAAATTAAAGGATTCAGATTCTATCATTTAATGATTGTGTGACTTTATAAATGACCAAAATTTTTCCAAATCTCACAAAAAAAAAAAAAAAACCATGAATATCTAACTTCTAAGTGTGGAGAAATTCTGGAAGATCATATTAATTAGTTGTTCCCACAAATATAAAATATTTAATTAAGGCTAATTCTTAAATTACTTTTGTCTTTACTGAAAACAGTATCTTACAGCATATTATTTACAAATTAACAAAAGTTTATACAAAACTAGAAATTGCCTATTTCAAGAAAACAGCTGCAATGATTAGGGTGTGTTTTCCCTAAGCCTTTGTCTTAGTCTTTTCTCACTAAAATTCTTACATTTTTCATATTACTGCTTTTGGTTCTAAACTAGCACCTTTCAAATGATGTAAAACAACATGATATGGAAATATTACAAAATACAACACCAACAAGATGCAATCTTTTCTCCTTTGGGAGAAGCAAAAAGTTGTATTTACAAAGGAATTTTTCCTGTCCTTTCAATATTGGAAATAAAATCACTCTAAAAAGGCATTGTCAGTCCCTGTATACTTCAAATGACACAATAACTCTCAAGCTCTGTTCTGCTCAGACAAAATGCATTTTTGTCTTCTTTTAGTCTACTAATGAGGTGAAAGGTATGTATGTGCATGCTGATGCCTGTTATTCAAAATAACAAAACTATTCAGGTCAGAGATTGACTGGACATAAAATATCATTCAAAGTTATTTCAGATTAATTAAATACTTCATCTCTAAAGTGGGAGTATGGTAACAATAGCTGCTTCTGTTTCCTGTCTAAATCAATAATCTCTACAGATGTCTCACAGGAAATTCTCTGCTCCCAGACATTTGTCCCTGGGCTTCTTGCCTCTGAAGCAAAAGCAGTAAGCAACAGGGGGAAAGGAAGAGCTCCCCAAGGATGACTCCTCCAAGCCTGCTTTCCTGGGCCACAAGGCTGACACGACTCACTCACATCATGTGGGATTGTCAATAGGCCAGACACCACAGTGAACAAGAAGGAAGTTGTGGAGGCAATGATCATTGTGGAGACACCACCCATGGTGGTTGTAGGCATTGGGCTGCATGGAAACCCCTCGAGGACTCTACACCTTCAAGACCATCTTTGCTGAGCACAGCAGTGATAAATGCAAAAGGCGCTTTTACAAGAGCTGGCCTAAGTTGAAGAGAAAGGCCAAGTACTGCAAGTGGTGGGAGAGCCTCGGCAAGAAGCAGCTGGGGGCGGGCTTCAGCAGCTTGAAGAAGTACTGCTAGGTCATCCACATCAGTGCCCAGACGCAGATACATCTGCTTCATCTAAGGCAGAGAAAGGCTCACCTGATGGAGATCCAGGTGAACAGGGGCACTGTGGCCGAGACACTTCAGTCACAAATAGTCTCATGCACAAATGTGTACAGCCGACTCCAGAGTTTCATCTTGTTCGCAGTTGGCGATCTCCCGAGTTCCCTTTCTTTCCTGCTGCACAGTGTCTTAAGAACCCCGAGTGTCTCTGTACGGCATACATACTTCACAGGATCAATTTAAAGGAAATGCTTTTGGAAATGGTTTCTCTGACTTGGCAAAGGTCACAGTACTTCTCTGTGGCAAAGGATAGGGTAGTTCAGATCTATCCAAGCTTTGTGAAAATAAAGGTTGTGCTGCCACAGTGATGAAAAACAATGTTGGAAACAGGAAAAGCAGGAAAAATCAGGCTATGTATAACAGTCATCTTTTTTCTTTCTAATTTGTTACAACTGTGTTGAGTCATTGAATGTGACATTCTTGAAATTTGGGAGTAATATTAATTCTGGCTTTTTTTTTACAAATAATTTTATCTGCAATTGGCAAAAATGAATAAGCCAAAATACAGAGTTAGATTTATGAATTTATTAGTACTAATTTTTGATTGAAAGATTTGTGAACATTTTTTCTAGCAGTTATAGTATTTTATTTTCATTTTGGATCCACATATGCCTTCAATTACTCTAGTAAAATTCCTTTACATTGCACTATTTACAAATTTCTTTTAAGTTTACTAATTTCTTAAAAGATTGTACTGATTCATTCATATTGCTTTATTCATTCATCTGATAAACATTGAGGATTTATCTATACACTGCACTGAATAAAGTATTGGGTCTTTGATATGTGTATTAAAGGTATATGTGTGCATTTATTCATCTATCTAGCTAAACTTTTAGTCATCACAAAAAGCTAATATGAAGCATCATTCATTTTTCAAGTATACAATTTGAAAAATTCAGGAACTATTATAAGAATGTTTTGGAGAAAAATCATGAAAATAAGTAATTTATCTTTTGTGATAGAGTTAAGAGTCAAACTTAGGATTTTAATGCAAACACCCGTATTTGAGTTAATTTTTTTTGTAAAAATGCTTCATTATCCTCACCCATATATACCGAATGCTAGAAATACCCACCCAATTTCAGTCACAATGAATGATACAACAAATGCCAAACATTTTTTATTAATTACTTGCATCAGCAGGCTTGTCTCTGGTGGACTATTATCAATGGAAGAAGTGTTTCTGTCTCCCATATTGAAATATGAAATGCAGTAATAACCAATACAATATTTTATAGAAGGTATAAGATTATATTGAATATAATATCACTATTATCATTGTCAACATGTTTTATTGTTGGGTATCAAAGTTCTCTTGACTTAGCAGAATATCGAGTAGTTGTTTAATATTTTAGTTACTACAGTATTTTACCTACTGTGTACAATTTGACATCCAAATATCTATAAAATGCCAATATCAGAAATACCTTGATATAATTTTTAGTGGTTTTTGGTATATTTCTGTAATGAAAAGAGCATAAAGTTTATTATTATTTATATCTTTTATTTTATTTTTTAACTTTTATTTAATGAATATAAATTTCCAAAGTACAGCTTATGGATTACAATGATTCTCCCCCCATAGCTTCCCTCCCACCCGCAACTCTCCCCTTTCCCACTCCCTCTCCCCTTCCATTCACATAAAGATTCATTTTCGATTCTCTTTATATACAGAAGATCAGTTTACCATATATTAAGTAAAGATTTCAACAGTTTGCACCCACATAGAAACACAAAGTGAAAAATACTATTTGAGTACTAGATATAGCATTCAATCACATTGTACAGCACATTAAGGACAGAGATCCTACATGAGGAGTAAGTGTACAGTGACTCCTGTTGTTGACTTAACAAATTGACACTCATGTTTCTGGATACAGTAATCACCCTAGGCTCTTGTCATGAGAGCTAAGGTTATAGAAGCCTTTTGAGTTCACCGACTCTGATCATATTTAGACAAGGTCATAGTCAAAGTGGAAGTTCTCTCCTCCCTTCAGAGAAAGGTACCTCCTTCTTTGATGACCTGTTCTTTCCACTGGGATCTCACTTGCGGAGATCTTTCATTTAGGTTTTGTTTTTGTTTTTTTTGTTTGTTTCTTTATTTGTTTTGTTTTTTTTTTGCCAGAGTGTCTTGGCTTTCCATTCCTGAAATACTCTCATGGGCTCTTCAGCCAGATCCACATGCCTTAAGGGCTGATTCTGAGGCCAGAGTGCTGTTTAGGACATCTGCCATTCTATGAGTCTGCTGTGTATCTCACTTCCCATGTTGGATTGTTCTCTCCCTTTTTTATTCTATCAGTTAGTATTTGCAGACACTATTCTTGTTTATGTGATCCATTTGGTCTTAGTCCTAAAATTATGATCAATTGTGAACAGAAATTGATCACTGGGACTCATGAGATGGCATTGGTACATGCCACCTTGATGAGATTGAATTGGAATCCCCTGGTATGTTTCTAACTACTGTTTGGGGCAAGTCAGCTTGAGCATGTCCCCAACTGCACATCTCTTCCCTCTCTTATTCCCACCCTTGTATTTAACAGTGATCACTTTTCAGTTAAGTTTCAACACTTAAGAATAACTGTGTATTGATTACAGTATTCAACCAAAAGTATTATGTAGAACAAACAAAAAAATTACTAAGAGGGATAATGTATTAAGTTGTTCATCAACAGTCAGGGCAAGGGCTGATCAAGTCACCGTTTCTCATAGTGTTCATTTCATTTTAACAGGTTTCCTTTTTGGTGCTCGGTTAGTTGTCACCAATCAGGGAGAACATATGATATTTGTCCCTTTGGTATTGGCTTATTTCACTCAGCATAATGTTTTCCAAATTCCTAACAAGGATCACTTTTCAGTTAAAATTTAAACACCTAAGAAAAATTGTGTGTTAATTAGAGTTCAACCAATAGTACTAGAACAAAAAAATACTAAAATGGAAAAAGTATTACATTGTATATCAATAGTCAGGACAAGAGCTGATCAAGTCACTGTTTCTCATAGTGTCCATTTCACTTCAACATGTTTCCTTTTTGGTGCTCGGTTAATTGTCACTGATCAGAGAGAACATATGATATTTGTCCCTTTGGGTCTGGCTTACTTCACTCAGCATGATGTTTTCCAGATTCCTCCATTTTGTAGCAAATGACCAGATTTCGTTGTTTTTTCCTGCTGTATAGTATTTAATAGAGTACATGTCCCATAATTTCTTTATCCAGTCTACTGTTGATGGGCATTTGGGTTGATTTTAGGACTTAGCTATTTTGAATTTAACTGCAATAAGCATTAAGGTGCAGACTGCTTGTTTGTTTGCCAATTTAATTTCCTTTGGGTAAATTCCAAGGAGTGGGATGGCTGGATTGTATGGTAGGGTTATATTCAGGTTTCTGAGGAGTCTCCAGACTGACTTCCATAGTGGCTTGACCAGTTTGCATTCCCACCAACAGTGGGCTAGTGTCCCTTTTTCCCACATCCTCGCCAGCATCTGCTGTTGGTAGATTTCTGGATGTGAGCCATTCTAACTGGGGTGAGGTGAAACCTCACTGTGGTTTTGATTTGCAACTCCCTGATTGCTAGTGATCCTGAACATTTTTCATGTGTCTGTTAGCCATTTGGATTTCCTCTTTTGAAAAATGTCTATTGAGGTCCTTGGCCCATCTCTTAAGTGGGTTGTTTGTTTTGATCTTGTGGAGTTTCTTGATTTCATTGTAGATTCTTGTTATTAACCCTTTATCTGTTGCATAGTTTGCAAATGTTTTTTCCCATTTGTTGGTTGCCTCTTCACTTTCCTGGCTGTTTCTTTTGAAGTACAGAAACTTCTCAATTTGATGCAATCCCAAATGTTAATTTTGGCTTTGACTGTCTGTGCTTCTGGGGTCTTTTCCAAAAAGTCTTTGCCAGTACCTGTATCTTACATGGTTTTTGCAATGCTCTCTAATAATTTGATAGTGTCAGGTCATAGATTTAAGTCTTTATTCCATGTTGAGTGAATTTTTGTGTAAGGTGAAAGGTAGGGGTCTTGCTTCATGCTTCTGCACATGGAAATCCAATTTTCCCAGCACCATTTATTGAATAGGTTGTCCTTACTCCAGGGATTGGTTTTGGGCCCTTGATCAAATATAAGTTGGCTGAAGATGTTTGGATTGATTTCTGGTGTTTCTATTCTGTTCCATTGGTCTATCCATCTATTTCTGTACCAGTACCATGCTGCTTTGATTACAATTGCCCTATAGTATTTCCTGAAATCTGGTATTTTGATTCCTCGGGCTTTGTTTTTGTTGTAAAATAAATTCAAGGTCTCCTGTGTCTCCATATGAATTTCAGCATCATTTTTTCCAGATCTGAGAAGAAGGTCTTCGGTATCTTGATTGGTATCACATTGAATGTATAAATTGCTTTTGGGAGAATGGACATTTTGATGATATTGATTCTTCCAATGCACGAGCATGGAAGATTTTTCCACTTTTTGGTATCCTCTTCTAATTCTTTCTTTAAGGTTTTTTTAATTTTTTTTTTTTTGACAGGCAGAGTGGACAGTGAGAGAGAGAGAGAGAGAGACAGAGAGAAAGGTCTTCCTTTTGCCATTGGTTCACCCTCCAATGGTCACTGCGGCAGCGTGCTGCGGCCGGCGCATAACGCTGATCCATAGTCAGGGGCCAGGTCCCTCTCCTGGTCTCCCATGCGGGTGCAGGGCCCACTGCACTCCCGGGCCACAGCAGAGAGCTGGCCTGGAAGAGGTGCAACCGGGAAAGAATCCGGTGCCCCAACCGGGACTAGAACCCGGTGTGCTGGCACCGCAAGTCAGTGGATTAGCCTATTGAGCCACTGGGCTGGCCAAGGTTTTATAATTTTCATCGTAGAGCTCCTTAACATCCTTGGTTAAGTTTATTCCAAGGTATTTGATTGTTTTTGTAGCTATTGTGAATGGGATTGTTCTTAGAAGTTCCTTTTTCATCTTTGATTTTATATCTTTTTCCAGCCTTTCACTTTCAGTCTGCATGCATCTTTGTTGGAAAGATGTGTTTCTTGTAAGCAGCAAATAGATGGATTTTGTTTATTAACCCAATCAGCCAATCGGTGTCTTTTAACTGGACAATTCAGGCCATTAACATTCAATGTCACCAGAAAAAGTCTGAGAAGTATAAAGTGCCGTACAAAAGCTATTGATAAGTAGTAACTTTGCCCTGTCATTTGCCAAAGATATTTTCTTATATATGCTTTGAACTTACTGTGATCTTTTGATGTGAGGTTTCCTTCCTTTACCTTCTTTCGTATTGATGAACCTGTTTCTGTGTTTCTGGGTGTAACACATCTTTAAGCATCTTTTGCAGGGCTGGACGAGTGGCGACAAATTCTTTCAATTTGTTTGCTGTGAAAGGTCTTTATTTCACCTTCATTCACAAATGAGAGCTTTGCAGGATATAATATTTTGGGCTGGCAGTTTTTCTCTCTTAGTACCTGGGCTAGGTCTTGCAATTCCCTCCTAGCCTGTAGGGTTTCTGATGAGAAGTCTGCTTTGAGTCTAATTGGAGATCCTCTGAGAGTAATCTGATGTTTCTCTCTTGAGAATCTTTTAGAATCTTTTCTTTATGTTTCACTGTGGTGAATTTGATTACAACGTGTCATGGTATGTATCTCTTTTGGTCATGTTTATTAGGGGTTCTATGAGCTTCCTGTACTAGGATGTCTCTGTCCTTCTCCAAACCTGGGAAATTTTCTGCTAGTATCTGACTACAAAGGCCTTCTAATCCTTTCTCCCTCTCCATGCCTTCAGGAATTCCTAGAACCCTAATGTTGGTTTTTTTAATAGTATCCTGAAGATTCCTGACAATATTTTTTAGATTTCTACTTTCTTCTTCATTTCTTTGGTTTGACTATATATTTTCCTTTCTCTGTCATCTAAGTCCGATATTCTCTCTTCTGCTTCACCCATTCTGTTTTTAAGGCTCTCTAATGTGTTTGTCACTTGATCTATTGAATTCTTCATTTCATTATGATTTCCTTTCACTATCACAGTTTCATGTTCTACTAGTTGTTTCATTTCATTTTGATTCCTCCTTAATATTTCATTTTCATGTGAGAGATTTTCTGTCTTGTCCATTAAGGATTTATGTAGTTCAAGAATTTTTTTTGAGAACTTCTTAATGTTTGTATCAATTTTTTGAGATCTGCTTCTTGCATTTCTTCTATTGCATCATCTTCATAATCTGGAGTTGGGGTGTTTATTTCATTTGGGGGCGTCATAGTGTCTTCCTTGTTCTTGTTACCTTGGTTTTTGCATTTGTTGTTTGGCATATTGGAGATATTCTTTGGTTTCTTCGGAGTGGTGTTTTTTTCTTGTTATACTGTGACTCTAGATTAAGTGGACTGTCTGCTTTTGATGGATTCTTAGAGGCTGTGATGGGTGTGGCCAGAGAGCTCTGTTTGGTTCTTCAGGTTAAGGGTGTGTCACAGGTGAGTCACTCAGATTGTTCTCTCTCTCTCTCTCTCTCTCTCTCTCTATTTTTTTTTTTTTTTTGACTCAGTTGGGAAGTAATTCCACACAGCTGAATGGAATTGAGAGTAGTTGATGTATGAAATCTGGTCCCTGTGGGTATTCGTCTGCTTACTGCTGGGACCACACAAAGAGTTTATGCAGCCCTCAGTGTGGTCTCAAATTTCTCTGCAGTCTCTCACCAGGTTGCCCAGGTTACTGAGTTTGCGTATGCGGTGAGTTCTCTCGCCACCCCTCCCCCCTCAGATTTTCATAGTCTCAGTTTGTTAGCTCCACACTTTCACTAGGTATTAACCTCCTGTTATTTCTCCCCACCAGAGTCAGGTTTTTCTGCTTGGCTAATGATGGGAGCCGCTTTACATATGCAAAATTGTGCGCACCGCTTTACGTAGGTAAAATGGCACCTGCTCTTTATCTTGCTCAGCTTTGTAAGATGAGTGGAGAGAGAGGCTAATGTCCATGCCGGTTCCCCTTATTTATTCAATTTTTTCTCTCCTCCAGTCAGCCTGGTGAACTTTCCCCAGTGGGGCTTCAGGCCTCGTTCTCTGTAGGCTCTTTCTGCCTTTCCCCACCAATGTTACTGAGGCTTTTGTCTCACCTCCCCTTACAGCACTGGTGCGCAGACTCTGTGGCTTGGCTCCTGCGGCTCAGCTTCCATGAGGTGGGTGACCTTGCTCTCCCTGTAGGTCCTCCGTGCCACATCCACTGGATCCAGAATAGTTTCCTCTGAAATTTTTTCCTGAGCCTTTTCCTGAGGCTACAGTAACTCCACTTTTATTAAACTATCTTTTCCTGGACTATCGTTGCACACCCTCACTATTCCACCATCTTGGCTCGCTCCTATCCTTTATTTTAAAGGAAGAGAAACAAGATAATGGCAAAGAGGATAGTCATTGAAAAATCCAATTCAAAGATTTTAAGAAACATTTTATTAATGTAATGAGAACATATTTTATTTATTTCTCAGATACAATTCTAAGAAGATAACCATACTTACTAAGTTTTTATGTGTGAATTTTAATTGAAAGTTTAAAATTTAAATTCTAGAAGATATATAGGTCTCCTCATTAGCTAGTTTCTATTCACATATTTAATTTCTTTTTTTTAAGATTTATTAATTTATTTGAAAGGCAGAGCCACAGAGAGGCAGGGAGACAGAGAGAGCCTTCTATCACCTAGTTCACTCCCCAGATGGCTGCAAGGGCTGGGGCTGTGCTGATCTGAAGTCAGGAGCCAGGAGCTTCTTCTGGGTCTCCCACATAGGTGCAGGGGCCCAAGCACTTGGGCCATCTTCTATTGCTTTTCCAGGCCATAGCAGAGAGCTAGATCAGAAGTGGAGCTGCTGGGACTTGAACCATTGCTCATTTGGTCTGCCAGCACTGCAGGCAACCGCCACACCTGTTACACCACAACGCAGACCTCCACATTTAATTTTAATTGGCACAACCTCATCTGCATTATAAGCTTTATACACAAACTTCAAACACCAAATGTTTTTACATTTTGCTACTTTTACAAAAAACTCCTGATTTCATATTGCCACCCTCTGTTAATGTCTAAACAGAATACCTCGTTCCCTATTTTGGAATGTCAGTACCCATTAGACGGAGACTAATGTTGTAAAATTCTGAATACCAGAGCAGGAGATAATTAAGTAAAACAAAGGATTACAGAAAGAATTTGTAAGAACAAAATTTGGCAAATATAATACAAATAAATAATGGTTTTCTCAATTTTCCTCCACTCATTCTTCTTTACTGCCTCATATTAATCTTTCAGACATCAAAATCTCAAGCACCAAGGCTTATAAAATTTTGTTATGCTCTCATATAGTGTTATAGGTTGTCTTTATTGTACTTATTAATATATATTTATATACTACGTAAGTACATGCATATGCTTATCAGGGAGTGTACTTCTTAAGCATTAGTATATTTTCTTTTGATAAAAATTTTACTTTATGGAAAAGTTACAAGAATTGGGTTCTTTTGTTCTTTCCTTGTTTGTTTTTCATCTTGAAGTTTACCATACCATCTAGCACAATGCTTTGGGTACCAAATGAATATTTTCTGTCAAAATGTCAATATTTATCAAGATTCAAGGCTCATCAATCCTTTGGTGGTTTTCAAGAAGTTAGCAATTGAAAAGTGAATTTTTACAGTTGTCTCACTTTATTAAATCCTTTCTTTTATTATTGTGATTGTTATGATGAATATTATTGCTATGGTAATGCTAGGAAATACTCATATCCATTATGCTCCTATAGAAAGGATGGAGAAAATATAATATAAACAGATTTGTGGCTGCAATATTGTTTTTGTTTATTATGGATGTCTGGATCAGAAACTGTCAGTAGGAGTAAGAATATTATTAGTTTTAGCAAAATAAAAGATGCTTATCAGAAACAAAACAAATATCTAGGAGTTTAGACTGATAGGGTAGTAGATTTGGAATTCATTTGAGATGTCATACAATACATGTCTCATATTTTACAGAAGGAGAAACAGGTTCAAAGGCATTCAGGAACTTCTAAAGGGCAATGCAGAGTAGCCCTTTAATAAGCAGTACTATTAAATAGCTGTGCTGGAAATAAACCATGATTTTGAATTTGGGGAAATCCAAGCCCAAAACTTTCTGTTTATTCCAAAATGAAAAATGAACTCCTAGTCATTTAGCTAGTTTCTCTATATGGACAAATCTTTAAAGAGAGAATGTGGGTTTAATGTCTTTTAATTTTTTAAGCTTTTTAAATTTATTTGAGAGAGGGAGAGACACAGAGAAAGAGATAGAGAAGAGACAGACAGGGGAGCTAGTTCCCATCCACTAGGTCACTCGCCAAATGTCTGCAATGGCTTGGGTTGGTGCAGCCCAAAGCCAGGAGCTAGCAACTCAATCTAGGTACCCCACATAGATGCCAGAAAGTGAACCTCTTGAGCCAAAGCCATCACTTGCTGCCTCCCTGGCTGCATACCAGAGAAAGCTGGAACAGAGAGCCAGGGCATAAACACAGGCATTCTGATATGGGATGTGGGCATCTTGATCACTATGCTAAATGTCTACCTTTGGGTCTAATCTCTTTAATGAATACTGAAAGTTATGATAGCCTTCCATAAATGATGGTAACAGCGAACTCTGGTTTGAGTCATGCTTTAGCCCTTGTCATTCCTAGTTGTGAATTATGCTTCTGTTACGTTTGTTTGTTTTAGTGATGGGAAAATTATCAAATCATTGTAACAATTTGTTAGTTTCTCAAGCTATATAAAATGATGACTTAAGGAATATGTGAGGATCAGACCAGATTTTTGCATCAAGTACCTTCTTTAAGAGTCTGATATACAGTAAGTAAAGCATAAGTATTGCTGCCATTCTCCACATACCTGTGGAGAAGGATACTCTTCCTAGGAAACAAGATCTTTTAAAAAATGGTCCTGGGGCAGGGAGCGGTGGAACATGGGGGTTTCTGCATCTGTCTTTCTGATAAATAAAATAAATATTAATAAGAAAATAAAATGGGCCTGGGCGTAGGAGTATGACTGCATACTGATCTCAACTCTTCTATTTTCTATATCTAATATCTCTGACCTTCCCCTTCCTTGTCTATTAAGTAATGATAATTAATACTAGTTTCATGTGATGTAAGGAAAATTGGAAATGCTTTATAATGTCTTCTATTTCCTATATTAGCTACAATTTGAAACAAAATGAAATTTTCTTGATTTTATTTATTATTTTTAAATGAATTAAAATATTTTACATAATGTTTTATGAACATAGCTGTTAGTAATCAATTCTGTTGATTTCCATAAAATTAAGAATGCAATAGAATGTTCTTACTATAACTCTCTTTAACACCTGTTTCAAAGAAAAACTACCATTAAAATTCCTAATAAAAACATTTTAAACAGATTTTACAAATATTCTAGGTACTGTATTTTATGATGTAACAGCAATGATTATTATCCTCATTTATATCTAATACAGGTAATAATAATAATGAGGGGGTAATTATTGCTAATATTGTAATAGGTGCTTTATATACTATTTAAAATTCTCATAATGACCTTCTGTATTACTATCTTTATTCCATAAAAGAGGAGACACCTGTCTAGGAAGTTACATAACATGTCCAGTTTGACACATCTAGTCAGGCAGTAAATGAAGGTAAACCCAGATATAGTGCCAACAAACATTTCTTTTTCCAGGAAGTGAGCAATTCTTCATTTCTAATACCTAAACCCTCTATTTTCCTATGACAAAGATGAGATCTAACAAAAAATACAGTGAGAGGTCTAAGGAAATGAGTGAGAACACAAAAAGTGCAATAATGCCTCAGTTACTGCACCTGTTAGTTCCTCCAAAATTATTGGCTGACTATTCCATTGACAATAACGTGTACAGACATATAAACATCCATAGGTTATCATTTTGATTGACTTTAGTCGAATTCAATATAGATCATGGGTAACCTCCCCTCTCTGGGACACTTATCTGTGACTGATGATTTCATTTTTTTTCCAACCAGAATTTGATTAATAAAAATCAGAAATTGAAACAAAAAGTAATCATTGAGACTAATATGCTGTACTATGATAGAATTTATAAACATCAGATCAGTGGATACTTTCTTCAGGAACTAGATATTCTCTGCACAAGGGAGTTTTCAATAGAATATCATATTCCATTCACTGTTTAGGAGATCAAGCCTAAGTTTACATTCTCCACATTTGGAAAGATGTACTCTCCTAGCACCTATGCACTTTCCTACTACAATTTGGAAGTCTGTAGTCATGGACAGCAATATGGAGTTTGAGCCCCAATGCTTTTGACTTTTTTTGAAAGATTTATTTTATTTATTTGAAAGAGATACAGAGAGATGTAAGAGTCAGAGTGAGAGAGAAAGTCTTTCATCTGCTGGTTCATTCCCCAAATGACCCCAACTGTCAGAGCTGAGCTATCTGAAGCCAGGAGCCAGGAGATTCCTCCTGGTCTCCCACATGGGTGCAGGGGCCCGAGGACTTGGGCCATCTTCTACTGCTTTCCCAGGCCATAGCAGAGAGCTGAATCAGAAGTGGAGCAGTCAGGACTCAAACCAGCACCCATATAGGATGCAAGCTTTAACTCACTACACAAAAGTGCCAGCCTCCAAAAGCTGAATTTTGTCTTGTGCTCTGCCACTTACTACTAGGAGAAGTTCAGAAAAGTAGTTGCCATCTTAATTCTCACATATTTTCCCTACCAATAAAATGAGAATGTTCTTTCACCTTGCTCTTTGGATTCATCAGGAGACTCAAATGAAAAATTGCATATGATAGTACTTATTTGCAAAAAAAAGAGACCCATGTGCAAGTGTCTGTGTGCAAATCTTTATGAGCTTTTCTTTACCCCATTTCTTTACTTTCTAAAATGATTTGGGGCTAGTGGAGTGGAATAGAAAGTTAAAAAGCCTCCACCTGCAGTGCCAGCATCCCATATGGACAAGAGTTGGATTCCCTGCTGCTCCACTTCCAATCCAATCCCTGCAGATGTGCCTGGGAAAGCAGAGGAGGAAATCCCAAGTGCTTGGGCCCCTGCACCCACAAGGGGGACATGGATGAAGCTGATAAGAACATTGAGAAGTTTTCAAAAATGAATTCTTGAACTACAGAAATCCTTAATGGACAAGATAGAAAACCTCCTTCGAGAAAATGAAATCTTAAGGAGGAATCAAAATGAAACACAGAAACTAGTAGAACAGGAAAGTGTGATAGTGAAGAGAAATCAAATTGAAATGAAGAACTCAATAGATCAAATGACAAACACATTAGGGAGCCTTAAAAACAGAGTCAGTAAAGCAGAAGAGAGAATATCGGACTTAGAAGACAGAACACAGGAAAGTATTCAGTAAAACCAAAGAAAAGAAGAAGAAAGTAGAAATCTAAAAAATATTGTCGGGAATCTTCAGGATACTATTAAAAAACCCAACATTCGGGTTCTAGGAGTTCCTGAAGGCATGGAGAGGGAGAAAGGATTAGAAAGCCTTTGTAGTCAGATACTAGCAGAAAATTTCCCCAGTTTGAAGAAGGATAGAGACATCCTAGTACAGGAAGCTCATAGAACCCCTAGTAAGCATGATCAAAAGAGATCCTCACCACGACACATTATAACCAAATTCACTACAGTGAAACATAAAGAAAAGATTCTAAAAGATTCTCAAGAGAGAAACATCAGATTACTCTCAGAGGATCTCCAATCACTCACAGCTGACTTCTCATCAGAAACCCTACAGGCTAGGAGGGAATTGTGAGACATAGCCCAGGTACTAAGAGAGAAAAACTGCCTGCCCAGAATATTATATCCTGCAAAGCTCTCATTTGTGAATGAAGGTGAAATAAAGACCTTTCACAGCAAACAAATTGAAAGAATTTGTCGCCAATCGTCCACCCTGCAAAAGATGCTTAAAGATGTGTTACACCCAGAAACACAGAAACAGGTTCATCAATATGAAAGAAGGTAAAGGAAGGAAACCTCACATCAAAATATCACAGTAAGTTCAAAGCATATATAAGAAAATATCTTTGGCAAATGGCAGGGCAAAGTTACTACTTATCAACAGTCACATTGAGCATTAATGGCCTGAATTGTCCAGTTAAAAGATACAGATTGGCTGAACGAGTTAAGGAACAAAACCCATCTATTTCCTGCTTACAAGAAACACATCTTTCCAACAAAGATGCATGCAGACTGACAGTGAAAGGCTAGAAAAATATATACCATCCCAACAGAAATGGAAAAAGAGCAGGTGTAGCCATCTTAATATCAGACAAAATAAACTTTAACACAAAAACTGTTAAGAGAGACAAAGAGGAGCACTATATAATGATTAAGGGATCAATTCAACAGGATGATATAACGATTATCAATGTATATGCACCTAATTTCAGGGCATAGTTTAAAAGATATGTTAAGGGACTTAAAGGGAGACTTAGACTCCAATACATTAGTACTGGGGGACTTCATTACTCCACTCTCAGAAATAGACAGATCAACAGGACAGAAGATCTACAAGGATACAGTAGACTTAAACGACACTATAGCCCAAATGGATCTAACAGATATCTATAGAACTTTTCATCCTACACATAAAGCATTTACATTATTCTCAGCAGTACATGGAACCTTCTCTAGGATTAACCACATACTAGGCCATAAAGCAAGTCTCAGCAAATTCAAAAGAATTAGAATCATACAATGCAGCTTCTAAGACCATAGGGGAATGAAGCCTGAAATTAGCAACTCAGGAATCCCTAGATCATATGCGAACACATGGAGATTGAACAACATGCTCCTGAATGAACACTGAGTCATAGAAGAAATCAAAAGAGAAATCAAAAACTTTCTGGAAGTAAATGAGGATAACAGCACAATATATCAAAACTTATGGAATACAGCAAAAACAGTGTTAAGAGGAAAGTTTATAGGAATAGGTTCCTACAGCAAGAGATTGGAAAGGCACAAAACAGATGAGCTTTAAATTCATCTCAAGGACCTAGAAAAACTGCAGTAAACCAGACCCAAATCTAGTAGGAGAAGAGAAATAATTAAAATCAGAGAAGAAATCAACAGGATTGAATCCAAAAAAGCATTACAAAAAATCAGCCAAATAGTTAGTTTTTTGAAAAAATAAACAAAATTGACACCCCATTGGCCCAACTAACTAAAAAAAGAAGAGAAAAGACCCAAATCAATAAAAATCAGAGATGAAAAAGGAAACGTAACAAGAGACACCACAGAAATAAAAAGAATCATCAGAAATTACTACAAGGACTTGTATGCCAGTAAACAGGGAAATCTATCAGAAATGGATATATTCCTGGACACATACAACCTACCTAAATTGAACCAGGAAGACATAGAAAACCCAAACAGACCCATAACTGAGACAGAAATTGAAACAGTAATAAAGGCCCTCCCAACAAAGAAAAGCCCAAGACCAGATGGATTCACTGCTGAATTCTACCAGACATTTAAAGAAGAATTAATTCCAATTATTCTCTAACTATTCAGAACAATTGAAAAAGAGGGAATCCTCCCAAATTCTTTCTACGAAGCCAGCATCAGCTTAATTCCTAAGTCAGAAAAAAAATGAAGCATTGAAAGAAAATTTGGGACATGCTCCATCAGACTTGCCCCAAATGGTGGAGTTAGAAACGTGCCAGGGGATTCCAATACAATCTCATCAAGGTGGCATGTACCAATTCCATCTCACTAGTCCAAGTGATCAACTTCAGTTCACAATTGATCACACTGATAGGTCTAAGAGTCAAAGGGATCACACAAACAAGACTAGTGTCTTCTAATACTAAAAGATAGAATCAAAAAGGGAGAGAACAATCCAACATGGGAAGTGAGATACACAGCAGACCCATAGAATGACAAATGTCCTAAATAGCACTCTGGCCTCAATCAGACCTTAAGGCATTCAGATCTGGCTGAAGAGCCCATGAGAGTATTTTAGGCATGGAAAGCCAAGACATTCTGGGGAAAAAAAAAAAAAAAAGAAGACCTAAATGAAAGATCTCTGCGAGTGAGAGATCCCAGTGCAAAGAACGGGGTCATCAAAGAAGGAGGTACCTTTCTCTGAAGGGAGGAGAGAACTTCCACTTTGACTATGACCTTGTCTGAATAAGATCGAAGTCAGCGAACTCAAAAGGCTTCCATAGCCTTTACAACTCATGACTAGAGCTTAGGGAGATTACTGACGCCATAAACAAGAGTGTCAAATTGTTAAGTCAACAACAGGAGTCACTGTATACTTACTTCTCATGTGGGATCTGTCCTTAATGTGTTGTCCAATGTGAAGTAATGCTATAACTAGTACTGAAACAGTATTTTACACTCTGTGTTTCTGTGTGGGTGCAAATGATGAAATCTTTACTTAATATATATTGAATCGATCTTCTGTATATAAAGATAATTGAAAATGAATCTTGATGTGAATGGAATGGGAGAGGGAGTGGGAGATGGGAGGGATGTGAGTGGGAGGGAAGTTCTGGGGGGAAAGCCATTGTAATCCATAAACTGTACTTTGGTAATTTATATTTACTAAATAAAAGTTAAAAATAAAAGAAAGAAAGTTACAGGCCAATATCCCTGATGAACATAGATGCAAAAATCCTCAATAAAATTCTGGCCAATAGAATTCAACAACACATCAGAAAGATCATCCACCCAGACCAAGTGGGATTTATCCCTGGTATGCAGAGATGGTTCAATGTTTGCAAATCAATCAATGTGATACACCACATTAACAGACTGCAGAAGAAAAACCATATGATAATCTCAATAGATGCAGAGAAAGCATTTGATAAAATTCAACACCCTTTCATGATGAAAACTCTAAGCAATCTGGGTATAGAAGGGCCATTCCTCAATATAACCAAAGCAATTTATAAAAAACCCATGCCCAACATCCTATTGAATGGGGAAAATTTGGAAGCATTTCCACTGAGATCTGGTACCTGACAAGGATGCCTGCTCTCACCACTGCTATTCAATATAGTTCTCGAAGATTTAGCCAGAGCTATTAGGAAGAAAAAGAAATTAAAGGGATACAAATTGGGAAGGAAGAACTCAAACTATCCCTCTTTGCAGATGATATGATTCTTTACTTAGGGGATCCAAAGAACTCTACAAAGAGAACATTGGAACTCATAGAAGAGTTTGGCAAAGCAGCAAGATATAAAATCAATGCACAAAAATCAATAGCCTTTGCATACATAGGTGATGCCATGGCTGCGAAAGAACTTCTAAACCAATCCCATTCACAATAGCTACAAAAACAATCCAACACCTTGGAATAAACTTAACCAAGGATGTTAAAGATCTCTACAAGGTGATTTACAAAATCTTAAAGAAACAGAAGAGGATACCAAAAAATGGAAAAATCTTCCATGCTTATGGATTGGAAGAATCAACATCATCAAAATGTCCATTCTCCCAAAAGCAATTTATTGATTCAATGTGATACCAATCAAGATACCGAAGACCTTATTCTCAGATCTGGAAAAAATGATGCTGAAATTCATATGGAGACACAGGAGACCTCAAATAGCTAAAGCAATGTTGTACAACAAAAACAAAGCCCGAGGAATCAAAATACCAGATTTCAGGAAATACTACAGGGCAGTTGTAATCAAAGCAGCATGGTACTGGTACAGAAATAGATGGATAGACCAATGGAACAGAATAGAAACACCAGAAATCAATCCAAACATCTTCAGCCAACTTATATTTGATCAAGGGCCCAAAACCAATCCCTGGAGTAAGGACAACCTATTCAATAAATGGTGCTGGGAAAATTGGATTTCCATGTGCAGAAGCATGAAGCAAGACCCCTACCTTTCACCTTACACAAAAATTCACTCAACATGGAATAAAGACTTAAATCTATGACCTGACACTATCAAATTATTAGAGAGCATTGCAAAAACCATGTAAGATACAGGTACTGGCAAAGACTTTTTGGAAAAGACCCCAGAAGCACAGACAGTCAAAGCCAAAATTAACATTTGGGATTGCATCAAATTGAGAAGTTTCTGTACTTCAAAAGAAACAGCCAGGAAAGTGAAGAGGCAACCAACAAATGGGAAAAAACATTTGCAAACTATGCAACAGATAAAGGGTTAATAACAAGAATCTACAATGAAATCAAGAAACTCCACAAGATCAAAACAAACAACCCACTTAAGAGATGGGCCAAGGACCTCAATAGACATTTTTCTTTCTTTCTTTCTTTTTTTTTTTTTTTGACAGGCAGAGTGGACAGTGAGAGAGAGAGAGAGACAGAGAGAAAGATCTTCCTTTGCCGTTGGTTCACCCTCCAATGCCGCCACGGCCGGCGCGCTGCGGCCGGTGCACTGCGCTGATCCGATGGCAGGAGCCAGGAGCCAGGTGCTTTTCCTGGTCTCCCATGGGGTGCAGGGTCCAAGCACTTGGGCCATCCTCCACTGCACTCCCTGGCCACAGCAGAGAGCTGGCCTGGAAGAGGGGCAACCGGGACAGAATCCGGCGCCCCGACCGGGACTAGAACCCGATGTGCCGGCGATGCTAGGCGGAGGATTAGCCTAGTGAGCCGCGGCACCGGCCTCAATAGACATTTTTCAAAAGAGGAAATCCAAATGGCCAACAGACATATGAAAAATGTTCAGGATCACTAGCAATCAGGGAGTTGCAAATCAAAACCACAGTGAGGTTTCACCTCACCCCGGTTAGAATGGCTCACATTCAGAAATCTACCAACAACAGATGCTGGTGAGGATGTGGGAAAAAGGGACACTAGCCCACTGTTGGTGGGAATGCAAACTGGTCAAGCCACTATGGAAGTCAGTCTGGAGACTCCTCAGAAACCTGAATATAACCCTACCATACAATCCAGCCATCCCACTCATTGGAACTTACCCAAAGGAAATGAAATTGGCAAACAAAATGCTGTCTGCACCTTAATGTTTATTGCAGTTCAATTCAAAATAGCTAAGTCCTAAAATCAACCCAAATGCCCATTACAGTAGACTGGATAAAGAAATTATGGGACATGTACTCTATTGAATTCTATACAGTAGAAAAAAAAAAAAAAAAAAAAAAAACAATGAAATCTGGTCATTTGCTACAAAATGGAGGAATCTGGAAAACATCATGCTGAGTGAAATAAGCCGGTCCCAAACGGACAAATACCATATGTTCTCCCTGATCGGTGACAACTAACCGAGCACCAAAAAGGAAACATGTTGAAGTGAAATGGACACTATGAGAAACAGTGACTTGATCAGCCCTTGTCCTGACTGTTGATGTACAATTTAATACTTTATCCGTTTTAGTATTTTCTATTCTACTTACTACTATTGGTTGAACTCTGTAATTAACACAACTACTCTTAGATGTTTAAACTTAACTGAAAAGTGATCTCTGTTAAATATAAGAGGGAATAAGAGAGGGAGGAGATGTGCAATTTGGGACACGCTCAATCGGACTTGCCCCAAATGGTGGAGTTAGAAACGTGCCAGGGGATTCCAATACAATCCCATCAAGGTGGCATGTACCAATTCCATCTCACTAGTCCAAGTGATCAATTTCAGTTCACAATTGATCACACTGATAGTTCTAAGAGTCAAAGGGATCACATAAAAAAGACTAGTGTCAGCTAATACGAACTGATGGAATGAAAAAAGGAGAGAACGATCCAACATGGGAAGTGGGATACACAGTAAACTCATAGAATGGCAAATGTCTTAAACAGCATTCTGGCCTCAGAATCAGCCCTTAAAGAGTTCAGATCTGTCTGAAGAGCCCATGAGAGTATTTTAGGCTTGGAAAGCCAAGACACTCTGGAAAATAAAAAAAAAAATTAAAAAAAAAAAAAAAACCTAAATGAAAGATCTCTGCAAGTGAGATCCCAGTGGAAAGAACAGTCCATCAAAGAAGGAGGTACCTTTTTCTGAAGGGAGGAGAGAACTTCCACTTTGACTATGATCTTGTCTAAATAATTATCAGAGTTGGTGAGCTCAAAAGGTTTCCATAGCCTTGGCAACTCCTGACAAGAGTCTAGGGAGATTACTCACACCATAAACAAGTGTGTCAATTGTTAAGTCAACAACAGGAGTCACTGTGTACTTACTCCTCATGTAGGATCTCTGTCCTTAATGTGTTGTTCAAAGTGAATTTATGCTATAACTAATACTCCAACAGTATTTTACACTTTATGTTTTGTGTGGGTGCAAACTGTTGAAATCTTTTCTTAATATATACTAAATTGATCTTCTGTATATACAGATAATTGAAAATGAGTCTTGATGTGAATGGAAAGGGAGAGGAAGTTGGAGATGGGAGGGTTGTGGGTGGGAGGGAAGTTATGGGGGGGAAAAGCCATTGTAATCCATAAACTGTACTTTGGTAATTTATATTTACTAAATAAAAGTTAAAACAATAAATCTTAATAAATTAAAGGATTTGATTTTCTTTTTTAAAAAATTATTTGAAATGGATTTGATTTTCATTATAACAACATAGGTAGTAAAGATAATGTATAATGTTTACCTAATGCTTAGGTATTATGCATTGTTCATAACACTCTGCAAGTCTTATCTTGGTCAGTATTGATAATATCTCCATATAAATATGTTATCAAACTTATCATGGAGACTGTCCTTTGCATTCATTCTATACATTTTATGTAGATTCTTCTCAAAATGACTTCCACCCCAATCTCCCTCTTTCTTTTCAAATTTGCTCCTTCTAAGTATGACATTCTATGTTTTTGCAAACCTTGAACACATCTCCGTAGAGTTATTCTATAAATTACATCATTCCTAATTCCTGTTTGATTATAGGCAATAAATAACTATTTTTCTGTAGATAAATAATCACTAAGGCTGGAATGTTGTCATTTTTCATGAGACTTCCAGCATGAGGGGAAAAATAATCCTACCTCCAATACTGCTTGATGTAAACTCTCTATAGAATAAATGTGTATGAAATTTGAAATTTTGAAATCTGAACACCAGAACCTATTGTGGATCACCTTAAATATATGATCATAGTCTTATCATTATCAAACTTCAGTTTTCCCGTTGTTAACAAGAAGGAAATGATAGAAGCTATCTTTTCAGGTTACTGTGAAGCTTACATAAGAAAATGCACAAAAATAGCAGATTTAGAACCTAAACATAAGTTTTCTACTTATACATGTAGGTATGTGTGTGTTTGTGTTGTTAATACTGTGAGCATAAATGCTCTTAGCAATCATTCTGCAACTTTGCTTCATTAGGAAATAATAACTGTCACGGACACTCTTGTTTTCTAGTGAAGACACTAATTTCTCAGTTAGGCTCCTAATATTCCAGCTGATTCATTCAGAAATCCAGATAAAGAGCTTTTCTTCCAAACCTATGATGTGTTTGGATGTTTTATTTTCTGTGGATTGAGAATGATAAGATATAAATGGTATCATTTATGATACCAAGGCACTACAAATTTTAGTAAGAGAGAGAAATAAAGAAAAAAACTGGTCTTCTTCGCTCCAAAGTTCTAGGTACTTCACATCCAACTCAATATCTCAAAGTCCATATTTCAGTGAGGCCTTTTAATCTTAGATAGTGAGATTTAGCAGTTTGCCCATGGGTTAAGGGCACAGCCAGAATAGAGACCAGGTCTTCCGGGTGTGAAGGCTTGTGTACTCTGTTACTCTGTTTTGCTTTCTTCCTGGAAGGAAGTCTGTATTGTATGCACGTAAAGTAATGTTCTTTTCATTAATGGTCAACTTATTGGTTATCTCAGGCAATTCTGGACACTGTTCTGACTCTTGTGACATTGAGTTCCTGCCATTTAAGTACAACTGTAGTTGTACAAAAGTTAATTTAACTTTAAAAATTTATTCTGAGTTTTAATCAGAGAATGATTTTGGAGCCTTGGAGAAAATATAATTCAATAACAGCAGTCAAAAAGGTAATAAAATATGTAATTTCAGAATCTTAGATATGAAAGACAGTAATAGGACTTTTTGATCGATCCAGGTCTTTTCTCAAAATTTGGGTACTGCAAAAACATCCCTTAAATCAATTGAGCCATTTATTTCCTGGTGTTCTCATCTTTCTCTCACACTTGATGATTCTGCTTCTGTTGAATAACTGCAGATTGCAAATCATTTTAATGTTTATTTCCCCAATTGACTTTCCTTTCTGATGTGAATAATTCATCTATACTTCTCTCTGTGAGTCTCAAGCACCAAATACTATTGTATGAAATGCTAATGTAATCTTGATGATTTTTGTGGGGGAAAAATGAAAGAGCAAAGTCAATTCATCTTTAAAAACATATTTTTGAGAGCTTTCATTGAATTTTATATATAGAAGAAAAAAAGAAATGAGTTGAAAAAGACAACAAACTTTTTTTTATTAAATACTACCTGTTAAATGTCTATGGTATAATACTTATTATTTATGTTTCATTACAGCCCATAACTGCAAACCCAGTTACATTTACATTATAGGTAAAAATTATATCTTCCAAAAAATTTCAGAATCGGAATTTTTATATAGTGAAATAAAATAGTGTTGGCAGACATTTGAAAATATAGGTACAATAATATAGGGCCAAATAGTGTTTTTACTTAATGAATGTTGACAAACAATGGATATGTTACTAATTTTTCTCTTGAAATAGGTGTCAAAGCTCTAAAGCTTTTGAAGTTTTGAAAGGAATTTGATTTTTAGACATAAACATTATGGGGCTGTCAGCTTGAAAGAATAACAGAATTAGTAGCAAAACATTCAGAAACCTGATGTATTATGGCTGCATGGAATGACTAATAAAGACGGGAAGATTGAGTATTAAGCTTTATATCATCTCTCTTGATCTTCACAACAATGAAATAAGTGGCACAACATTCATTTTGTTAACTTTTATTTAATGAATATAAATTTCCAAAGTACAGCTTATGGATTACAATGGCTCCCCCCCCCCCCATAGCTTCCCTCCCACCCGCAACTCTCCCCTTTCCCATTCCCTCTCCCCTTCCATTCACGTCAAGATTCATTTTCAATTCTCTTTATATACAGAAGATCAGTTTAGCATATATTAAGTAAAGATTTCAACAGTTTGCACCCACAAAGTGAAAAATACTGTTTGAGTACTAGTTATAGCATTCAATCACATTGTACAGCACATTAAGGAAAGAGATCCTACATGAAGAGTAAGAGTACAGTGACTCCTGTTGTTGACTTAACAAATTGACGCTCTTGTTTATGGCATCAGTAATTAACCTAGGCTCTTGTCATGAGAGCTAAGGCTATGGAAGCCTTTTGAGTTCACTGACTCTGATCATATTTAGACAAAGTCATAGTAAAAGCGGAAGTTCTCTCCTCCCTTCAGAGAAAGGTACCTCCTTCTTTGATGACCTGTTCTTTCAACTGGGATCTCACTCGCGGAGATCTTTCATTTAAGTCATTTTTTTTTTTACAGAGTGTCTTGGCTTTCCATGCCTGAAATACTCTCATGGGCTTTTCAGCCAGATCTGCATGACTTAGGGGATGATTCTGAGACCAGAGTGCTCTTTAGGACATTTGCCATTCTATGAGTCTGCTGTGTATCTCGCTTCCCATGGCACAACATTCATTTTACAGTTAAGAAATACATTTTAAATTGGAGTTTTAAAATGAGAACATGAATAGGCAGTGAGGCTAGGATTCAAGTCACAGGTCTACCTTCCTTATAATATTCCAGTTTCATCTCTGACTCCACTATCTCCTATACCTTTAACATCTGGATGCAGCAAAAGATGAAAAGGGATTAGACATTGAATCTAAGAAGTCATGGTTACTAAAGATAACATCTTCCAGACATGTCACAATTATTCTCTTTATCTAGAATGGCCTTCTTTCTTTGATCTATCTTTGAAATACCTGCTCACCTTCCCAGACCTAGCTAAAATGTCAAATATAATGTTGGGAATATTCATAATATTATTTCATGATATTTTACTTTAATTTTACACTCATTTAAAAATATTCATTTATAACTATTCTATTCTAATGAATTAAGCCCCTTAAGGAACAGTATAAAGCCTAATTTATTTCTTAATTTCCACAAACTATAAAATGTAATAGATAATCAAATAATGCTTGAATGAAAATATGAAAACATAAAGAAGTAAAATGATTGATTTCCATGAATATACAAAATTTGTCTGTGTTGCTTGGATATATAATGTGTCAAAAAGTACTAATATGTTATCTCCAGAGGAACATATTTCAATGTATTACATCTGATAGATGTTATTAATATGCATAAGTCTAATTTCTATACCTCAGTGATAACCTCCATCTATACCCAATTTTCATATAATTTCAAATGATCAGAAACATTATTATCTCTGTGACTTTGATGAAAATTCCTCTTTGCTTAAATAACCTATATATTCCTTTCTTCAACTTCTTTCTGCATGGCCCAGGTCAGACTTTATTCTATTCAAGCAGCCTTTCTCGACACCCTCAGGCCTCCTTTTTATCTTTTTGGATCAGATGTTAGATTTTAGAAGAGTAGTTAAATGTTTATAAGTAGTAGTAATATAAGGGAATGCCAGCTGCCAATCACATGGGAGCTGATTCTTTGGGTTGCAAAGTTCAATGTAACCCTTGTCTTGAAATAAATGAGGTACCCCTAAGTACCTGCTACTGCTTGACTATGAAACCCAGAAATTGTGCTTCTCAGCGTTACTGTTGCACTATGGTGCTGAAGTGACTGTGCCACATACTCACCAATGTATGAATTTGATTCTGAAGGAATGCATATTGATGACTTCTTTCTTCCCAGGAAGTTATATACATCAGATAAAATATTGTGAATAAACTGCATTACAGAGCTGCAACTCAATAACCTTAAAGGACACGTGCATTTTATTCTCTTCTTAATGCTCTGGGTGCTCCATGTTTCCTAAATGTTCAATACCAAATTTTGCAACATGGTCTTGCTTTAGTTTCAATTTCAAATTCTGTTTCCTTCATATTACCTTCATATTCTTTAGTCCACATTCCAAAGGAGATACTACAATTCCAAGAACTCATCATAGTTCTTTAATAGCTCATGGTGCTCCTTCTATCTTAATTTCCCTTACTGCCCTTTCTACTGTTTGAAGACCTGTCTACAAGACCAGCTCAAAGGTCAACATCTCGACCAAAGTTTTATTCCTACCTCTGAGCTCCACAACTTATGATAGAAACTTTTGCTAAAGTGTCCAGCAGTCACTGAGTGTTTGTCTCCTTTCCTAATTCTCACCTCTAAAGGATGAGACAATTATGTTTCAAGAGCATGGAGAAACTAGCAAGTAAACAATACTTGGGAGGAACAAGGGCATTAGGGACGATGATCAGGAAGCCACTCTGAATGCCCACATCCTGAATTGGAGAGCTCTGGGCTCATGTTCCAGCCCTACTTCTGATCCAGCTTCCTGATAATATGCACCCTGAGAGGCAGCAGTTGATAGCACAAGTGCTTGGGACTCTGCTGCTCACATGAGAAACCCAAATAGAATTCCAGGCTCCTGGTTTTGCCCTGACCTAGCCTCAGTTGTTGAGGATATTTAGTAACTGAATCAACAGGTAAAGAATCTCAGCCGGCACCACAGCTCAATAGGCTAATCCTCTGCCTTGCGGCGCCGGCACACCAGGTTCTATTCCCAGTCAGGGCGCCGGATTCTGTCCCGGTTGCCCCTCTTCCAGGCCAGCTCTCTGCTGTGGCCCAGGAGTGCAGTGGAGGATGGCCCAAGTGCTTGGGCCCTACACCCGCATGGGAAACCAGGAGAAGCACCTGGCTCCTGCCATCGGATCAGCGCAGTGCGCCGGCCGCAGCCTGCCGGCTGCAGCAGCCATTGGAGGGTAAACCAACAGCCAAGGAAGACCTTTCTCTCTGTCTCTCTCTCTCACTGTCCACTCTGCCTGTCAAAAAAATTAAAAAAAAAAATCTCTCTCTCAGTTACTCTCTCTCTCTGTCTCATCTGCTTTTCAAATAAATAACTGTATATACACATCCACATGCATCAATCTATCTATCCTAGGTAAATAACCAAATCAGCAAACAATTAGACAAATTATCATTCAAGGCCATGAAGTCAATAACATTTTCACTTTACAACTAAGAAAGTAAAAAAATCAAATATCCTTTGCTTGATACAAACAATGCAAATAGAAGAAACAGGTTTGAAATTCCTAAAACTTTGCTTACAAAATTTGAGTTCTTTGTACAATACAACCGTACTCACTAAATACACTTAGTGCTTAATGAATTGTTACATTTCAAGATTTCCAGTGAGGAACTGTCCATGCTAGTTGCAATGTTTGAGGTAAGAAGGATGTAGAGCAGGCAACAAAGAGTGACAAGGGACACTTGCATCTCTGGAGGAAGGGCCAGGAAGCAGGGGTCAAGGGCTGTGGCAGGTGACATCAGTGGAAGGCCATTTAATCCAGCAAGAGCCCCCTCGGAGGGAGCATGGCTCTAAGATGGACAAGATCAATATGCAAACGAATGCATTATCTCTGTTTACATCCCAGGTACTGGAGTGTGAAAGTCTTCACCAAGCAACAGAGCCAGACTGCAAGTGATGGATGTTCCACTTAAATGACGCTTTGCAAAGCTTTCATCATGTTCTGGCAGAGGAGTCACAAGAGAATAAATGACTTTCCTTTAAGTTCCAAGAGCAGGACAGAGGAGACAGACAGTGTGAATGTCACAGTCCCCATTCAATTGATTTCTCAACTGCTGACGCTAAAGGAGTAGTCTCCAGAGGGCTCAGAGACACACAGAGCTGAGGAAGTTTGACTTGTCTATAATGACACACAAAACATTTTGTCGTTTTTATTTCTATCCTGAGAAAAGTTCTTTACCCAGTATAAAAACAACAAAAAATAGGGAAAATTAAGAAATTACGATTAATATTTATCCCCTTATTCTTATAGTGATTGTTGTTTAAATTTTTCCATTTTACTTTGATGAAAATGAATTTCAACCTTAAATTTGGAAGTGATTTAATTAATCTTGTAAGTACATTTAATGTGCTATTAATGAAATCAAATATGTTTAAAATTAATGTTAAAATCAGTAAGCCACCAAGTATAGTGAGAGATTGGTTGGAATTTGTAAGCATCCTTCAAGGGCAGAGCCAGCACCTGACTTAGTCCCAGCAATGATGTGCTTTATCAGAGAGCATCTGCCTTGTCTCCTGTCCCCAGATCATGTTATTCTCTATTTCTGCCATCAACTTATAAAACCATCCCCTACCACAACCCCAAGATCCAAGACTGGCCTCATTTTCCCCTAAGCCCACCTAGTTCTCATGCTCTGTTTCAGCTTCAGAGTTTAAGAAATCAACTAAAGCTATAGCAACTTCAAAACCTTTGCTCTGATTCTGTAATCTGACAAATGAAGGTAATATGAACAGATATAAAGAGCAAGCAAGGTATAGAGATAAAAACAGCTGCAAAACAAATATCTGGCAAACAAATATATATATGTGTGTGTATATATATATATATATACACAAAAAAGATAAATAATATATGAAAGGAATGGGATCCAATGATTTAAAGTGGGTACAACTTTTAGGTGCTGGGAATTTCCTGTTAGTTTGTGTGCTTTGTATTTGGCTGTTTCCTTTATGAAAATTCACTGCAATGTATAATTTTCAAACTCTGTATGTGTAAATTTTACAGAATTTTATAAGAAGGTGGTGACTTTTAAATGTTTTCAGATGGATTATTTCCTACAAAGTTCCAATAGTGGGAATTTGAAAAATAATTTTTGGATTGAAAAGCCATATATTTAATAAATAGTAAGTTCTTAGTAAGTAAAGACTCTAAAAATCCAAAAATATACTAATGGAAGTCACACCTATGTTCTCAGGCTTGTGCTTACCCTATTTGTTTTCCAAGGAAACACAACACAAAAATGAGAACATTTATGTGTCTATATTTTATTTATTTTACAAGGACTGTTTCAAATATTGTTTATTTTATTGATTGATTGAATATTTAGCTATTTATTTATTTGAAAGGCAGAGTTACAGAGAGCCAGATACAGAGAGAGAAAGAGAAAGAAGTCTTCCATCTGCTGATTCACTTCCCAGATGGCCGCAATGGCTAGATCTCTGCTGATTGAAGCCAAGAGCCAGGAGCTTCTTCCATGTCTGCCATGCAGGTGCAGGGGTCCAAGAACCTGGGCTTTTTTTTTTTTTTTTGACAGGCAGAGTGGACAGTGAGAGAGAGAGACAGAGAGAAAGGTCTTCCTTTCCTGTTGGTTCACCCTCCAATGGCCACTGCAGCCGGCGCACCGCGCTGATCCGATGGCAGGAGCCAGGTACTTCTCCTGGTCTCCCATGGGGTGCAGGGCCCAAGCACTTGGGCCGTCCTCCACTGCACTCCCTGGCCACAGCAGAGAGCTGGCCTGGAAGAGGGGCAACCGGGACAGAATCTGGTTCCCCGACCAGGACTAGAAACCGGTATGCCAGCGCCGCAAGGCGGAGGATTAGCCTACTGAGCCGCGGCGCCGGCCCAGAACCTGGGCTTTTTTCTACTGCTTTCCCAGGCCAAAGCAAAGAGCTGGATTGGACCTAGAGCAGGCAGGACTCCAATAGGTGCCCATATGGGATGCCAGCACTGCAGGTGGCTGCCCTACCCACGTCACATCACCAGCTCCTGAAATATTGTTTCTTTTAATTTGACACTTGCATTGATTTTTTTAAAATGTAGTTAATGTCTTTAATCTTTCAAAATAACAAATAAATGTGAATGCAAATTAAGCGCTAAGATTTTTTTTATTAATTTATACAATTGATTAGATTTGATTTGAGGGACTGGTATTTGGCACAGTGGTTACACACCACTTGGGACACCATTGTACTACTTTGTAGTACCTGGGTTTAAGCCCCAGCTCTGTTTCTAATCCCAGCTTCCTACTAATCCACACACTGAGAAGCAGTTAATAGCTCAAGTCCTTTGGTCCACCTCTGTGGGAGACTTAAATTGAGAACTGGGCTCCTAGCTTTGACCTGGCCCAGCCCTAGTTGTTGCAAATATTTTTAGAGTGAAACAGCAGATGAAAGATATCTTTGTCTATTTGCGAGCTTTTTAAAAAATATAACAATAATTAAACTTTAATAAAAAATAGAACATCAACATTTCCCTATTCTTTCATGTGAAGAGCAAAATTTTTAAAGCTTTATTTCTCATTCTTTCAGAATGAGGAAAAGAAAGCTAATGGCACTTGTGTGGTAACAACAGCTTTACTACCAGTGGAAGACTCCCGAGCTGTTGTTCCAGCTGATTCTTGTGTCAGCTGGGTACCTATTACACAAAAGAGGGGCCTGTGACCTTTTACAGTGGACTCATATGGCATTCTTAGGCTGATGACATCTGTAACAGGTGACCCAAAATACCAGGAGAACTGTGAGATTTCTCCAAAAATGAACCTATGAGATGCTTGAGAACAACTCACCAGTTGTCTACATTGCTTTCTTATTTTTGTCTTTGCTTCTTGTTTTTAAAGTGCACTCTAACAAAGCTAAGAAATTTCTTCAAAACTGAACTTTGGGCACCAGCATTCTGACACAGGTGTTTAAGCATCCACTTGCAGTGCCAGCATCCCATATCCAAGTGTTGGTTGCAGTTTTGGCTGCCTTGCCTCCAAACCAGCTTCCTGCTAATGAGCCTGGGAAACCAGTGTTTGAGGACTCAAGTAATTGGGCTCCTGCCATCAACATGGGAGACCTAGATGGAATCCTGGCTCCTGATTTTGGCCTTGTTTAACCCTGGCTGTTCCAGTCATTTGGAGAGTAAATCAGTGGATGGAAGTTCATTCCCTTTCTCTCTCTGTCTCTCTGTATCTCTTTATCCTTATCTGATATTTTGCCTTTAAAATAAATAAATCTACCTTTGCAGAAATCTAACTTAATTTTTTTCTCCATTCCTGTTTTGCACATGAAGCATTATTGAGACATCTATAGATCTGTTCATTGATCCCTTGGAGATTAGTGAAGAGCTATTTCAGGTTGAGTTATAGCTGCAGGGCTCATGCAAACAAGGAGTAAAGTGTATCAGAAGGAGTGCAGATTTATTTATTTATATTTTTAAAGATTTTATTTATTTATTTGAGAGGTAGAGTTACACACAGTGAGAGGGAGAAACAGAGAGAAAGGCCTTCCTTCCATTGGTTCACTACCCAGATGGCCACAAAGGCTGGAGCTGAGCCAATCCAAAGCCAGGAGCCAGGTGCTTCTTCCTGGTCTTCCATGTGGGTAATCTTCCATGTGGGCAATCTTTTACTGCTTTCCCAGGCCATAGCACAGAGCTGGATAGGAAGAGGAGCAGCCGCAACTAGAACTGGCGCCCATATGGGATGCAGTCGCCGCAGGTGGAAGATTAACCTACTGAACCATGGCACCAGCCCCAGGAGTACAGATTTAGAAGAAAATTACAGTCAGGGAACTATCATTTAAGGAGTTTTTACTGTATGTCAGGCACTTTAGATATTTTTTTAATATGTTGAATATCTCTACTTTGCACTCTGTTCACAACCTTAAGCCAAATTTTTCATCAGTTGGTGGAGTTCAGCTGTTCTCATCAAGTCCAAGTATTAAGGAAAGATTCTTCTGATGTGTTACCTGTCATGTGAAATCTTCCCCAATAACAATGTTTCTCACTTATTTCTCCTTGCCACTCTTTCCCCTCAAGGGCTCCTACGACTAGTTTTAATTTGGTTAAGATTTGATTGAGATAAAATCTTGACTCTTCAAAGGGGACATGTTGTCCTTACCTTCAACACCTCTCCATCTGTTCTTCCTGAATGAGTGCTTTCCTCTCTCCATCATCCTCAATTCGGGATGGCACATGGTCCTGCCTTGGCTTACTACTTTCTTCATTATGTTTCATAACTACCTCATAGTAGTTACTAAAACCATCCAGATGGCATATATTACAGGAAATAGGAGATCTGTTTCAGACTACAGTCCAACTCTTAATACTTCTTTTATCTGTTAATAATGACATTGATGAGATATTCTTTTTTTCCAGAAGAAATCTTTTATTTAAGGAACATAAACTTCATGTGTTTAATAAACACAACTTTAGGAACATTGTGATTCTTCCAACCATACCTGCCCTTCCACCCACTCTCCCACTCCTCTTCCTCCTCCCTTTCCTATTCCCAGTCTTATCTCTTTTTTTTTTAACATTTTTTTTTTGGACAGGCAGAGTTAGACAGTGATAGAGAGAGACAGAAAGAAAGGTCTTCCTTCCGTTGGTTCACCCCCCAGATGGCCGCTGAGGCCGGCATACTGCGCTGATCTGTAGCCAGGAGCCAGGTGCTTCCTCCTGGTCTCCCATAACAGTGCAGGGCCCAAGCACTTGGGCCATCCTCCACTGCCCTCCCAGGCCACAGCAGAGAGCTGGACTGGAAGAGGAGCAACCAGGACAGAATCCAGCACCCCAACCGGGACTAGAACCTGGGGTGCCAGCGCCGCAGGTGGAAGATTAGCCCATTGAGCCGCGGTGCCTGCCCCTAGTCTTATTTTTTACTAAAATATATTTTTAATTAACTACACACAGAAGATTAACTCTATACTAAGTAAAGAATTCCTCAAATACTATGAAAAAAAAAAAACTGTTTCTCAACAGTCAAGACAAGGGCTTTTCAAAGACATTATATCTCAAAGTTGATTTCATATCTTTTTTTTAAGAATTTTTTATATAAACTTAACTAACTTTAAATAAGAACCCAAGAATGACACATCTTTTGTAAACACTTAGACATAACTATGTTATGAGACATAAGAATATCCTTCACTAAATACACTAAAATGAAGTAAATCTTTGAGAACAAGTTTTACTATTAACTTTCATAATACAACTCTTTGAGACAGAGGTCCTGCAAGGGAAATTAGTGCACAGGGATCCTGTTGGTAATTTAACAATTAACACTCATGTTTCTCGTCAGTGATCACCCAAGGCTCTTGACATGAGCTGCCTAGGCTCTGAAAGCCTTTTGAATTCAGATTCCTTCAGTATTTAGACAAGGCCATAAGCAAAGTAGAAGTTCTCACCTCCCTTCAGAGAACAGTATATCCTCTTTGATGGCCACTTCTTTCCACTGGGGTCACACCCACAGGGGTCTTTCATTATAGGACACTTTTTGCCACACAGTGTCTTGGCTTTCCATGCCTGAAATGCTGATTAGACATTCTTGATCTAGTTAGTCTTCATTGCTTTCAGAATTATTATCTTTTAATGATTTATTCATTTTAGTTGAAAAGCAAAGAGAGACACCGCAGAGGCAGGCCAAAGCCAGGAGCCAGGAACTCCATCTGGGTCTCCCACATAGGTGGCAGGAACTCAAGCACTAAGGTTATCTTCAGTTGCTTTCCCAGGTGCATTAGCAGGGAGCTGGGTTGGAAGCAAAGGACCTGGGACTCAAATGATGCTCTGATATAGGATTCTGACTTTGCAGGTATTGGTTTAACTTGCTGTGCCAAAGCACTGGTCCCACTTTCAGAATTATGAATATTTCCACCCATTCCTTCCTATGTCTAAGTACATACACAGAAAATACATATTCACACATTTAGTAAAAGTATACTTAACAATGACTGACAGAACACTGTAAACTAAATTATGTACTTACCACTTTACAGTATGATCATTGAATATGGAGAAGTTAAGAAAACTAAACAAAGTTGCATCACTAGTAAATGTCAGACTGAAAATTCAAATTCCAGCTTGATAGAGAAATCAAATCCTGGGTTTTCTACCCTGTTATTTTACTGATAAAGAAGCCCTGCTATTGTATGTGGACTTGGTCTTCTTATCAGTTCTGCTGAATTTTGATTTTTTCCTTCATTGTTTAAATGAGGATATTAAAATTTTATTTCTTTTTTTTTACTTGATGATTGTGAAAATTGAAGTCAAGTATGTTATGCAATAGCATAATAGGTAAAATAATATGTGGACATTATATTTTCCACTATTGTTGTTCTAACTTTATTTTTCAAGGTTTATTTATTTATTTATTTATTTGAAAGTCAGTTATACAGAGAGGGGAGAGGCAGAGAGAGAGAGGTCTTCCATCCGATGGTTCACTCCCCCATTGGCCACAATGGCCAGAGCTGTGCCGACCTGAAGCCAGGAGCCAGGAGCTTCTTCTAGGTCTCCCACGTGGGTGCAGGGGCCCAAACTTGGGCCATCTTCCACTGCCTTCCCAGGTCATAGCAGAGAGCTGTATAGGAAATAGAGCAGTCGGGTCTCGAATTGGGACTCCTATGGCATGCCGGCACTTCAGGCCAGGGCGTTAACCCACTACGTCACAGCACTGGCTCCCATGTTCTAATTTTTTGGTGTTTTTAAACTTATGTAGACACTCTACTATATGGATTCATGCTTATTTTTGAGAGTTTTTTTTTTTTATTGTAATATACCCAGAGTTTCTGCTCGAAAAATCTGGACCAGCAGAGAAATTTCCAGTGACAGGTATTTAAAAGATACAAAAGATATTTAACTGGAATTTCAGTCCCTTGGGGTTTTATAAATGTTTTCATTCTCCTAAATGATTTTTTCTCAGTTCTGTCATACTAAAAGATGAATAAATGGATGATTAGTTGATACATTTTTCTTCTAAAAACTTATTTAAAAACTGAAGTCTCAAAAAAAATCAATGCCATGAATCATTCTCAGTTATGCAGAATATCAAGCAGTCGGTAGCCAGAATAATTTAAGAAATTATGCATAGCTTTATGTGACTGTTGGTAAGCCTTGTTAAATGCCTTGAAGTTGAAAGAGGCTGAATTTGAGATTAATATCAATGGGTCAGTATCAATTAAATTATAATTTAAATAATTGAATTGATAAATAAATTGATTATATTTTAATATTTATTAATATAAGATATATAACAAATAATTTAATTACAAATTACAAATTGTAAGTGAAATAAATTTTACTCTATATTTCTCTACATCTTATTTAGCATTCTGTCATACTCAATCCTGGTATATTTTAATGTTCAATAAATACAGGAAATACATATTAAAAGATCACTTTAGCATGAGCAATTTTATTTATTATTTTAAATCATTACTCACCAATCCAATTTTTTAAAATTCACCTCATTTTTTCCAACAAGCAAATCACAAGAGGTTAATTTAGCTTGATATACATTTTTTTTTATTTTTGTACTCTGTGATCACTGTCAATGTCCCTTGTCTATATTCCTGTAGAACACTGGTCTGTCTACCTTTTACTTACAGAGCTCTTTGTTTAGAGGATCTCTGAGTTTGTGTTTATAAAATAAATTGAAAATATAGTATTGCAAAAAAATAAGAATAAAAAGGAAAGGAAGGAAGGAAGAGAGTGGAAGAGAGGAAAGTATCATTGTATTCTTAGAATTCTGTCTATGAAGTTAATAAAATACTTTATCAATATATTAATAAATTTAAAAATGTAACAATGAATATTAACAAAACATATTTTGTTAAAGCTACCTTAAGGGGTCAGTGTTGTAGTGCATCAGCTAAAGCCTGTGACACTAGCATCCCATATAGGTACCAGTTCATGTCCAGACTGCTCCAAGCCTGTTCCCTACTAATGCCTGGGAAAGCAAAGGATGATGGCTCAAGTGTTTGTGACCCTATCACTCATGCAGGAGATCTGGAAGGAGCTCCTGGCTAATGACTTCAGCCTGGCCCAACCTTGACTATTGCAGCCATCTGGAGAGTGGACCAGCAGATTGAAGATCTCTCTCTCTCTCTGGACCTCTCTCTCTCTCTCCCTGTCTTTGTGTGTGTTTGTGTGTGTGTGTGTATGTGTCATTAACTCTGGCTTCCAAAATAAATAAATAAATCTTGTTTGTTTTTTAAAAAAGACCTACCTTAAAAGAAATGAGACATCTATTCAGGTAGTCATGCATTTTACAGATTTCTCTTCTTATCCATATTTAATGTGTCCATCAAGGGTTAACATATGTGTTCCTTCTTCAGGAATTTTCCTAGCATCTACCAAATGGGAGTGAATGAACTTTGTAGCATTTCTTGTAATTCTCTTACACATTTATTTTCTAATTTACATTTGTAAATATTCATTTATAATCTTATTTATTGTATAACCTTGATAATCAAATTTATTTCTTTGTGTTTCCAAATATCTCTATTTAATACATTACTTGCTGTGTACCAGATGCTAGGTATTTTGCTTATTTTGTTTTATTTTATTTTTTGTGACAACACTAACAGAGAGGTATGAATTGTTTGGGTTTGTGCTTTGTAAGTCTGTGTGGTCCTTTGTCACAGCAGTAGGAAGACCTAAGACAAGGAGGACAGGTGCACCTCTCTGGGCCTCCGCCCCCCCCCCCACATCCCTGCCAACTGCCCCAACCCTGCTGAGCCTCACCTTTGCCCCCTAAAACCCCTGAGCTTGGGGGCTCCGCCTCAAAAGGCCCGAGGCTCCGCAGGCACGCCCTTCCTCACCCCTGCTGGCCGAGGGGTGGAGCTTCCATCTGCAGGCCAGCTGCCTGATAAATAACTAAACTGATAAATAAATAAACTGAAGATTTAAGTTCAGAGACATTACCCCAGATCATGTTGATATCGGGGCCAAATTCTGATATCAATATTATGCTTAGGAAATAGCAGATCTAAGAAACAAACCCCATGTTTTTTCTTCCTACAAAATCGTAACCATTTTAATATGTCTTATTTTAATAATGCCTATTATTATATTATTTATATTATATGTTATATATTATATGTATTATAATATATAGTAACAGTGGGGAAAAAGATACCCTAATCCACTGGTGGTGGGAATGTAAACTGGTATCGCTACTGTGGAAGACAGTATGGAGATATGTCAGAAATCTCAATATAGAGCTACCTTATGACTCAGCCACCCACCTGGGAATTCACCCAAAGCAAAAGAAATCAGCATATGAGTTACCTTTACTCCCATGTTCTTTGTAGCACAAGTCACAATACTAAGATATGGAATCAATCCAGATATCCATCAACTGTCGACTGGAACTTTTTCTTTTTGCAACAAGATGGATGCAAATGGAAACCATTATACTTAGTGAAATAAGCCAGTGCCAAAAAGACAGATATCATGTGTTTTCCCTGATCTGAGGTAACTAATAGACTACCTAAAATGTAATGTATTGGAATGAAATAGACATTTTGAGATTCGATGATTGTTTACAGTCCTTGCATCTCCTATTGAGGAACAGTGTTTGTTTTCTTCAAACAATTTGTTGAACTCTTTTACTTAGTGTAGGGTTAACTATGTGATCATTAAGTAGACTGAAAGTAGATCTTTGTAAAAACTAAGAGTAGGAATGGGGGAGGGAGGAGGAAGAAGGATTGGAACATGGGTGGGAGGGAGGACAGGGGGAAGTATCACTATATTCCTATATCTGTGCATATGAAATTTATATACTTTAAATAAAATTTAAAAAATTAAAAAGTGTGAGGGTAAACCACCAAAACCTTTCCAGATTACAATGTGATAGAAATGATATTCAGTAGATTAAGAATCTTAAATGTATCTTCCAATCTTCCACTTACACTATTTTCAAGTTATAATGGGTTTATCAGGAGGTAACCCATCCAAAATTGAGGAGTACCTATTTTTCTTTATTAGACACCTGGTATCTATGTCATGAAAACAACAAAGCCTAATCTAATACTGTTACTTTCATCCATTCCTATTAGGTTACAAAACCCAAACAATCCATTGTCATGAAACTTACCAAGGTTTTATGGACAGTGGCACACAGAAATGCTAAAATCTAGGGGAGCAGAAAAAGTTTAAAATCCTGACACATAATTAAGTCCAAAGTCACAGAAGAATGGATCCACTACAGTGAAAGCACTATCATTGTTTTGGCTATAAACTAAAAATTACGTGCTATATAATTACATTAAGAAGTTTACTTACAAACAGAGACATTAATCTTTTTAGCTTTTTTTTCGTAAAATAATCTGGTGCAATAGTTCAGAAAATGTAGCCATGTAGCTTGATTTTAAAATTATCTGAAGGTGATATTCATACATAACATATTATGGAAATCTCAAACCTGATCCAATCTCCTAGAGCCTGAATCTCTCACAAAAATCCTTTACTAATGGGCAACTCTCTGCCTGTACATCAATATTCACAAAAATGCAGTATATCCACAGTCTCAGTTTTCTCATTGCAGTTTTGCTAACCTTGTGGGTAAATTTAGTGGAGAAAAGGGGAACTTATAATTGGAAGAAAGCACTAGAACTTAAAATATCTTATAGAACCCATTGCTTCATCATTCACACTACAATTGACAAACTGTTCCACCTTTTGGAAAAATCAATCATATGTTATATTTTATCTGAATATTAAGAGCACTATAATTATCTTTACTTATACATTTTATTCCAATTTTTGCAACCGGTCACAGTGATGTTCCTGGGTTATGCATCATTGTTGTCTTTGTTAGGGAGGCAACCTTCTTAGGTTTCAGTAATCAAAGAAAGACAATAACATTGAGTGTGTTCTTCATGTGAATGTTCCTTTATATTTCTGGTGTTTTAAGCAAATTGGTTTTCAGCACAAATAATTTTAAGGAAATTCATTGTGGAAAGTTATGGAATGTTAATAAATCATAACATGATAGTAAAATGATATTCAATTATTGTTTGGGGTAAGTCCCTAAGATGTATAAAACACCTTTCTTGTGAATCATTTCCTTGTCATTAAGGCCTTATTCTGTTGTTAAATTTAACCTGAGAATAAGCATGACCTTACATTCATCTGTGAACTTATTATCACTCGCTTATTGATTTGCTTATCCACTGACTTTTATTAGAACTCAATTATTTCCAAGTAGAATATAAAGAGACTTTCAGTGTTATATATATATAATATGTTTAATTAATTAGAATGGAAAGTTCAACACCAAGTGTAAAGAAAAAAGCAAACATACCAACTCTACACTGTGGCAATTAATGTAGCAATTAAATCTGTTTTTAAAAAATATGTGTGTCTGAGCTTGTCATAAAAGGGAATCTAAAAAAGTAACACAGTTTTTACTTATGGAAATAAGTAAGAAGAATGATTTTCCCTCTTGGTGTTCAGTCAGTCGTCACCGATCAGGGAGAACATATGGTATTTGTCCCTTTGGGACTGGCTTATTTCACTCAGCATGATGTGTTCCAGATTCCTCCATTTTGTTGCAAATGACTGGATTACGTTGTTTCTTACTGCGGTATAGTATTCTAAAGAGTACATATCCCATAATTTCTTTATCCAGTCTATCGTTGATGGGCATTTAGGTTGGTTCCAGGTCTTAGCTATTGTGAATTGAGCTGCAATAAACATTAGGGTGCAGACCGCTTTTTTGTTTGCCAATTTAAATTCCTTTGGGTAAATTCCAAGGAGTGGGATGGCTGGGTCGAACGGTAGGGTTATCTTCAGGTTTCTGAGGAATCTCCAGAATGACTTCCATAGTGGCTTGACCAGTTTGCATTCCCACCAACAGTGGGTTAGTGTCCCTTTTTCCCACATCCTCGCCAGCATCTGTTGTTGGTAGATTTCTGCATGTGAGCCATTCTAACCGGGTGAGGTGAAACCTCATTGTGGTTTTGATTTGCATTTCCCTGATTGCCAATGACCTTGAACATTTTTTCATGTGCCTGTTGGCCATTTGGATTTCCTCTTTTGAAAAATGTCTATTGAGGTCCTTGGCCCATCTCTTAAGTGGGTTGTTGGTTTTGTTTTTGTGGAGTTTCTTGATCTCTTTGTAGATTCTGGTTATTAACCCTTTATCTGTTGCATAGTTTGCAAATATTTTCTCCCATTCTGTCAGTTGTCTCTTCACTCTCCTGACTGTTTCTTTTGCAGTACAGAAACTTCTCAATTTGATGCAATCCCAATAGTTGATTTTGGCTTTGACTGCCTGTGCCTCCCAGGTCTTTTCCAGAAATTCTTTGCCTGTGCCAATATCTTGAAGGGTTTCTCCAATGTTCTCTAGTAACTTGATGGTGTCAGGTCGTAGATTTAGGTCTTTAATCCACGTTGAGTGGATTTTGTGTAAGGTGTAAGGTAGGGGTCTTGCTTCATGATTCTGCACGTGGAAATCCAATTTTCCCAGCACCATTTATTGAATAGACTGTCCTTGCTCCAGGAATTAGTTTTAAGAGGGAAACCTGTTGGAGTGAGGTGGACACTATGGGAAACGGTGGCTTGATCAGCATAGCCCTGACTGTTAATGAACAACTTAATACATTATCCCTCTTAGTAGTTTTTTTATCTGTTCTACTTAATATGACTGGTTTAGATCTGTAATTGATGCACAGTTATTCTTAAGTGTTGAAAATTAACTGAAATGTGATCCCTGTTGAACATGGTGGTGGGAATGGGAGAGGGAAGAGATGTATAATTTGGGACATGCTCAGGCTGACTTGCCCCAAGTGGTGGAGTTGGAAGCATACCAGGGGATTCCAATTCAATCCCATCGAGGTGGCATGTACCAATGCCATCTCACTGTTCCAGGTGATCAGTTTCAGTTCACAGTTGGTCATGGTGGAGGGACTGGGAGTCAAAGGGAGCACATAGACAAGTCTAGTACCTGCTAACGCTAACCGATGGAGTAAATAAAGGGGAGAGTGATCCAACATGGGAAGTGAGATACTCAGCAGACTCATAGAATGGCAGATGTCCTAAATAGCACTCTGGCCTCAGAATCAGCCCTAAAGGCATTCAGAGCTGGCTGAAAAGCTCATGAGAGTATTTCAGGCATGGAAAGCATAGACGCTCTGGCAAAAGATCTCTGCGAGTGAGATCCCAGTGGAAAGAACAGGTCATCAAAGAAGGAGGTACCTTTCTCTGAAGGGAGGAGAGAACCTCCACTTTGACTATGACCTTGTCTAAACAAGATAAGAGTCGGAGAACTCAGAGGGCTTCCATAGCCTTGGAAACTCATGACTGGAGCATAGGGAGATTACTGATGCCATAGACAGGAGTGTCAATTGGTAAAGTCAACAACAGGAGTCACTGTGCACTTACTCCTCATGTAGGATCTCTGTCCTTAATGTGCTGTGCATTGAGATTTAATGCTATAACGAGTACTCAAACAATATATTTCACTTTGTGTTTCTATGGGGGTGCAAACTGTTGAAATCCTTACTTAATGCATACTAAACTGATCCTCTGTAAAAAAGAAAAAAAAAAAAAAAAGAAATTATCAATTCCCAACTTGACTCTCACTGGGATTAAACATGACAATAGGTCTGCTCTGATTTCATCATCATTTAAAAAAAATCATCTATTATTTTTCACTTTATGTTTCTGTGTGGGAGCAAACTGTTAAAATCCATACTTGATGTATACTAAGCTGATCTTCTGTATATTAAGATAATCAAAAATGAATCTTGATGTGAATGGAAGGGGAGAGGGAGTGGGAAAGGGGAGGGTTGTGGGTGGGAGGGACGGTATGGGGGGGAAGCCATTGTAATCCATAAGTCGTACTTTGGAAATTTATATGCATTAAATAAAAGTTTAAAAAAAAAAAAAAGAATGATTTTCTTCAGTAAAGAAACAACATTTTCACTGGCATCAAATACCAGGCCTATTTTCTCCAAAGAAATTTTTGTGTAGTGGATATAATGGCTGTCTTCACTGACAATGTAGCAGCAAACGCACATGTCATTCCGTTATTTTTAATAGTAACATTTAATAAAAACACAGGACATTAATTTAAGGCAAAGCTCAGTGAAGGTGATTGTACTATACAAAGAGTTGAGTTAATGTGATTTTATGTGAACCAAGATAGGACCTGGATTATATTGATAGTATGTATCTTGGACTAACTTTCACTAATATTTCTTCAGTAAAACCTAAGTATGGCCTTTTGCTTTTGTTTTTGTTTGAGAAACAGAGAAAAAGAGAAACTGAGACAGAGAGTTGCAGCTCCATTTGCTGGTTTCACTCCCCAAATGCCTGCCACAGCTGAAGGGGGCCAGGCCAAATCTGGGAGCTGGGAAAACACTTGAGGTGTTTCCTGTGAGTTACAGGAAATCAACTACTTGAGTCAATCCCTGCTGCTAGAACTTGAACCTGGAGCCAGGTCTTGAATGCAGGAAGCAGCCTAACTGGTGGTCTAAGTACTAGACTAAACGCCTGCTGCCTTACAGCCTATTCCAGCTCGGCTCCTGAGCAAGCAAGCTTGGGGACAGCCCTTGAGCATCACATCGAGGCCTTAAATGGAAATATTACCCAAAAAAGTGTTCTGCACCAAAAGGACCACCAAAACTGCAACCAAAAACAAAATCCAGTGAGAGATATTTAAAATAAACTGAACCTAAATTACAAATGACAGAGAAATAAAAAAGTGATGATTGAATGTTGTTGTTGTTGTTGCTATTGTTAACTATAATGTGCAGCAAAATAAACTTAGACGTAGATTTAGGATTGGCTTTTTTTAATGCTTGCATATAGAATGCTATGGAGTCATTTCTACTTAAGGGTTATATATTTAGTCTCCTCTTTGGATGTAAATGATGTAAATAATCAGTAAAACTGTTACACCATTCAAAGGTAAACAGAGTAAGGGACACAGACACAGGAGAGAATCTATTTCCCTATCACTTGGTATTACCTACAAATGTGAGGGATTTTTGCTAATCCAAAGAAATATATCCAAAGCTAGGAAATTTAAAATATGTTCTTTTTAATAATAAAGTATTTATAGAGGGGTGGGCATTTAGCCTAGTGGTTAAGACACTACAGAATGCACACCCCAGTTCCAACTGTCTGCTAAATATACATCCTGGGAGATAGCACATGATGGTTCAAGTACTTGGCTCCCTGATACCCCAGAACAGACCCAGACTGCATTCCTGGATCCCTGCTTCAGCCTGGCTCAGCCATGGCTGTTGTGGGCACCAAGGGTGAAACAATAGATGGAAGACTTCTCCTTTCTCTCTCTCTCTCTCTCTCTCTCTCCCCTTCTCAAATAAATAAAATACAAATAGAAATATTAAAAAGAGTGTGTAGCTTAGATTGAAGGCAAAAAAAGAACTGTAGGAAATGTCACATTGATTACATATGTGTTCATATACATTTTTATCTACCTGTGATGAATGTGTTTTTAAGTTGTCTCATGTTACTCTTTGTCAATAAAGCACTTCGCTGAAACAATCTTTTGTTAAACTCAGAAAAATTCTTTTCCTCAAATCACTACCATGTTACCTGGAAAAAATAATGAGATACCATTGAATGTTAGTAGGATTTAGTTGACTTAAAACTAAAATAAAACAAAAATAGCAAACTTAACCAAACCAAAACAAAGAAAAATAAACATAAAGCAGAGGGGGGGGCAGTGGCAAATGGATATTGAGGAGGCAATAGAAAGAGTAGAATAAAAAATAACATTAATTAAAATGTTAGAAGTGAAGGAAACAATAAAATCAATCACAGTAAATTTACAAGTAGCATATTTAGGAAGAAGCAAATGTAGTACATTTTTTTTTTTAGGGGCCAGCACTGTGGCTTAGAGTGTAAAGCTGCCTCCTGCAGTGCCAACATCCAATATGGGCAACAGTTCAAGTTCTGGCTGCTCCACTTTTGATCCAGCTCTCTGCTTATGACCTGGGAAAGCAATAGAAGATAGCCCAAGTCCTTGGGCCCTTGCACCCACATGGGAGACCTCAAAGAAACTACTGGCTCCTGGCTTCAGATCAGCACAGCTCCAGCCATTGTGGCCATCTAGGGAGTGAACCAGCAGATGGAAGACCTCTCTCTCTCTCTCTCTCTCTCTCTCACTCTCTCTAGCTCGCTTGTTCTCTCTCTGTCTCTGCCTCTACCTCTCTGTAACTCTGCATTTCAAATAAATAAATAAATCATTAAAAACTTTTAATACAACTCTATGATACTTAAAATAGGCACACTGGAAAAAATTCCACAAAAGCTTAGAAGACAAGGCTAGAAAAGCACATTCAAAATAAACCTGGTGCATCTATGTTAATGTCAGGCAAAACTGACTTCAATGAACAAACAGGTAGGCATGTATTGATAAAAGTTTGAATGTATCTGACAAAGTAAACCTGAATAACTAGCAATGTATCTGCAAAATATGTAAATAAAAACTAATCAACAAACAGATTAAAAGAATAAGTCTATTGTCATAGTGGGAAAAAAAAAAACTACTTCAGTACCTGAAAGATAAATTATATTTAAACAGAAATTTATATGTTTTCATAAAGATAATTAGCAAACTTGATCTACGAGAAGAATTTAGGAAGCTATACCTAATTATATAGAAAACTACACACATTTTTCAGGTACACATAAAGCACTCCTAAAATTTGCTCTGTTGCCTCTTCCTCTGTCAAACCCCACAGAATACTTTGTTTGCAGAGATGTTTCTCTATGGTGCTGGTGTATTTTCATTATGCTTATCAGTCTTGTTCTTGAAATCAGTCTTATTCCTTCTAAGAAATGGGGCCTAAAAGATCATAGCCATCATCTAACCATTGTAACAACTGCTTGAAATAGGGCTTATTCCTTATCGCTGTCTCTCATTTTAAATAGGAAAACATGTCCCAAACAGATTCAGTTACCTTTCGACAGTCACACAGGTAAAAGGAGCAAGAGCTATAATTCAAATCACAGTCTTTCGCATTCCCAAAAAGAAAAAATGACCCAAAGATTTTACTATACTTTCTTTTACATGCCAAGCATTAATATACGGCTTTTAGCAGTAATGGAGTATTTAATGGAACCAAAGCTTGAAGTAAAATTATACAGATGGCTAATAAAGGGAGAAAGGGACATTCCAAGTACCAGAAAAATATCCTATAGGAAGATATGCAATTATGATAGGGACCAATATATTATCCCAGGAAAACATTACTTTTGCACAATGTGGTTGAAGAGCAAATAAGAATAAATTATAAGATGTGATTTTATGTTAGTTTAAAATGCCTAACAGATCTTTTCAAATAAGTAAGAAATGAGGTCTAATTAATATTGTATTTTGGGAAATTTCTCTGGCCTTCACTTGTTACATTGATAATGGAAGAAAGTTTAGTATTTTGGTCTTTGAATTTGAAATTAAGCACATTTTATATCCCTATTAACTGGCTCAGTAAATTTCCCAGTGGAAAAATAAATGTTAGCAAAGCTTGACTTGTACCTTCCAGCAATACCTAGTTTCAAATTTCAGAAACTTGTCATGTTCCAAAATTGAAATGATTTTTAACAATATATGTTTGCTTTGGGCATTTCTTTATTAGTCAGCGTTCTTGACTTTGAACAGATAGTCTTATTAGTATGACCTATAGTACTTATTTTGCGGTTAGTTTCAGTGCCTCTATAAATTAACAGAATGTTGGTGCCTGAGGCCTGGTTTCCATATTTAGAAAAGTAAACGGAAGACAATGGATGGCTTCTCTGAAGATAAGGTTTTCTGAAGTTTATTTTGTGTTGTGTAGAATATTCATAGCTTTATTTTTAAAGATTTTTATTTATTTCTTTGAAAGGTAGAGTTACAGAGAGTGAGAGAGAGACACAGAGAGAAAGGTCTTCCTTCTGTTGGTTTACTCCATAAATGGCTGCAATTTGCAATGGCAAATGCGCTGATCCGAAGCCAGGAGCCAGAAGCTTCTTCCTGGTCTCCCACGTGGGTGTAGGGGCTCAAGCACCTGGGCCATCTTCTACTGCTTTCCCAGGCCACAGAAGAGAGCTGGATTGGAAGAGGAGCAGCCGGCACTAGAACTGGCACCCATGTGGGATGCTGGCTCCACCAGCGGAAGATTAACCCACTGTGCCATTTTGGAATACTCATAGTTTTAATTCAATTTATCAAAGAATATCTCAGTATCTTAACATGCATATATTCCTTATATGTCAATGAGGGTATGCCAAAGTACATTGCCAAGAGACACTGTTTTTTCCCCCAAAAAAAACTGTAAGACCACATATGAAGGAAATTATAGTGGAATAATGATAATAGCAGCTCTAATTAATTAGCACCTTCTGTGTTTCTGGCATTTTGATAGGAGGCATACTTACACAAATTTCATTGAACGAAATACTTAAACTCGTTCTATATAGTAGACAGCTATCTCTTTTGGACCATGAGGAAAGTGAAACTCGAAGAAGAGGAATGCTGACAGTTATTAGCAGAATCACCAGTTGGAAGTTAGTATGAGTAACTCCTGAATCCGTACTCATGTCACCAGTGATTCAAAAAAAGGGAGAGCAGTCATAACTGGAGATTGATGGGACAGCTGAAGGAGTATTTCATACCAAGGGCACCAGAACGGAGTGTCCCCATCAGAGAGTGAGAGAACAGTGAGCGCCGCCAAAGGAAGTGTCTGAGTAGGTGATACAGCTCAACCCTGCAGATTGAATTTGGAAGTAAAGGGTCCAATATTCCATATTTTAGTTTTATTGTTATGCATATTTAAATTGTTAATATTTCTGCCAAAATACTAATTGTTCTGGTGATGCCTGTTGCCCAATAGTTGTTCTGTTCTCTTTAGATGGCTTTGTGAAGGTTTCTCATTATTTTTGCTTCTGAGCTCTTAGTGTGCTGGGTGAACCCTTTTATACCACACATTAGGTCAGGAAAGTCAGAACCTATTCTGCATTTGGATAACTTCAAAGAAAGGACAGAATATTGCCCCTGTATTGGAGAACCTCAGGCATGGCAGAACCTTAGGAAAAGCTCCATATGAAAGCAAGGTTAGTAAGCGCTCCTCTGGTGAATGCCCTCATCTTTGGTTTTAGAAAGAAAATGCTAATTTCGTAGGATGTAATTCAATGGTCTTGGGTGTTTTGAAGGGCAGAGAATGAATGCTAAGGACAAACTAACAGTTTCACAATGCAATTTCCTTTCACCCATCCCAGCAAGCATTTTATTTTTCTTTTTTTTTAAAGATTTATTTATTTATTTGAAATGCAGAGTTACAGAGTGGTAGAGGCAGAGAGAGAGAAAGAGAGGACTTACATCTGCCGGTTCGCTCCCCAGATGGTTGCAATGGCCAGAGCTGCGACAATCCAAAGCCAAGAGGCAGGAGTTTCTTCCAGGTCTCCCACATCTGTGCAGGGACCCAAGGACTTGTGCCATCTTCTACTGCTTTCCCAGGCCATAGCAGAGAGCTGGATTAAAAGTGGAGCAGCCAGGACTCTAACTGGCACCACATGGGATACCATTACTGCAGGCAGCAGCTTTACCAGCTATGTCACAGTGCCATCCCCAGAGAACGTTATTCACAGCCCTTATCTTGTCTTGTGGATGCCAACATCAGCAGATATAAATTTACAGAGGCAGACAAGGACAGTCTAAAGACAGTAGAAAGGAATAGAAAAAGAAAAAAGGGTCCCACATATCTAGTTGAGTTAACTCTCACACTCTGCCTTGAGATGTGGCCATGCTCAAATTTTATGAGTTCAAACAGCCTTCAGTCTGACATAGTTTCAAATATTTGATTTGCTTCTATTGCTACCACTATCAGCACTGATATTGATATTGTTTCCTTAATTCCATGTTTCTATCTATAATTTCTCCCAATATTAATCATAGAGAAGTATATAGCCTGCTTTAAAATGACACTGTAGCCACCTCAGTAAAGTTATTCTATATGTATGATTAGCACTTTGCATAGAGCATGGGTCATAGAAAATATTCAAATACATGGCATAATAATCAGTTGAAACAGCCCTGACATTTGTGAAAGCAAGAATTCTTTTATATCATAGATGAGGCAACTAATGCCTCAGTGATTACCAAAGACTTTAATTAGAGGTAAAGTTTATATTTCAGAACTTAGTGGTTAGTTTTACATCCAATGCCTTGTTTATTTACTGCCTCAGCAAAGTGTATTTTGTATATAATTAGAAATTAGCGGCCAGCACCATGGCTCCTAGGCTAATCCTCCGCCTGGGGCGCCAGCACCCCGGGTTCTAGTCCCGGTCGGGGTGCCAGATTCTGTCCCGGTTGCTCCTCTTCCAGTCCAGCTCTCTGCTGTGGCCTGGAAGTGCAGTGGAGGATGGCCGAGGTCCTTGGGCCCTGCACCTGCATGAGAGACCAGGAGGAAGCACCTGGCTCCTGGCTTCAGATGGGCGCAGCGCCGGCTGTAGTGGCCATTTGGGGGGTGAACCAATGGAAGGAAGACCTTTCTCTCTGTCTCTCTCTCTCTCTCACTATCTCACTGTCTAACTCTGCCTGTCAGAAAAAAAAAATAAATTAGCAAAGAGAAGCCAGGGATCCAGAACCAGATTTCTGTCTCCTGGTTCTGGTTTATCTACTTTGCTGGATGCAAGAGTATTAGTCTCCTAAATTTTGGACATAATATCAAAAATATCATATCAATTAAATAAAATTATATCATCATATTGGTTATGGAATATGACTATTTTTCATATATCAGCTGTCCACACCACATAAATCAATCCACAGTCTGGGTATATTAATTGCTTTATATTCTATCACTTTTTAAAATGCTTCTGATAGTCTCCACTATTATGCCCTGTTTACCATAAAGACAGTAACTTTTATGATAGTAAATTAGGAAACATTTTCTGCAAACCCATGAAACCCAACTGAAGGGTAAGTAGCCCTGAAACAAACAAACAAAATCAGAACTCTTTTTTTGTTTGTTTGTTTGTTAAGACTTATTTATGTATTTGAGTTACACAGAGAGAAAAAGGGAGAGACAGAGAGAAATCTTCCATTCACTGGTTCATTCCCCAAATTGGCAAAGCTGGGTCAGTCCGAAGCTGAGGAGCCAGAAGCTTCTTTCTGTTCTTTCTTGGGATGCAAGAGTCCAAGCACTTGGGCCAATTTCCTGTTATGCTAATAACAGGTGTACAGAGCTAGCCTTTAGCAAACAACATGAATGAATAGGCTTCATCCAATATATTCTAACACTGTGTGAATCTCTATCCAAAGAGTTTATTACAATTTTGCTAAAAATTCAAGGGCCAGAATTTCATCGGTGGTGGAAATGAGCACAGACACCTATGTTTCTGTGTCTGTTTTTGTAGATGTGGATTTTGGGAGAGTTGTAGGAGAGCAGTAGAGAAGTTCTCTCTGCCTGGACTGGACTATCATGTTGAAGTCAGTTTTGACATCAGATAAGGGTGAGACAAAATCAATGTTAGTGTTTATAATTATGTATATTTTGGTGTATAATTTATAGGAAAAAAATCATACATCTTTGGTGTGAATTTCCATGAGTTTTGACAATTGTAAAATATCGAATACAAGTACTCACAGATGAATTGCAACACCACAGAATCACTGCTTATGTCCTTCCAATTTCCTCCCAACAGACTGTTTTGTCAGAATTTATATCAGAAATTTTGTGGGGCCATACCATGGCTCACTTGGTTAATCCTCTGCCTGAGGTGCCAGCATCCCATGTGGGTGCGGTTCTAGTCCCGGTTGTTCTTCTTCCATTCCAGCTCTCTGCTGTGGCCCGGGAAGGCAGTGGAGGATGGCCCAAGTACTTGGGCCATACACTCTCATGGGAGACCAGGAGAAAGCACCTGGCTCCTGGCTTCAGATCAGCGCAGCACCAGATGTGGCAGCCATTTGGGGAGTGAACCAATGGAAGGAAGACCTTTCTCTCTGTCTCTCTTTCTCACTGTCTGTAACTCAACCTGACAAATAAAAAAAAAATTAAAAAAAAAGAAATTTTGTTTTGTCATCTATAGATTTCCTAAAAATAATCACTCAGCCTTCTTCTTCAAGGCAGGATAAAGTAATTATGATTGGATCTAATCTTCCACTTGAAACAACTAAACAGAGCTACCAAAATACATGGGAAAAATGATTTTATGATATTGTTGGCCATGAGCAATGAAGATCAGTGAACTCTGATGTCATGATTTCTCTTGTAATTTGGTGTTGAAGTCTCTCTTGACAGTGACCATAAACCAAGACTGCCTCTTTCCAGGAGAGCCTGATCAAGGGAAAGGTAGGGCTACATGTTAGTCAGGTAAGCCTCAGTTTAGGGAGTGGCACCAACTGCCCAAAGCAGAGGGAATTTATTGTTCTCATTTCTATGTTATTCTGACTAAAAATGTGTAAACTCAGTACAACCATGAAAATGCAACAGGCTGAGAAGAATTTAACAAATAAATGACTGAAGCTCTTCAAATTACCTAGCTAATGAAAGAAAATACTGAGAGTATCTTCTATTTTGACCCAATCTACTCATTTATGCTTTTATGTTAGAGACAATTTATTTCTATTTTACTTAATGGTTGACATGTTTAGGGGGTTGTTTTCTTTTTTTTTTTTTTTTCTTTTTGTCAGGCAGAATTAGTGAGAGAGAGTTATAGACAGGAGAGAGAGACAGAGAGAAAGGTCTTCCTTCCATTGGTTCACTCCCCTAATGGCTAGGAGCCGGGTACTTCCTCCCGGTCTCCTATGTAGGTGCAGGGACCCAAGCACTTGGGCTGTCCTCCACTGCCCTCCTGGGCCACAGCAGAGAGCTAGATTGGAAGAAGAGCAATCGGGACTAGTACTTGGCGTCCAACCAGGACTATAACCTGGGGTGCCTGTGCCACAGGCAGAGGATTAGCCAAGTGAGCCACAGCGCTGACCCCTAGGGGAGTTGTTTTCTATTCATTACATGTGTTCATTCATTTTTTTCTCCTTTCTACTTTTCTATTAGGTAAATTTTACATTTTTTTTTGCTGTTTTTTCTTCTACACTTTTAGCTCTTCTCTTTGTGACTAGGCGTTCGTATATCTTTGTTGACGACTGTTTATACAACATGAATATTTACCATTTTCTACTTTCCAGTAATATGCTGATTCAAAAACAACAGAATAATCTTAAAATTATGCAATTTCATTTAACACCTCCTCACATATTACATCTTTCTGTTCTATAATTATTTCTATACATTCTATAATCCTCAGAATACATTGCCATTACTTTGATCTAAAATCAATATTTTAAGTCAAATCTTTAAAGAAAGCTATATAAACTAAAGATACAAAATTAAAATAGTAAGTTTTTCACATATACTATTTCTAGTTATTGTCCTTTCTTCACACATGAGATTCAATTTATCATCATTTCTTTTTTTTTTTTTTTTTTTCCTGATCAAGGCTCCTTTATTGAATAAATCCAGTAGTATTTAAACATGACCAGTTGTTTACAAGAAGGAGCACAAAAGATTTACATATCAAAAAGGCTCTTAAGGTTACAAAGAGTTTCCAATAAGGTTCTTAATTATTGATTACAAGGGTACAATAAAACACTTAGGTGATAAATGCAGGTTACAGGTGTGACTGATTATCTGTATCATCTCTTGTGAAAGGTTTAGGTTCTTCCTGCCTCTTCCAGGAATCTCCCTAGCCCAATTGTCTGTGCCCGGGAAGTCTCCATTCATATGTTTAAGTGTAAACAAAGGGACTGACTACCTGTGGCTGCCCACATTTCCCCCTTTTTTATTTTTTGAGGCACTGTTCCTGTCTTAGGTTGCCGGTGTCTCTTCTTGTCCTTACCCGTCATTGGACACCCCAGACATTCTCTGAGGCTCCTGTCTTAGGTTGGTACAAGGAGACCGAATCTTACCCGTCATTGGAATTCAATGCCATCCTTTTTGGCTCGGGGGTGAAGCTGTGAATGCAACTTTAAAATCTCAGACCAAATGGTACCAAATGGCACCAAATGGCACAGAGAGGCCTTGGAATATACAGGGGAGGCACGGACAAAAAGGCAGGAGCAGCAATAAAGGACCCAGCAACATCAAAAGCCAGTGGGTCCATTGAGATCCACCAACAGAAAAGGGATTAGTTAGAAACATATGCTGAAGTTCACCTTTTAGCTGCCATACCAGATATTTTATGTAATGAACATTATTTGAGATATTAAAGCAGCAACTTCCAGGAATCAAGTCACAGCTTATAAGATCTTTCAGTAGTAAGTAGTTAATGGCAGCTAAATGTGGCCAGAAATTGCTACTTTCAACAGAGAAGGAGGAATTGACCATAAGTTACTTTAACAGTTTTGACCAATACATCAACCAGGCTTCTTTTCTAGAATTGACAAAGGTATACCGGAGTCTGTCAATGTGACCAGTTTTAATATGCTAAAATCAGTATTCTCCTTTTTCGATTGATCAGTCACATTAAGCCATTGATTTTCAACTATAACCCAATTTATCATCATTTCTTTTGCCTAACTTATTTGAGAGCTTCTTAGAGTTTATTTTTTCTAGAGACCTCTTATATAAACTTAAAATTCTGAAAGTGCCTCTTTTATTTTGCTTTATAATATTCTGGAAATAATTTCAAACATTCATTAAAGGGTTTATAAATATTACAATATTAAAATAGTATATCTGTGCTCCTTAGCCACATGCACATTGGTTAATATTTTACCCTCTTATTTGTTTTTTATCTTTTTTATCTTTCTATCCATCTCTTTATCTATATTTTTATTAATCACTATGTAAATTGAATAATTTATGTTCCTAAATAAAGGAAACTTTCCTAAATAAAAGACTAGTGTTTTTTTTTTTATATTATAGTAGAGTTGTCAAACTACATTAAATTTAACTTTGATTCAATGCTTTTATATAATGTAACATGTATATTCTAATTTTGTGTGTTCAATAAGCAACGTTCTTATAATATTTGTCTTTTCTGGTACAAACTGCAATATAGGGTGAGTTGTTGCATTTAATTGACATGTATCCTTAGGCTCCACTGATATGGAATATTTGCACATTTGTATTCCTTTTTAAATTTTCACTTTATTTGAAAAGGAGAGTTAATTTTTCATCTATTGATTTGCTCCCTAAATGCTTACAACAGCTTAAGCTGGATGGAGAAAAATTTTTCATCTACTGATTCATTTTCCAAATGCTCAAAAACCCAACAGAGGCCTTCCACATTAGTTACAGAGACCCAAATACTTGAACCATCATCTTTTGTTTTCCTGTGATGTGCGTTAGTAGGAAGTTAGAATTGAGAGCAGAGGTGGGATTTGAACTGGGGCTCTCTGATATGGAATGCGGGCATTCCAACTAACATCTTAACCACTGCAACAAGCACCCACCCCTCTTTTTCTTTTATGATACTACCAAAGTATGTCTGTAACATACACACCCACACAAACACACACACACACAAAGATACTTTCTCTAATCTCTGGAGTATTTAAGTATATTATGTTATGAAGCTAAAAGGGACATTATATATATAATTAATACAAAAGAAGTTATATTGCACAGTAGGGTGACTATAGATAATGATAATGCAGTGGGTATTTCTCTTTTTGAAAAAAAAAAGCTTTAAAAGTATTTTGAAAGTACTTCCTCTAACCAAATGATAAATATTTGAGTAAACAGATATACTTATGGGATTGGATGTTAAACAATGTATATACGTATCAAAATGTCACATGGTGCCCCATAAATAGATATGATTTTTATATTTTTAAAAATATATTTTTAGAAGATTTATTTTATTTATTTGAAAGGCCAAATTGCACATAGAGAGAGAAAGAGAGAAAGGACACAGAAAGAGAGAGGTATGTTCTATCCATTGGTAAACTTCCCAAATGGCCACAATGTTCAGGACTGGGCCAGGAGAAAGCTAGGAGCCTGAAATTCCATCCAAGTCTCCCATATGGGTGCAGGAGCCCAAAGACTTGGGCCAACTTCTGCTACTTTCCAGGAGCATTAGCAAAGAGCTGGTTTAGAAGTTGAGAAGCTGGAACTTGAATGGGCACCCAAAGGGATGCCAGTGTAGCAAGCGGCTACTTCACCTACTGTGCCACAATGCCAGCCCCTTAAATATATTTGTAAAGGTATTTACATCGATAAATTACCCTGGATTATCAAAATGGCTCCAATCCATTCACACAGCTCCTTTAAAACAAAATTGCCTCTGGCTGGAATCAGAGAGGTACAAGAGAAGCAGTGGTCTGCAACCTTTCAAGTGTGTGAAGGATAAGGAGTGCTGTTCTAGGTGGATGGCCTTATGAAATGGGATGCCTCTAGGAGAGAATACTTATTCTCAGCTGATATCCAGAGAGAAAACAGACAAAGTCCTGTTTTCTTAGGACAGGTTCTAGTCAACAACCTTGTTAGATTTTCAACTTTAGAATTTGGTCTGGAGGGCTCTTTCAGGAGAGAGGCTCTAAATTCTAGCCCTGCTGTAATGAGGCTCCAGGGAAGTTGGCTGTGGACACTTTCAGTGTTCCTTTCATGGGTTATTTCCTTGTGCTGGCAGAATGCCTAGTGCCCAAGTATCTGACCATGAACAGGTGCCCTCACGGAACACTTGTTTATACTGGCAGAGAGATGTGGCTCTTGTCTGACTTGTGTGCAGTTTATTACTATGAAGATAGCCACTCTGAGAGTTTTGACCTGGAGGAAGGTTTAGTTCCAGTGAGTTGGTTATGTGAGACCCGGAGGAGGAAACACAGCAAACTACATGAAATAATAGAATTATTTTATGTACCACAAGCCTCTATGAGAAAATATGGATGTTCCACAAGCAGATGGGGGGGTGGGGAGAAAGAGAGGAGAGAGAGAGAGAGAAACAGAGAGAGGAAAAACCTGTATGGCACCATGCCCTTATTAATGTCCATGAGCATTAATCCTGAGTCTTTCCCATAGTGGGTATAGAATGCCTAGAAAACACCAGAAAAGGAAACTCACTAACATGATTTGGGTGTTAACCATTAGGCTTTATCATGGTCAGCAGCTGTAGGGTTTGTGTGTTTTGAGATCAGTGAAGTGAGGACATGTGGGCCATACTGTAGGGGATAAATTTTAACTTGGCTAAAGGTGATGGAGCATGATATGGTTTCAAGTAACATATGTTAGACCTAAAAATGGATGCCAAGGCAGCAACTATATTTACAAGGATCAGATAAATGTGAATTAGTTTGCAAACAGATTCATCCTCATAGCCTCCAGACACAAATAAAACCAAGCATTTTTGTTTTGCTCTTGGAAGTCTCTGAGCAAACACCAGCCTTAGTCATGGTACATGCCAAACCATGAACTAAAGATCTGGGAGATAGGGCATCTGTATTGCCTGCCCTCCCACCCTTCTTCCTCCTCTCTCTACTATTCCCACTCTTTTATAAAGATCTATTTTCAGTTACTTATACTCATCAGATTAACCCCACACCAAATGAATAATTCAACAAATGGTATAAAGAAAAAAAAAAAAAAACACGGTTCCACAACAGTAGAGACAAGGGCTGTAAACAACCATCAGATATGAAAATGTTGATTTCAATTCTATACACTACGTTTTAGATACTCTATTAGTTACCACAGGTCAGGGAAAACACATAGGATTTGTCTTTTGGAGACTGGCTCATTTCACTAAGTATAATGGTTTCCAGTTGCATCCATTTTGTTGCTAATGAGAATTTCATTTGTTTTTTTACCACTGAGTAGTATTCCATAGTGTATGTATGCCATAATTTCTTTATCCAGTCATCAGCTGATGGGCATTTGGTTGATTCCATATTTTAGCTATTGTGAATTGATCTATATTCAGCTTTCTGTGATATCTCTGTACTGTCTTCCACAATGGCTGCCCTGGTTTACATTCCCACTAACAATGGGTTAGGGTGCCTTTTCCCCAAAACCTCATCAGCATTTGTTTTTTGTTGATTTTGATATGAGAGCCATTCTAACTGGGATGAGGTGAAACCTCATTGTGGTTTTGACTTGTATTTCCCTGATAGTGATCCTTAGCATTTTTTCCTGTGTCTGTTGGCCATTTGCATTTTCTCTCTTGAAAAATGTTCAAGTCCTTTGCCCATTTCTTGACTGAATTGTTTGTCTTGCTGTTGTTGAGTTTCTTGAACTCTTTATAGATTCTAGATAGTTGGCGTGTATCAGTTGTGTAGTGTACAAATATTTTCTCCCATTCTGTCAGCTGCCTCTTCACTTTGCTGTGTGCTTCCTTCTCAGTGCAGAAGCTTCTCAGGTTGATGAAATCACATTTGTCAATTTTGGCTTTGATTCCCTGTGCTTCTGGAGTCTTTTCTAAGAAGTCTTTGACTATGCCAATATCTTGCAGGGTTTCCCCAATGTTTTCTAATAATTTGATGGTATCAGGTTGTAAATTTAGGTCTTTGATGCATTTTCAGTGAATTTTTGTGTTATAAGGTAGGGGTCTATTTCATAAATCTCCTAATGTGGAGATCCAGTTTTCCCAGAAACATTTGTTGCAGAAAGTATCTTTTTCCCAGGGATTGATTTTTAGGTGTTTTTTTTTTTTTTTTTTTTTTTTTTTTTTTTTTTTTTTTTTGTCACAGATAACTTGGTTGATATCTAGCTTCCAATTGTGCTGTCTATTCTGATAATATGCACACACTCAATTCTGGTGCAGAACAGGCATGAGATTATTGTTTCAATGAGATTTGACTCATTAACCTGAAATGCTTTGGGCTCTTTGAATGTAGAATCACACACTAATACAAGTCCTGATTATTCAAATACAACATATCATACCATATTACACTTTAACTCCCTGCCCAAAAGGAACTTTTTCCCTTCAAGTCTCTTCAATTTTCTTTCTAATGAAAATTGTATTAAGTTTCCACTTTTTTTCTTCAAACATCCTTGCTTAACTTTTAAAGAATTGCATTAATGAAATTCCTTTCAGTACAACCCCAAAGCCTAAACAGCCTAGCCTGCCAACAATTTTGTGACTAACCATCAATCTCTGAGCAAAAATAACCATTCATCTTTAGCAGTCTGAAATTATATGTTCTTAGGACAAAAGGGAATATATTTTAATCTTAAACAAAATTAATGTCTGTCAGAGAAATTTATTGCATTTTGACATATTATAAGATAAGCATATTTTGATATAGGCTGCAATTTCTTTTTTGCAATCCAGTATTTGCTTAAGACTCTTTTGCTTTCATTCTGCATATTTCTGGCTTATCCCTCCCAAACTGTTTGCTGTTTTATAGCAAATGAAAATATGTTTGCAGAAATTACATACAAAACTGTTTACTGAGAACTTAAATCTTCTGTGGCTACATTTTTTTTCTTTAAACTTCATGGAGTTTTTGACTCTCTTTGTCTCTCCTTCTCTTTCTTTCTCTCAACTTTATATAATTAATTAAAATACTATATCTCATACACCCTGAACTTACCATTCGGATAGTTGGGCTAGGACACTATCAGATATTATTAAGCTTTTTAATGCATCTGAGAAAATAAAAAAAAAATCAGGATCCACAAGCATTTGTACTTTGCATGCAAGTGTAAGGATAAAATATAATTTTTACACATTTTATTGGTCAGTATTTAGGTTTGAGTGCATATAAAAACTTAAAGGAAACTTATCCAAAATAGAAATTTTATTTTCTGAAGATATGTTCAGGTATGAGCTAGACCTAGGGCTGGTATAGCATTGCCATGGTGGCCCCAAAGGGAGATGCTGCCGATTTACAGACCTTTCATGCCTGGGATGTGGTCCAAGGAGCTGAACTGAAGAACAGGGAAGAAAAACCTTGATCCCATCTTCTATATAATATCTTTGAAAGCCACATACATTTCTATTACCTCTATCATTCCAATAGCTAAATTAGTTAAAGGGGATTATTTGGCTACAAACCGGGCCTGAAAATGGGATCTTTATTATGCTGGAGTTCCCTTACTGAGGAGAGGAGGACAGAAAGCAACAATCTCTGGCTTAGACATCAAAGGGGGAAAAGCCAAGAGACAGAATTGCATTTCAGATTTTGAAGCTTTGTTTTATTTTTAAGGGAAATGTGGAACTATGAGGTAACAAATTTACCTCTTATTGTATCTTCTTATATGCCTCACCAAAATTTGCTTTGACTTTTTGTTTCCCATAACTACTTTTATTGAAATCATCACTTCTTGCCCATTCTATGACAATTACCACCAAAATAGAATCCCAGTTTCTACTGTCGGTTCTTTTTAGTTCATTCTCCACACAATGAAAACTAGCAGTTTTTCACTCTTATGCTTTAAATCCCTTAATCCCTTCTTATCTCCCATATAATAAAATGTGAGTATGACTTCTTTCAAACAACTTACCTGCCTTTTAACTCCCTTTCTTTTACATGATTAAAGTGCTGTGTTCCTCGGTCACACATATTGACACATGTGTACTTTCTCTTCTCTCTATAGAAAGGATTTCTATGTGCTCTGCATGTAACATGGATCAGATTACTGATTATTCTGTTCCTGAGTAGAACTTTCGTCTAACACTCACTATGGTTTCCACTGACTTTCTTTAAATCACTTATAAAAATCCTTATTTTTGGTTTGTGTATTAGTCCATGTAAATTTGTATAATACACACTGCATCAATAGAGATGAGATTTATATAGGTATCTATAAGAACAACATCAAATTTACATAAACATGTGAAGACAGAGCTGCTATATACTAACATCCAGTGTCCCCTATTATAAATAATTTATGTTGCTATGGTGCATTTGTCACAAATAATGACCCAATGTTGAAATACTATTATTAATTAGACTCCATCATTTATTTGGACATCATTCATATTTGCCTACTATACTTTTTATGTTCAATAGCTCCATTCAGAAAACCATATTTAGTGGTCTTTTAGTCGTAAGTTTCCTCTGATCTGTGCTAATTTCTTTGATGCACTTTGTTTTTGATTAACTTAATGGATGGGAAGAATACTCATTAAGTATTTTATGGAATGACCGTTTTTTCATAACACTCCTAAGTTTAAGTATTTATAATTTTGTTGAAGATTAAGCCAAGGTTATGAGTTTTGTGGGAAAAGACCACAGAGATAGATGCCATTCTAATACAGCCCATCAAAGGTTCACATCAACATGATTTCCCACTAAGGATATCAATTTTTATTACTTGCCTGAGAGTTGTAAGGATCGTCCATTGTAAGATTACCCTACAACCCTACTCCTGCCACCACTCACATTTCTAGGTTGCTCTCTTTGGAAAGAAGTCATCACACATAGTCCATAATTAAATATTAGGACATTGCATCCTGTTCGTTGAAAGCAGGGGTACCTGCATAAATTACTTAGAATTTCTTTGCATTGGAGATTTATCTGTTTGTTCCCGAGTATGTATTTATTAAATAGTTTATTTAAATCAGCTCTAATTCATTTATGTTTGTATTCCTTTGGGTGCAATACAGAACTACATTATTTTTCTGCTACAGAAATTGTTCTTCCTTCTTCCTTCGGTCACACTGAAACTCTTTATTAACCATTAACTCCCCTGGCCCTTTACACAGTCATTAGGAAGCTGATTTTCTGTTTATTATTTTTTATTTCTTCTTCCTTTCTGGAACTGTAATATGCTCTATTATCATGCTGTTACCTTCTCCAGGAAAAAAAAATAAAAAAAATTAACATTTGGAGAAAAAGCCTTTAAATTATTATTATTTTTTTGGTATTTGATACTGATATCACTTCATTGAGAGGAGCTAGGAAATATATTTGAATATGTTTAGACATAGACTCTTTTGTATATGAATTATCATAGTTATCCATTCATATCTATACTCATTTAACATGAGTTCATAATGATATATGCAATTCTAATCCATTATCCCATAGATAATTCTAGTCTTAACTTATTGAACACAAAAATACCCATTCCAACATTAGGAAACATGGGTTCCCACATTTTCTACCCATTTTCTTATTTCCTCTTTACAAATACTTGTCTTCGGTGGCTTAGGAATTTTTGACCTATGCTACTGCTAATAAAATAAATTACTTACTAGATTTCAGTGATTATATAGAAATCCTTTTGTTTTCAGTCTTAACAGCTTTCAATGTTACTTAAGTGAGCACCCTTTCACCATTTTCCTTATACCTATAAATGAAGTTATGTCAAGTATTTACCATATAGATGATCTGTAACAATGTTTTTTTGTGAAAGAGTCATGATGGTTTATATGTTATTGTTCCTTTCTGTTGATTTTGTTTCAACTAAAATAGTGGCTAGAAAATATTATTTCAAAGATGGTTTTTTAAGTGGTAAACAAATAAAGCCAACATAGACATACAATTTTGAACCAAACTGGTATTTTTGATGTTAGAATTCAGACACTATTTCTTAGTTACCAGTCACCCTCAGTGTCTTTTGTTTTCTTGTGCAGACTTGAGAGCAGAGCCAGCTTCAAGGAGTCTTCATGTTTATACTGAATGTATACTATAATTCAATCTCCCCATCCTGCTTTCTTCTCTATCCCTGCCTTCATAGATAAGTGTAAAGCCACATTTTAATGTTTCTTACTAATAAATCTAATCAATAGAAACAATGAAAAAGACAGATAACAGACATGGATAGTGAAGAGCAACCAGGACATGAACTGGCACCCACATGGGATGCTTGCGTCACAGTTGGAGACAGCGTACTACACCACAGAACCGGTACCAGAATTATGGTCTTCTAACTTTTTGTTTGTTAAACTCTTTAGGTACTGGAGCATGAAGACTTTGAATATACTGTAAATTAAAAATGTTATCTGAGGGGGCCAGTGACATGGCGCAGTAGGTTAATCCTCTGCCTGTGGCGCCGCATACCATATGGCTGCCAGTTCTAGTCCCAGCTGCTCCTTTTCCCATACAGCTCTTTGTTATGGCCTGGGGAAGCACTGGAAGATGTGGAAAATGGCCCAACTCCTTGGGCCCCTGCACCATGTGGAAGACCTGGAGGAAGCACCTGGATCCTGGCTTCGGATTGGTGCAGTTCTGGCCATTGCGGCCATTTGGGGAGTGAGCCAATGGAAGGAAGACCTTTCTCTCTTTCTCTCTCTCTCACTGTCTGTAACTCTACCTCTCAAGTAAATAAAAACTTTAAAAAAATGTTATCTGAAAAATTTTTTAAAAAAGCAAAAACTTATAGGTTATGATAAAAATGCATCCTGTGCTGGCGCCATGGCTCACTTGGTTAATCCTTTGCCTATGGTGCCAGCATCCCTTATGGGCACCAGTTCTAGTCCCAGTTGCACCTCTTCCAGTCCAGCTCTCTGCTGTGGCCCAGGAGGGCAGTGGAGGATGGCCCAAGTGCTTGGGCCCCTGCACCCGCATGGGAGAACAGGAGGAAGCACCTGGTTCCTGGCTTTGGATCGGCGCAGCGCCAGCCGAAGCGGCCATTTGGGGAGTGAACCAATGGAAGGAAGACCTTTCTCTCTGTCTCTCTCTCTCACTGTCTATAACTCTGTCAAATAAGAAAAAAATACATCCTGTGTTTAAGTACAATTAGTTGCTGACTTCAGGATTCAACTGAGACAGGGAGAGGGTGAATAAAGGAGAGTTAATGTAGAATCACCTTGTTTTTTTTTTTTTTTTTTTGAAAGAGTGAAAGAGAAAAAAGAGAGAGAGAATGAGAGAAAGGGCTCTTTCCTCCACTGGTTCACTCTCCAAATGGAACAGCGAGGGCTGGGTCAAGCCAAATCCAGGAGCCCAGAGTTCCATTTGTGGTGGCATGTGGGTGGCAGGGACATAAGCTACTTTCCCAGGATGGCAGCAGGTATGTTGGCATTGTCCACAGCAGCTTACCCACTGTGCCACAGAGGAGGCCCTGAAGCCTCCTTCTTTCTCCAGTGACTCTTGTACATCTGAAGCAGCCTCACACGACATACATCTCAATGTACTCACTAAACAATAATATGTCCATGACCTCATCAGAATTCTCTCTTATGATATGACATCCAAAAAGTGCTGAATTCTCAGACATAGCTTCAGGCATCTGAAACCTCGATTTGACTCAGGAAATATGAAAACATCTGTCTCCTTCTCTTTCGCTATCCCAAGATGTAAGTGTGGCTAATGGAAACAGCAGAGAATTAATATCTAACACTTATTGAATATGCATTGTTTGCTATGTGGTCTCCTCTTCTTTTCACATATAATATTTAATCAATATAATAACCATGTGACAAACATATTGTAGTCTCAATTTTGAAACGGAAAAGAATGAACCAAAGAGACATCAGAGAATTTGTTTAAAGTTACAGTTCCAGAAATAGGTATAGCTAGCTACTAAAAATTCAGAACTTAAATCTTTACAATATGATTCTACTATATTATATGAATCATCTAGAATTGGATAAATGTGACTTAAAGTCACACTTCCTCTTCTAAGTAATGGGGCATATCTGGACAAGTTAATCAATTTCTGTCAGCTACTGTTTTCTTGTAAAATATATAATAACACTTTTGTTAATGTCATTATAATTAAAAAGGAAACATTACATCCTAGAATCAGTGTATATTCGAAATAAGTTATTAGTACTTATACTTATGTTGTCATAAGCAAAAATCAATTATAGTAACCTGATAAAGAAATATATTATTTCAAGTCTATTCATTAACATGGACACTAGGGAAAGAATCTCAAAATCCCCAGGTATTTGAGTGCCTACTAACTAGTTTATTTTCTGGCTACTTAATATAAAGAAAAGGATAGAACAGAAAAATTCAATTTTCCAAAAAAATTACATTCTATAAAAAAGGCAAGAAAACATATATAAGAGTGTAATCTTGGAATAATGCATGGTTGAAGAAAAAGAAAAGGCTAAGACAGAAAGTGACAAATATTTTAAATAGGTGACCAGAAAATCCTCTAAAGAGTCAAACATTAAGAGACGACCTGAATGGAGTATATTATTGAACAGAATATAACAGGGAAAAGAACTGAAAATTCAAAAGCCCTAAGATGAAAGCCTGCATTGTTATTTAAGGAATGGTAAATATTCCAGTATAACTGATGGTAGGAAATTGATGTGAGAAAGAAAATAAATTATTGAGGTTAACCACAGATAGATCTATTTTATTGCATAGGCAATGATGAAGTTGTAGGCACTTATTCTAAAAAGCATTGAAGATATGCAACAGTTTTGGACTCAAATAAGCATTTGCCAAAGGAAATTTTGTACAAGGAAGTTGTTGGAAGAAAGGGCTTTTAATGTTAAAGCAGAAGATAACAGAAGTATATGTAGAAAATTTTCATATCATAATACAGGTGTGACACCTGAAAGAGAGAGAAGCAAAGGAAGGGGATTGGATAAGCATAGAGTAAGTGTGTGGTCTAGTAATTAAAATGCCCTAAGGACATCTATACCCCATGCCAAAGTACTTGGATTAAAGTCGCAGCTTTCCTGCCAATTCCTGCTTCCTATTAACATGCAGTCTGGGAGGCAGCAGGTAATGGCTCAAATACCTGGATTCTTGCCATCCACATGGGAGACTTAGCTTAAACTTCCAGCTTCCAGCTTACACCTGACATTTGGGGATTGAACCTGCACAAAACAGATTTCTCTTTCTGTCTCTGTCTCTCTCTTAAAATAAATAAATATTTGAAAAAATAATAATAGCCCAAAGTCACAACATGTTTATAAAATATCTGTGCTAGACCACTAAGTATTTTCTGAAAATTATTTCACTAAAATTTTCTTTAAACATGTATGCTGCACCAAATGGCTCACCACCTTAAAGTACTGACTGGGAGCAGTCTAGGGGAAGAATGGCTTTGGCATGAGTCCTATGATAATTCTAAGGGTCTGTAGCTGAAAATATTCATTGGGAGTGCTCCTTTATTTATGCTGTATTGCAGGGAGATCTGTGAGTGTAACTCCATGACCACCAGAAAGTTATTTTAAAGTATTTGGGTTACATGGCTTGGTTTTAATTTTCTGAATTAATAAATATTGTTGGGCACAAATGTAGAAGTGAGAAGGCTAGTAAAGAGACTACATCAGTTGTTTAGGGAAGAATTGATGGTGATTTGGACTGGAGTGGAAAGTATTGGGAGGGTTGAAAATAGTAAAGTTTTGGATGGATTCTAGTGATACAGATGAAAGTATTCAATGATGGACTATATATGACTTGTGAGAGGAGAAGATTTAGAAATGATTCAAATTTTTACTTTGAGACATTAGAGTAGACTTTCCATTTTCCAGCACAAGGGAGGTGTTAGAGAAAGCAGGTAAAGGTAGAGTGCAAAGGGGGTGGTTAATTAAGAGTTCAGATATAAAATGTTATACTGAGATATTTATTTAGAATTGTAGAGATATTGCATAATCTCCTGGATAAACAAGTCTGGAGTTAGGGAAGAAATTAGATGGAAAATAGACACATAGACACAAAATAGTAATCAGTGTATAAATTGCAATGACAATAGAGATGTTTTTGTTATCACCTAGGGTGTGCAGAAGGTAAAGAGGTAAGGACATAGTCTGAAAACTTCTAATATTAGAGATCATGATGATGATACCAAAAGAAAAAGTGATGTAGAAGGACTGTATACGAGGTAAGAGACTCAAACAAAGAATGTTGTATGAGAATGCAAATGTAGAAAGTTTATCAGGAAAGATGGCCTGGGGAGGGCATTTGGGATAGAGATCAAGACATCTTAAATTAGAGTCCCTGGTTCAAGTCCTGGCTCCAGCCCAATCCAGCTGTATGTGTGTATGAGTGTCTCTGTGCGTGTGTGTGTGTGAGAGAGAGATCTTTGGGAAAACAAGATGATGTTTTGAGTACTTGGGTCCCTGTCACTCATGTAGAAGATCCAGACTGAGTCCTTAGCGCCTAGCTTGTCTGGCAAACCCTTGGTCATCGCAATCCTTTGGGGAATGTACAGGATTCTCTGTTCAGTAATTTTAAACATTGATTGGGGTGCAGCAGATCAACACTGTCAGCTGAAAAACACATTAGAAAGTGTGTATATCGGGGCAGGTGCTATGGCATAGTAGGCTAAGGCTCTACCTGCGGTGCTGGCATCCCATATAAGTGCAGATTTTTATCCCAGCTACTCCTCTTCAGTTGAGCTCTCTGCTACAGCTTGAGAAATCAGAGGAAGATGGTCCACGTGGTTGGGCCCCTGCATCAATGTGGGAGACCTAGTTCTTGGCTCCTGGCTTTGAATCTGCCCAGCTCCAGCCCTTGCAGCCATCTGGGGAGTGAACCACCAGATGAAAGACCTTTTTCTCTGTCTTACCCTCTCTGTCTGTAACTCTACTTCTCAAATAAATAAATAGAAACTTTAAAAAAGTGTAAATGTCATTGTGACTTTTTTTGAGGAGGTAGGGAGAGAAAGAAAGAGAGAGATAGTGCTCTCATTCCCTGGTTCACTCTCCAAATGCCCACATAGGACAGGCTGGGACAGGCTAAAATCAAAGGCTAAGAATTCAATTCAGGTCACTAACAAGGATGGTAGGGACCCAGCTATTTGAGCTATCACCTGCTGCCTCCCAGGGTTTACGTTAGCAGGAAGCCAGTATGAGAGCAGAGCCCGACTCAAACCTGCTTTAATATGGAATGCAGTCCTCCCAACTCAGGATCATAATTGCTAGGCCAAATGCCCAGCCCTCACTGTGACTGTGATCAGGATTATTCTAATACACCACAGGAATATGGACATCAGTAGTTTCTGATTTGCAGGGAATCAGGAGACAGTCTATAAAACACAAATAGATAGGAGTTGTTCTTTCAGAAAAAGATGTGGAGTAGAAAATGTTTTCTTTCTTTAAGTATGGCTAATATTCAATATTTTATCTGATTGGAAAAATCCACTAAAAAAGGAAAATCTGGTGACATTAAATAGAAAGAGAATACTTACAGGAGTACAGTTCCTAAATGTGTGATGTGAAATTGTGTGGATCTTAGATAAGGACAGACAGAATTTATTGTTTGTAATAGGTAGGAAGGAAGATGCAGGTAACTGGAAAACATGGCAGTTATCTTCACACTGCTTCCATTTCTCTCGTTAAATAAGAAGTTTTCACTTTAGACTATGTTGAAAAAAATGGAGATTATGTTGGAAGTTAGAGGTTTAAAGTGGAAAGAGAATATGTCAATTTAACATTTGACAGAATGACAGAACCAACTGAGGAATTACTGGATAGCTGTGGGATATCTCTAGTGTTTTAAGGTCACAGATTTAGTTAACATGTCCTTGACACAAGTTTCTTGGAAACATATTCAGTCTTCCAAAGTAGGTATGTATAGCCACAGAGTTGGAAATAACAGTGATGGAATTTTCTATACAATTTCCCCAAGGGGACTGAGAAACATTGAGAGGGAGGTAACATTCTATGAAAATTTTATGATAATTAATGGCTATGAAAGGAATTGAAGATGTGGAGGAAGTGAGGAGTAAGAAATTGGGTTAGGTTGGGGCCAACACTATGGTGCAGCGGGTTAATGCCTTGGCCTGAAGTGACAGCATCTTACGTGGGCTCTGGTTCGAGACCCGGCTGCTCCACTTCCCATCCAGTACTCTGCTATGCCCTGAGAAAGCAGTAGAAGATGGCTCAAGTTCTTGGGCCCCTGAACCCACATAGGAGACCTGGAAGAAGCTCCTGGCTCCTGGCTTTGGATCGGCACAGCTCCGGCTGTTGTGGCCATCTGGGAGTGAACCAGCGGATGGAAGACCTCTCTCTCTCTCTGCCTCTCCTTCTCTCTCTGTTAACTCCAACTTTCAAATAAATAAGTAAATTTAAAAAAAAAAAATGGGTCAGGTCAGTGCAGTAAAAGTTTTTAAGAATCAGTGCAATGGGAGCACAGCATGTGTGAGATGGTTGTGTTACAAAATAAGCCGTGAACTATACTATAGCTGTGGAAATATGTGACTAAGCTGGTCAAAAGCATTCAAAAGGAAGAGACTACGGTTAAGTTAAATGTTCATGGAGGCCAGCATTGTGGCCATATGGGAACTAGTTCAGCTGATCCACTTCCAATGCATCTCCCTACTAATGTGTCTGGCAAAGCGGTGAAAAATGGTAAAAGAGCTTGGCCCAGTGCACTCAAATGGGACACCAGGATGAAGCTCCTTTCTCCTGGATTTGGCCTCAGCCAGCTCTGGCCAGGAGCTGTTGTTGCAGACATTTGGAGAGTTAATTAGCTGATGGAAGATTCTCTGTCTCTCTCTCTGTCTCTCTGTCTCTCTGTCTCTCTCTCTCTCTCTGTAATTCTGCCTTTCAAATATAAATAAATCTTATAAAAACAAATTAATTGTTCATGAATTATCTATTGGATAATTTAATTACCATAAATGATTCTATGAGTAAAGGAAGGAGAAGAAAAGATAATATCACATTTTCAATTGTCCTGAGAATGTGATCAGGATGACTGCAGATGATTTCAACAAGCAAGGCAAGCCACAGCAGTTTAAGAGCATTGCTTCTGGCCAGCACCATGGTTCACTTGGTTAATCCTCTGCCTGTGGCGCCAGCATCCCATGTGAGCTCCAGGTTCGGTTCTCGTCCTGGTTGCTCCTCTTCCAGTCCAGCTCTCTGCTGTGGCCCAGGAGTGCAGTGGAGGATGGGCCAAGTGCTTGGGTCCTGCACCCGCATGGAAGAGCAGGAAGAAGCACCTGGCTCCTGGCTTCGGATCGGCACAGCGGTGGCCATAATGGCCGTTTAGGGGGTGAACCAATGGAAGAAAGACCTTTCTCTCTGTCTCTCCCTCTGCCTACAACTCTACCTGTCAAATAAATTTTCAAAAATTTAAAAAAAAAAGAGCATTGCTTCACAGAATCTATAGAGGGTTGTAATGATGAAAGAAAAGCCAGCAAGAGGTAGCAATGAAAACCAAGGACGGCACCAACTCAACCTTCTCAATGGTTAGCATTTCGTAAGACTGTGTGGGTGCTTTGTCCTCAGATAACAACTGGCTTTCTATTGGAATAATTCATTGAAGAGATGTTCAAAGAAGAAAATGGAGATGAGAGATGATCTGAATGACTTAGATTTCTTGGGATAACAGAAGTAACAGAATTGTAAGGCATTATGGAATCATTCCTAATGGTCACTCAGGACAAGTTGGCACTCAGCTTTAATAATAAATATGGTGTTGGGAGGTAGTTGAATTCCTAAACTGCTTTCTGTTACTCAAAAGTATGATATACGTAGGAACAGAGACAATCTAAACTGGAGCAAATATGCTGGAGATAACCTTCAAATCTCTCGGTGAAAAGCAAAGGCCAGGCAGGGGATGAGCTTCTTGAAAGAACATAGATGAGCTAACACTAATTTTAAGATGTGAAAGTATCTACTACTTGTAGATAACTTAGCTAAATGATCTTGGAAATGCAGCTGAATTTTAAAGATCATCATAAGATTTACATTCTTGGAGCCTACTGTATATCCACTGCCAAGTGCAGGGTTCCTCACTTAATAAAAATGAAATATGCAAATAGTTGAAAACTACCTCTTAATCTTCACCTGACTGAATCTAATATAATTCTCACAATAAATTAATGAAGATGTAATGTAATTAGCTTTCTCTATATTTTATAGATGAAGGTATTGAAATTAAAAAAAAGAAAGATAAAAATCTTTCTCAAGTCATAAAACTGATAGATGGAAAAAGCAGAACTCACATTCAGAAATCTTGGTTTAACTATATTTTTAGAATGATGAGATGAAAATGATACATTCTAAATTCTAATTGAACAGCTCATATTCTATCTGGAAAAAAAGGAGAAAATAAACCAAACAGCACATTGTCATACACAAATATGTGAGTAAAGAATCTCAGGACTATCATTTGACATAAACATTGAAGAAATCTTAAAAATTCTCCAGGTGAGAAGGAAAAGGGGACACCAATTCAAGCAGAAATATTATTGTGGGGAGGTACAAATGAATACCATGAGATGTTGGAACACGGAGCAGGTCCAAGTGACTAACATATAGGTAGTGACTTGTGTATGTGTTTAAGTTCTGAGAATTTAGGATAGAAGTGCTGGGTGTAGGTAGTTATAAGTTTTGTTTTTACTCTAAATGATTTTGACTTTATTCTAAGGGCATTAGGGAAGTATTACATGTATTTTCAAAATGAAATATTAATGCATTTCAAAATGAAAAGGGCTAAGAAGGGTATTTGGTGCAGAGGTTAAACCAATACTTGGGATTTGATTTTGTGCTTTTGAAGTATGTCCATGGGAAGACTGAGTGACAAATTGAATAGGGTTAAGTTTGAAGGCAGGAGACTGGTGCAACATGTAGAATTGTCTGTTTTGTATGTTATTGCTCAGTTAATAATGAGTCTGAACCCCAAAATGAATGTTTTTATTTCCCAAACAATTGATTTTGTTAGCGCTTATTTTTGTCAATCTGTCCACTAATGTTTACTGATTGTAGGATATCATAATAACATGGTTTTATTTAAGATAATCTCAACATAAAGACTCAATAGGACAAAAATAGCACCAGAATGAAAATTTAGAAATACCACATAATGTAACTGGCATTCAATTTGTCCTGTCCTCTGAAACACTGCAGGCAATTGCATATGTATTGTGTGTATATGTGTGTGTGTGTATATGAGAGACAGAGGGAGAAGTGTGAAGATGTGAAGGGCCCCAACAGAATGAGCGTGGGACATATGCCTGACTGAGAAAAGGTTTATGCCACAGTTCAACTTTGCAGCAAATCTGTGAAGCTGCTGAGAAACCAGCCTGCGATTCTCCTGTCACTTCAATAAGAAACATATGCCATACATCACCAAACATTACACCCTAAATGGCAATGTATTGTGAAGCACGGGCTCTCATTTTTTGTCTTAACCCACACAGCAGAATCCCAGTGATTTGCAATGAAAAGCAGTTCAGTGTTACATGAAGAAGGGTACAAAGTCCATGGGGTTGGGCAGTATGTGCTCATGCTGCTCTGAGGAGGCTACAGGATTCTAGTACTGGAAGTGACTTCTTTAACCACCCACTTTTGTTTGTGTATATTAAGGACATGCTATGTGCCAGGAGCCGTGCAGATACGGATAAAAATGTAGAACTGGTATATCAAAAACTCTCTAGCAAACAGTACACAGTTATAATCCACATAATATATAAAAGCAATTGCAATACACTGTAATACAATCTCTAATGGAGGTTTGAACAGAAAACCATGAGCACTTGGTAAAGGAAGAGACTAGTTAGGAAACATTGTAATGACTAGTTGTAGACATCCAAATGGGCTACTTACATACAACAAATGGCAAATTCCAGGTCAAACAGCTATTATCCGCATTGTATTTTAAACAAAGACTCTCACTCTATTTTCCCTCTTTATATTATACTGTTTCCAATAACCACCGTGTGCCAAGTTACATGATCCACATGGAAAGAGGTCAATTCTGGATTAGAGAAAACCCAGAAGAACTAACCTCTGTTCTGTTTCTGATGGACCTTCACGGTGGTACATTAGTTGTAGGACAAAAGGTTAGTAGGTTCCTTATAAGGAGATAGATTCTAATAATCAGAACTACTAGCAAATTAAAACATCTTTTCCCAAAGAAGACATCCTTCTGCCACTGAAAGTATTTGAAGAGAGATGTGATGATTTGTTAGTCAAGATACAAATAGACTGAACATCCTTTAAGTTCTTTTATACTTTTAAACTATAAAATGAAAAAGCGCATATGCAAAATGTTAAGTCAAGCTCCAATATGATGTTATAGATGTATAAATTAAATAAATCCTGGAAATAATCAAATGCAACTCATCTCCTTTAATGTACACATGAAGGAACAAGAAGCAAATAGGTTAAATTACATGCCAGTCGTCAACTCTACTTTATTAGCACTACCACAAGCAAGGTCTGGCATAGGGGACAGAAGGCAGTTAAGACTTTAAAGAGAAAAATCCTCAGAGCTAGGGATATTCTGTGTGGGAAGGCCTGGGATGGGATTTGTTTGTTACACTAAAAGAAGAAATACTTGGAGAGACATAAGGTTCAGTTTAGGGTGGGAAGTCACTTGGTGCCTGAGAATTTTTGTAAGGAAAGAAAGGATAATCACACAGATACCATGTTCTAACTGTAACATCATTATTGTTTTGAAAATTTGTTTATTTATTTGAGAAAGAGAGAGACAGCTAGGACAGGTTGAAACCAAGGGCAAAGAACTCCATCTGGGTTCTTCCTTAGGGGTTGCAGGAACCCAAGTAGTTAGAGTATCCTTTATTGCTTCCCAGGATCATTAGCAGGAAGCTAGATTGGATGATTGGATGCCTGAAGTAGTAGAAACTCATACTAAACAGTCTGATATGGGATGCAGGCACCTCAAGTGGCAGTTTAACCCACTGATCCATAATACCCACCCTTAACAGTTTTTAAAATTAGCTAATACTCATCAAGCCATCCTAGGCAAAAAATGCTTGCATTCAGCATTTAATGTAACAGTGTGAGGGTAAACAAGCAATTCTTTATGTGCTATAAAACTCTCTATTAAAATGGCTATGGGGTATTCATATTCAAAAAATACATAAGATGCTTTGCCAAAATGTAATGAGTTTCATGGATTTTCTTTAATGTGAAATGCTCCTAGTCCAAAGCCAAAGATCTCCATAGATATTATAGATCATGTGTAACATTTCATGTGAACTCGCGAAATTTATTTTGGATGCTGAGGTTTAGAATATTTTCATATGTATTTTATTTTATTCACTAATTTGGTGGTTCATTGATTAGGAGAATCCTATTGTAGGTAGACAAATGTATCAAATAAAGCCAACTTAAATAATATCTCAGCAAATAATTTATTAGATTGACTTAACATAGGAAACAGTTTATCACTGAAATCTATCTCTGTGACCTTGCATACATTTTTAACCTTTCCAAATTTTCATTTTATTCTTCGTCAAATATAATATTTTATTTACTTATTACTATTGGTGTTATCAAGTAATACAATGTTTTATTATTTTTAACATTGCTACTTGCTATTTGCTGATGAACTGAATAAATACTATGCTGGAATTAACATTTGGAACATGAAAATGAGTAATGCACTTATAATGCATTGAAAAATGTCCCCCACACAGTGCAAGGCTCCTCTAGATCTTCAGTAGTCAAAAGTTTGGGGCTATTTGGTTCATAAAATAGCTTTGGAGCAAGTATTTCCTGGATGAAATATCAATTTACAATAACAATAATTATAAGAAAGAGTCTTCATTGCTATGTACTTCTTTTTGATAAATCTTGGCAATCAGAAATATAAGAGGTCAACTGCCATGATGATTAAATTTTATAGACTACCATTCATTGTGTGCTTTCACTTTTTACATTTGCTACTCAAAACCATTTTATAAGGTCAATGATGATTGAATATTATTCTATTTCCTAAAGTATAGACAAAGAATTGAAGCTCAGGAAAACTTACTGGGTGTTTCAACTTCATGTGTCTAATAAGATGCAGAAGTTAGTTTATCTGAATCCCAAATCCAGTTGCTTCAGGCTGTCTCCTGTTATACTCACTGAAGGCTGCATATAGGAAGTGGAATTTAAGTGCTGACTGTCATGTGACAAGGGTACAGTGAGAGAGTAAAAGGAATATTGTATTTATATAGTAACTAGATGTAATAACTGAACATAAGTACATATGACTTAATGTTATTTTGGCCACACTTTCTTCATTTGCCAGGAGAACCAAGTTTTGCCATTAGAGTCTTTTACCCATTTGCCTTAATTATTCTCAGGAGAGCAATGTAATTGGAGATGATAAAATGTTTACTTTAATTTCACTTGTTTGGGGGAATCAAATCTGGCACCAAATGCATTTGTGTGTCTGTCTTTAATTATTCTCACCTCAGAAGATCTCCATTTCTCCCCCACTTTTTTTCTGTGAAGACCATTAAGGTGTTAAGTGCAAAGTTATCGCTTGATGGAACAAGGCTCCAGACAGTCTGAGCTGAGAAAAAGCAGCAATGTGACTTAATTGCCACAAGATACTGTTGATAAAATGGTAGGTAACTGGGGAGACTATTAGCTTAAAGGGAAAATGCCATTAAAGGAAGAAAAACAAGTATCTGAGAAAGGATTTCAAAGTGTTGATAATTTCTTCACAGTCTCAGAGTGCCTAAATTTTGAAAAAAAAATTAGAGGAAAAAAAGGGGGGGAAAGAAATACTGCCCTAAGTCATACAAATGAAAGAGCTTATACAATTATTAGCATTTACTTTTGAAAAGGAGGCATATCTCAAAGCACGGGAGTTGTAAAAAAGATTGGCATATTTCAACATATTGATTAGATATTAAAATACTTAATCTGTCACTAGAAACCTTCAAAATTATAAACATGCTAGAGGCAGTGTTTAGTATTAAATATAAATTATCTTAGCTTATAGAAAATCCTTAGTTGATATATTTTATGTTCTATAAGTCCTTCCTGGAATTCAGAAGTCTTCATGTTTCAGTAGGGAAAACCTCTTTTATTTAAATTTTGTATTTTTAAGAAAACAAATTATCTCTGTTTCCTTATTATTTGCGATCTAGAAGAAATATTTTGAATCCATTTGGAAAGTTGTTTGAGGGCTCTATCTGTGGTTTTTCTGAAAAGGATCTGAGACTTCAGGCTTTTCAAACTCTTATGGCTTACAGCCATGGGAAAAGTTATCTTAGACGAGAGCTCCAAAGAAAATTTCAGATATTACACCAAATGAGCTTGAGATGAGGTAGACAAGGAAACTTTTAAATCCATCCCAAATGCTTTGCTTTCATAAGAAAATCCTATAATTTGAGCAGACAAGGCTTTTACTCTCAGATTACTTCTTGTGGCTGAAAACAAGATCTTATTACAAAAAGACTAAGTCATTTGAGGATAAATCTACCATTACCATAAAGTTCAGCCTTTTGCCTTGAGTTCAGTTCTAAAAGCTAATGAAATAAAAACAGGAAGCTAAGTGAAACCTAGGTCTAGCTTAACTAATGTTGAGCTTCTGATTGTAAAATCCATGAAAGCTCAAAATTTGATACTTTCTGCAGTTTTTAATATGCAATTTTCACTTACTGTTTCTTCAGACTCTGTGTATGCATGTGTTGATCATGTTAGTCCACAACAGCCCTGTCATGGGATTAAACCTATTGCACAATTTATACATTAAACCCTTTCATACAGTACACATAAGTTTCATTACATTTCATATAGTTTTTTAAAAGAAATTTCATCCACAGTTTATTTTATTTTATAAATGGCTGCAGTGGTTGAATCTGGGCTGATCTGAAGCCAGGATCCAGGAGCTTCTTCCAGGTCTTCCACTGAGGTGCATGGGCCCAAGCACCTGGGTCATCTTCCACTGCTCTCCCAGGCCATAAGCAGAGATCTGGGTCAGAAGTGGAGCACCCAGGACACGAACTGGCACCCACAGATGCTGGCACCGCAGATGGAAGCTTAGCCTACCATGCCATAGCACCAGCCTCCTCATGGAATTTTGAGAGGATCATGTTAAAGCATTTACAGTCTCTCTAACATACCTAGCTCCTCCTGCTCCCCCTCTCCCATTTATAAGAGTTCCATTCTTTCTTTGGTTTGTTTCCACCAAGCAAAACTATCTTCTTTTCTACTCAGTCTAAGAATTTTTATCTGTATAATTTAGAGCCCTAACCAGGAATGCATACTGAACAAGGAAGTTTCAATTAAGTAGTGTTGACAGTGCTTCAGAATTAGCTTCTCATCTTGGAGCATGTAGAAAATCATAGTATTTAATCCAGTAATGTGAAATCAACCAACAATTCATTGGAAAGCCTAAATTTTAAATATTTATTTTTATCTGAGAGAAAGAGCAACAGAGAGTTGTCACTGTTTTCATTCCCCAAATGACTACACTGGTCTGGCTGCAACAGGACAAATCTGAAAGCAGTGAACTCAATATGGGTATCCCATGTGAGAAGTAGAGACCCCATTACTTGAGTCATCACCTGCTGCCCTCACCCCAGCCCACACCCAGCCAATGTGAAATTAGAGAAAGCTGGAATTAGGAGCAATGCCAGAACTTGACCCAGGGATATTTTTACTGCTGGGCCAAAGCCTGGGGTTTTGGGTCTAATTCGAGTGGTGGAAGCCTGGGATGCCAGAGTACTGAGAGGATCAGCATTCCAGCATAGCTGTAAATCTTTCTGAGGCCCAAAAGTGGGTTCTGTCAGGGATGCTGCTTATTCAGCTTTCATGAGACACTGGTATGACGCTAGAAGAAAGAGGGAGAGGACTACTTGTTTACTTGGTAGACGAGCCCCTTAGGAAATATTAAGCGAACTCTCTAGGTTCTACTTTTTAAGGAAAGAAAATGAAATAAAAACAATAAGGGCAGAATTTTGGAGCTGAAAATAGATACAGAAGTATTCCAGTTGCCCCCAAATTTACCTTTAATTTTCTTTCCTGAACACAAACTTCGTAGTGAATGGCTCCACTTAGTTTTTCCTTGTAACTTAAAACTCAGGTTGGGCTAATCTTATATCATCATCTTACCCACAAAAATCCTTTTCCTACAAATGGTTCCAACATTAGAATCATCTCTCCGGGTACACAGGCCAGGAATTCGGATTGCTCTTTCCCCATTGTCATTCTAAGACATGCAGGAAGCACTGAATTTGTCCTTCTCTTCCATGTGTTTATTCCTCACAGTCTTCTAAGTCCCTCTCCAGACACCAGTGCATGGTAAAGTAAGTTCTCATCCCATCTGCAACCACATTTTCGTATTTGCTGTTTCTGAATTTACTCTTTTTGTGCAATTTTCTGCAATACAACAAGTTATTTTTATAAAAAAGAAATGTGATAATGCTATTTACACTTTGAAATTTTTCAGTGAATTCCTGTTCATGTAAGATAAAATCCAAGATCATTTGCATGTCTTCTAAAGTATTCTTCAATTGTGTTGCTGTCTAATCTCTCAGGCAATTTTCTCAATGTTTACACCACCTGTCTCTGCTGGACTTTTATTCATTTCTTCAAATCTACCACATTCACCTCTGGCAAGGGTTGAGAACAATATCTGAGGGAGATAAAAAAGCTGAATATTTGCTTCTTTTAACAGGGAGTATTGTGCTGTTATAGCACAGGTTTCCTGAGCAGAGCAGATTGCTGATTTTTTTTTGGGGGGGGGCAGGTAGAGTTAGACAGTGAGAGAGAGACAGAGAGAGAGTTATAGACAGGGAGAGAGAGACAGAGAAAGGTCTTCCTTCCGTTGGTTCACTCCCCGAATGGCCACTACGGCTGGTGCTGCGCTGATCAGAAGCCAGGAGCCAGGTGCCTCCTCCTGGTCTCCCATGCTGGTGCAGGGCCCAATGGGCCATCCTCCATTGCCTTCCCAGGCCACAGCAGAGAGCTGGACTGGAAGAGGAGCAACCTGGACTAGTAGCCAGCACCCCAACTGGGACTAGAAGCTGGGGTGCTGGTGCTGCAGGTGGAGGATTAGCCAAGTGAGCCACGCCACTGGCCCAGATAGCTGATTTTATAAAGGGTTTTAAGAATGAGTATAGTTCAGGGATTGCTGAATTTTCCGTGACTTACACTGGATGGTATCATCTTTAAATATTTAAACAGTTGGCTGGAGGCATTTTTTATTAGTTAGCATTATAAATGTGAGGAACTATGCCTGATTCTTTAACCTGAAAGAGCATTTTCACTGAGAGAATTTATCTTAATGATTGATCTGATTTACACATATTTCTAGTGGCTACTTGTTACTAAACCAAATAAAGAAATCATTTTGTTCATTTCCTCTAGGATTGTGGGGCCGTATTTTATCATCTATCTTCCTCTTAAACTTATTTGCTTAGCACATGTTCATCTCTTAGGATTCATCTCGCCTGTTAGTTCTTTAAGGCTGGTTTTCCTCATTTGTTGATCAGGTATCCCAGCTAAACACCCCCAATTCATACTACCCTTTCCATTCCTGACTCCACAGTGTAAAATACTAGTTCTCCATTTATTTTGCCTACTAAAATGCAATCTCCATTAGGAGAGGAGTCATAGTGTTCCTGTTTATCAATGTATGTTTCTTCTTACCTTCAAATTAAAGTTGGAAAAAAGCTGGTTAGCCCCAGGTGACACAGATGTAAGAGATCGGCCCTTTTCAATTCCGCATCTTTTTTTTTCCTTTTAATTACTTTTGTATGTTTGTATAATGTATAGTGTGGCCACAATGCACATATTCAGTGTGTGAAAATCAGTTCCACATGTTCCGACACTAAAAGTCTGTCACACCAATGCTTCTTCACAGCTACATGTAGATCCCACAAGCAATAAAAAAAAATTAAGGAAAATGATAAGAGTTCCTGAAACTTTGTTTAAAAAGTCATCCTCATTTTTTACTGAAGCTTGGTAAATTTTTCTTAATTCTGATACAAATTTTCATCACAAGAGCTCAAACTCTTGCAGAGAGCTCAAACTCAGTAGAGAGTAACCACTATATCTCTGTAATATACTGTGCTGTTAAATTATTTTCACATTATTATAGCAACAATGAGATATGCCAGAGAAAGATGGAATACCAACCACCTTCTACAAATAAGAAATAAATGTTTACGTTCTGTGAAAGCAGTCATTCAAGCAGAAATTTTTGAATAACTGGTAGTATACCAACTCTTGCTGGACGCTGACTAATAGCCTTGCAATATTGTTTAGACAGTACTCTATACATACTTTAAATTTTATTTTTGGTGAGGAAATTTGGATGTGAAATATGTAGTCCCATTGTGTGTTAATTCAGCATCCAATAAGCTTTCTTTTCTATGTTATCCAATACAAATACCTTAGTAATGGCTATGTCAAGGATGAGCTTGTTTTTATCAAAATTTTACTTTACCTTTTCTCTCTAATGTGGGACACCATTTTGCTTAACTTATTAGTAATGACAGTGACTAAATACTTCATCAAGGACTAGTCCAATGCATATTGCCTAAGTATTTCTGGTCTTAGGATGGAAGATTCAACCGATGTACAATACAAGTATTGACATTTGTCACTCAAGTTGAAACATATAAGATATAGGCTTGCAAAACAGCTCAAGAAATTTTTATCAAAATGTATCAATCAATGCAGATTAGAAAGCCAAGAAGAGAGGCTTAGAATAAAAGCAAGAAATGCTATTGAAGGTGAATTGCATTTTTTAAGGGAACATTTTCTTTTTTGGTGAGTTTGAAAAAACTCAAAATTATATGATATAATCTGGATGCTAATTTTTTGTCAAATAAGTAGCTTGCTAATATTTTTCCCATTGACAGCTTTCTCTTTACTCACTGTTTCCTTTAAGATGCAAAAACTTCTGAGTTTGATGCAATCCTATTTGTCTAACTTTACTTTTGTTGCCTGTTTTGAGGGTCTTATTCAAGAAGTCATCACCTGTACCAATGTTTTGAAGTATTTCTCTTACGAACTCTTCCAGCATTTCCATTGTCTCAATTTTTATTTTAGGTTTTTGATCCTTTTAGAGCTGACTTTTGTATATGGTAAGAGGAAGGCATCTAATTTTATTCTCGTACATATATACATCCAATTTTGTCAGCACTGTTGATTGAATAGATTATCCTTTGCCCAATTTGTGGTCTAGGCACTTTTGTCAAAAATCAGTCAACTGTACATATGTGGATTAATTTCTGGGCTTTCTATTATGTTCCATTGATGTATGTGTTGTTTTTCATGCCTGTACCATGCTGTTTTATTTTCAATAGCTTTGTAGTATGCTTTGAAGTAAGGTATTGTACTGCATCCAGCTTGATTTTTTTTTACAAGGTCACTTTGGCTATTCTAGATATATTATGATCCCATATGAATTTTAGAATTTTTTTTAATTCTGTAAAGAATGTCTTTAGTATTTTGATAGGGATTACATTCAATCTGTATGTTGCTTTAGGTAGTATAGACATTTTAACAACATTAATTCCTCCAATCTATGATCCATTTATTGTGTCCTTGATGATTACTTTCATTAAAATCCAGAATATATCAGCAACTAAGGAAACCTCAACCACAAAAAATTCCAGTTAAGTAACAGACAAGGAATCTCAAAAGACAGTTACCAAAACAAGGCATACAAATGGCCAACAAATATATGAAAAAATGCCCAATACAACTACCTATCTGAAAATGCAAATAAAAGTCATGATGAGATGTCACCTCACCCTAATCAGAATGGCTGTTATCCTAAAGACAGAGAACAACAAACGTTGCTGAGGATGTAGAGAATCCCACTGTTGATGGGATGTAAATTAATGCAGCCACTGTGGATAACAGTATGGAAATTCCTTTAAAAACTGCATATAGACTTGCCATATAATCTAGAAATTCTACTACTGGGTATATACTCAAAAAACCTGAACACATTTTATTGAAGAGATACGTATGCTACCATGTGTATAGAAGCACTGTTCACCATCACCAAAAATATAATCAACCAAGGCGAACATCATCAGATGGATAAAGAAAATGTAGTACATATACATAATGAAATATTATTAGGGTATAAAAAAGAATGAAATTCTATCATTCACATAAAAACAATTGCAACAGGAGGACATTATGTTGAGTGCAATAAGTTGGACACAGAAGGAGAAAAACTATATGCTCTCCCTAGATACGTAAAAATTAACACTTAAAAACAAAAATCAAGAGGCCAGTGTTGTGGCATAGTAAGCTAAGTAAGCCTCCCCCTGTAGCACCTGCAATCCATATGGGCACCAGTTTGTGTCCCGGGTGCTCCTCTTCTTATCCAGCTCTCTGCTGATGGCCTGGGAAAACAGTGGAAGATGGCCTAAGTGCTTGACCCCTGCACCCACAAGGCAGACCTGGAAGACACTCTTGGCTCTTGGCTCCTGGCTTTGTATTGTCCCAGCTCCAGCCACTGAGGCCATTTGGGCAGTGAACCAGCAGATGGAAGACCTTTTTTGTCTGTCTTCCTCTCTCTGTCTGTACCTCTGCCTCTCAAGTAAATAAATAAAATTTTAAAAAGAAAAAGAAAAATAAACAAAAAGATATGCCTTTGGTATTTGTGTTTCTCTCCCTCTGGCCCATATTCTCTATGATCTTGAATTTCTAGTAAGAATACGTATATCTTGGAACTCTATAAAAGACTAGAAATAGAAGAAAATGTTACTTTATTACAGTAGGAATGAGTTTGAAGACATTTGGTTCTGAACAATAAAAGAAGATGCTACCACAGACACTGGAAATGAGGCAGTTCACCAGTGTTTTCTGAATGAATAACGAAAGTCAGTAATAACAAGAAACATTTTAGCCCCAACAAATGAGACACGCCCCCATAAACAGTTTTTGAATTATTGTGGAGAAACATTGAGCTTCTCCAAATACTTAGTTGAAGATGAAGATATAGAAAAAACACTTTCTTGTAGTTTTCTCAGGATGGTATGTCAGAATAGTTTAAGGTACTGTAAAAATATAGACTGAAAAATATTGAATTTCTATTTATAGGAAACTAATATTCACATAGCAACAGTTTACAATATGAACTAATACACACACACACACACACACACACATATATGACAGGATTTGAATAATCATTCCTTTGATTTTTTTAAGAAAATTTTGACTAAACAATTTTTCCATGGTAGGTGATATAATAAGCATTGAGGGTATTTAATTAATAAGAGTAAATTGTCAGCTTAATAACTCACAAGTGAAGGTAAATCATGAATGTGATAATGGGACTAGTGTTAAGCTAGATATAAGTATCTGAATTCATAGTGCTTAATTCAGATTGATGATGTCATGGAATTCTTGAGAAATGGAGGACTCGAGTTATATTTCAAAGCCAAAATGTGTATTAGATATCTGATCAAAGGAAGGATGGACTATTCCCAAAGAAAAATATTTGAGGACTTATGGAGACTTAAAATAATGAGAAATATTTTAGGGACTACAGATACTATGGTGAGGTCCTGCTTATGAAAGATCAGTAAGTAACGAAATTACAAGACAGATGCATTAGCTATTTATTGTTGTTTTACAAATAACCCAAAACTTCGTCATTTAAAACAATAAACATTTCTTGTCTCAAGGTGTTCTGGAGGTGGAGATTCCGATAACAGCTTATCTGGGTGGCTCAGGGTCTCTCATAAAGTTGCAAGAAGTCATACCACCATTGAACCATGGATTGGAGCTGGAGGATTCACTTCCAAGCAGTATCCATATACATGTTATCTGGAGTGCACACTTGCTCACTAGCTATTGGTTGGAGATATCAGTCTCTCACTGTAGGGTCCCTCACAGAGGAGCAAGAGCAAGACAGAGATCCCAAGATGGAAGCATGGAAACTTCAGTCTTTCATACTCTAACCTCATAAGTCACTTCATACCACTCTGATATGTGCCCTGCTGCTATTTGGAAGAAGAAGAAGAAATGATCTAGAGTGTGGTGTGTGAGTTATTGGGCACCATCCTGAGGCTGTGTATTGTAGAGGCAATAGATACTAAAGGGAAAACATAAAAGGGAATTACAAAGTAAGGTGTTTACAAATCACTAGACTGAAAATAAGTGGCTTTTACCAAGTGTACACATCTGTCTTCTCATTTTCTGCTTACCCAAAATATATACCCTTGACTTTTTTCTCAGATTATACCTAGATAAAATCCATAATAAGAATAGAGCAATTTCATTATAAGAATCAAGAAATGCATGAAGAAAAAGCTGTTTTCTTCAGTGCTTATTCAGTTTGTGCCGGATCGTTTCTGTAGAAACAAGAAGCTGAACTAGATCAATATGATTATTTAGCCAATCATTTCACAAACATGTAGGAAAGCAAAGTTCATATAAAAACTGATTTCTCTAAAATGTCATAACTCATTAATTAGTTGTGTTGAGAATAAAATTCCATCCTTGGCCTTTTTTCTGTTCTTTTTCTCCTACTCTACACTGCCTTCCTCCTAGTTACACATTGAAGCACTGTCAACTGCATTTGCAAATTTCTCATGGTCTGTACTTGTGTTTTCTAACATGATATTCACTGACTACTTGTAACCAAATTGAAAATTCAGATTAATTTATAATGCATTCAATTAAAAGTAACAAATATTCAGCTCCTCAATGGTACTAGATTATTTCAAGTTTTCATTATCCTGATAGAGCAAGAAGCAACCATATTGAACGGTAATTACATAGGACATTTTTATGAGCAGCAAAACTCTTACTAAATAGTACTCATCTGTAGTAAATCTTAGATTATGCCTTGTTTTTCTTATGAGATATAATATAGGCTAAATACCATGATTCCCTAAATATGTTTCCCCTTACACTCAAATATCTGTGATATGTTGGTCTGTGGCATTTAACAGTTAATTAATTCTGAAAGGACAAAATGAAAATTTTAATTGGTTGTTCCACATCCTTTACAAAGATACAGCTGTTTAACTAAATATCAGGAACAATTAATTAATTAGGCCACAGCTGTAGGGAAGTGCCTCATAAGTTACAGAACTCTGATTTTTGTTTTGTTTTCTTGAAAAGTCTAATGACAAAAGAAATGTAGGATTAGGTTTTCTCTTCATTTAGGCTCTTACATCTGTTACTTTTTTTTATAAGAGCCATCTTTGGGTTCTCTGCATTTTCTCCACCCCACTATAGATCACCCTCATCAGTAGCAGATTCATCTTCCTAAACATTAATGAAGTCTCTCCTCTTCCTAAAATGGTTTTGAAACTTTGATAAATTCCAACTCCTTAACATGCTACACTAAAGCCTGCATAATCTAAAATAAACTCTCTTCCATGCACTTGTCTCCTGCTATATCTCCAAACTCAACATCCTTACTTTCTTTTTTTTCCCATTTCCTAAACTCATAAACCTTTTTGTTTCTTTTAAGGCTTCGTGTATACTAATTTTCCCTTTTCCTTTTTAAAGTGCCAAATATTCTCGAAGATTCATGTCAAATATTAGTACCCTAGGAACTTTACTAAGCAAAGTTAATAAGCTGTTCTTTGGGCTACTGTAGTATACATATTCCAAGAAACTACTTAACTGCTTTATAATTTGCACCAAAATATCTATACCTTTACCAGTTCACAATCTTATCAATAGTGACCAGGAGTATAGCTTAATGATTATAGCAATCACTCATGACAGTGCCAGCCCTAAAGCTTTTTATGAAAATAAAAGAATGCATAGCATGTGATTGGATGTAAGAGTGAATGAATACACACAAAAAATTTTCAAGAAAAAAAGCATGTGGAATGTTTGATGCCTCAGTGATCACCAGTTATACTTTCTTCTGCCCAACATTTCATAACACATACAGCAAACTTCGTGATTATAGGCAGAAGTTCCTAGAAACAACGTTCTAAAAACATGATTAAACCTTGGCTGCCCACTGAATGAACAATTGTACATCTTATTTATCCTGACCAAACTGGCTTTTCCCAATAAATTTAGATCTGAAATGAAAATATCTTTTTGTCTAGCTATTTGTTTAAAAAGGAAGATGGATACATTATCAAAAGGAGAAAAAAATTGGTTACTGTTACAACTAATCAAAACTTTCCCATAGACTATGCCATCCATTTAAATAGCTCCATTTAAAGAGATGAAGCACTACTGTAAAAAGCTTCTGCTGGTACTTTAATTAAAAAAGACTCAGGAACATCCCATTCAACATCCTCTGTATTGTCTCAATCAGCAATCTCAGACTCAATCTGTTACATTTTCTTCTTTCAAAGCTACATTATTTCTGCCCAATTATCTCCTACATTACTTCTGTCCCATCTTCTATTTCTTGGTGTTTTTCTCATCTCCAGCCTTCTCTATGTCTACGTCTACAGTTCCATTCAAGATTGTTATCAACTCATTTATGTATTAATATTGAACAATTCATGCTCTTTTACATCCTTGTATCTATTTAATATATGGTTTAAGTATTAATTATCTGAATATGATGAATTATCATGATGTCATGTATTTAACAATAATCATACATTGCTTTCTTGAACATGGTTTGCCAGTAATATTCTCTCAAACTTCTCCTACACTTGTCAGGTTTCAGCTTGCAATGTAATAATTCTTGGAATTTTTTAACCATAACTATATGTGTTTATGGACTGCCATGTGGTATTTAATAACTGTATACAAAATGTACTGACCTAAACAGGGAAATTAACATCTGTACTTCTTTGACTTTACATCATGATTGGTGGCTTGCATTTCTGTGTGTCATTCCATATATGGAATTTATATGAATTCAAATTGGGCTTAAACTTCCCCAACATATCACTATATTTAATTTCAGATTAATGATCATTTAAGCTGAGGATGGGTCAAAATATATAGATGGATGGACATAAACAGAAAACAGCAATAAATTCTGCCCACTGAAGTATGCAATATAGGCAAAGAAAACAAGCATGAACAAAAACCTCAAGGTATCCAACAATGTGGATAATGGGAACTATGATTGTGCTCTGTCACTTAGGAATACATGGCAACATGAATAATAGCAAAATATAGTAGATAGTCAGGCAAGGACACAATTTTTGAAAGTTCTGGACTTCACTAGGTTAGTAATAGATATTAATTAAAAAGTTGTAAATAGTAATTCTATGTTATCAGATATATATTTATTAGTGTTTTTGCTCCCTAAGTATTTTTCTTGTCTTTATTGGAATCTGTATTTAGCAAAAGATAAATTTCTATATCCTCACTCTTCAAATATTACCATTGCTTAATATGTAGATTGGCGTCAGCATTCAACATTTCCTTATATAATTAATATATATTAGAATATTGAATCGATGCATATACAATTTTGTAATTTGTTTTTGTCAATTAAGTTGCAATATATAGAATGCAGTTACAGATCATTTTCCATTCTTTCATAACAGCTACATGTTATTATTTCATTATTTGTATGCAACATAACTTATTGAAGTCACTCTGTTTGGGTAAACATTTAAATAGTTTCTGCTTATTTATTCAAATGGTAAGGAAGCACACAAGTCTGTATGCATATCTGTCCTGTTTGTACTAATTTGGGGGTAAGGTATATTCTTAGAAATTCTGGGTCAACAGTAGTGCTATCACATTAAACCATTCTAGAAGACACCATTCTTTTTTTTAAATTTATTTAAGTTATACAAGTTTCATGTATTTCATATATACATATTTAGGATATAGTGATACTTCCCACCCTTCCCTCCCTCCCACCCATGCTCCAAATCTTTTTCCTTCTTCCTCCTGTATTCGCACTCTAAATTTTTACAAAGTTCTATTTTCAGTTTATTTAATACTCATAAGATTAACCCTACACTAATTAAAGAGTTCAACAACTAGTGTGAAGAAAAAAAAAAAAACACTGTTCCTCAACAGAAGAGACAAGGCTGTAAACAATAATTGAATCTCAAAATGTCCATTTCACTCCAATACATTACATTTTAGGTACTCTATTAGATACCCCAGATAAGGGAAGACATATGATTATCTCTCTTTTTGGGACTGGTTTATTTCACTAAGTATAATGGTTTCCAGCTGCATAAATTTGGTTGTCATACTTGTCATGATTTATGAAAATATTGTCAAATGAACTGTGTAGTTCATAGCCTCCAACTTCACAACTCTTAATCAATGTATTGCCTTGCTTCATGGTATGCACAAGATATTGTTCTAAGTACTTTACATGCATATTTCATTTATTCCTAACAATAACATTATGAAGTATATATTACATACCCATTTTACAGACAAGAAAATGGATACTTGCAAGGGTTAAATAATTGCTACCTGGTTACATAATACCTTAGCAAATGCTGTGCAAGCTTGGGTAGACAAATACAAAGGAATGTCAATTTTGGAAAGCTAGAGACTACAAAATGGGCTTCAAAATCTGGTTTTTAAACTCTTCTCTGTAAGCAAAGAAGCCAACACTGAATCTGCAAAAATTTATTGTAAAGGAAAAAGTCTTCTGATGAAATCCTTTCCTGCAACTCCCCTGATTTCACTGTATTGGAGAGAAGTGGAATGGAACTCTCAGGCCAACAGGGGAAGCTGTAAATCTGGGGTTTGTGTCATGGCATTAAATTATAGTGTCAGAAATAAGGCTCTAAAGCCCGTCAGTCGTATAAATAACTGAAAAGAGATTACAGTCTAAAACGGGCTACATACATATTTAAAAAGTGCTGTGTATACTGCTTGGGAAAATATATGGTGCTAAATCTAATAGCCCCATCTTGCTTTCTAGCTTTTGAGCAGTAATTTAAAGCCCCAACATTTTGAAGGGGAAGAAAAGGACTATGAATATCAAGAATACGTGGAAAGTTAACATATGCTAATGATTGCTGTGGTATAAGAGGAGGACCATCACTTAGAGCCATACTATTCTGTAATAATTGATGTTTATTAAATTAAATAAGCAAAATGGCCCTGTAGTTCTCAAGTTCCAAGAATAATGTTCCTATATGGCTTTTACCTCCTTCCTATCTTTTTTAGGGCTAGCAAGGGAGCTCTTAAGTCTATTTCATGCTCACATTGATGATATAAACACATATCCATATAGACTACTTTTTACAATCTTACAAAACACACAGTAGATTAACTTAATGGTGGACTGTTTGCAGAGAATACCATCACTTTGTAATTTCTACTATGAAAGTAAAAGTACTATTATCAATCAGTTATTTTGGCATTAACTATTAAGACCCATATATAAGTTTTCCAAAAATTTGTCAAAAATTATGAAGTATTACTATCATTCTTGTTCAATGATTTTCATTAAGCATTTCTGGTGAAAAACATATTTTCAAGAAAAATTGAGTGAGGCAGAGAGAAAGAGACCTTATCAGGAACGATTTGTTTCCAAAGTTCCTTGTTTTTCATGGGAAATGACATCTCTATGAGCAAATGAATTGCAGATGCTCTTAAAGTGTAAGTTATAAGCCTCTGAACGTCACCTTTAAACATTCAAGAATTAGCTATTTTATAAAAACAGATTTATTACTGAGAATGTGACAGGAAATTTTTCTTACTGAGAGAGCTCTGCATCTTCCTAAAACATAACTTCCCATTATATCTTCCCTTTTTAAGAATTGAAAATGATACCACTGCAGTAATCAAACTAGGTCCAAGATGTTCACTGCATCATTGGAAGACTCCCACTCACACACAGAGCTTTTCATGAGGATGGATAAAATTGAAATGTAGGATTTCAGCAGTGGGGGAAAGTGTCTAATACCTGCCTGTCGGGCCAGAAGATATTTTCCCTTGAAATGAAGTATAAATGACTGGAAAGGGTTACACATTGGGAACCGAAATCCTAATCCCTATATTTTCTTCATTTACACTATGCCTGTCCACTCAACTACCAGCTCTGACTGTGTTATATGAATGGGCATTGGCCAGCACTTCTCTAAAATTGGGCTCCTATTGAGTCAGTTAGAATCCCACACAGAAACATGGTACCTTCAACATGAATTGAAAATGTTTAAAGAAGGAACAATTTACAAAGACATGAAGAGAGACATGCATATCAATGAAGAATGTTAAGCACTCGGGCACTAGCTGTTTAGAGAGCCATTATTACCTTTTTAGATGCCCAGAAGTACAATGGGAGGGAACAGAGTTTCTTGAAGCGGTGTTCTTAGGACAGTAATCATCTGGTAGGAGGTCATATGTGGAGATACTGGGTCTATGAAGTCATTACACTACAATGTCATGAAGTGAAGGAGTGAAGGGAATAAATGGCTCAGCATCTCTCTCCTCTCAGTTTCTGATTTTTCTGCTTTAACTTCTGAGTCAAACCAAAGTAAGAAGAGTCTTTAGAAGACTATGAAGAATAGATGTGCAGAAGTAGATTCAGTTTTCCCCTCTGCAGCTATTTTTTCACATCTTTTAGATAAGACACACACACGCACACACACACACAGGAAACAGAGTCCTGCCAGTCTGTTTATCATTGTGGAGTGGTCATTTCAGTCATATTACTAGAGTCTCATTTGCAAAATTAGCCACCATCTGTTCTCTGTATATAAGAAAACAAGAGGAAATGTTGTCTGGGTACATGGGTGGGAATAAGGAAATTAACTAAGTTAGCCACTGCTATGGTCTTTGCTTCACATGAAATTCGTCACATGAATTCAGTTGATAATCACAGATCATTATGTCCATTTACTATCCTGTTTCTTCTACCTTCTGAAAGAACTGACCTGCTAGAGGTGTTTAACCTGATGGAGGTAGCCTTCGTTATCTCAAGCTTTTAGGCCTCTGTGGGGTTTCTTACTCAGTTGAAGCTTTTCATGAACCCTTATTTGTGGATATATATTTCTGAGACGTGTCCAGTGATTGGGTTCTAGACATAACTCTAATTTTTCCTAGTTCTCATCCTAGGATCTGTGGAGTAATCAAATCTAAGATGGTAAGAATGGAAAGGAACACTTCCTTAAGTGAGTATTTAGGAAACACTTAAATGCATTGCTGAAAGTCCCCTGGGTCTCAGTGGTTCTGAGTAATATCTCAGCATTGCCCTAACTAACTGAGTGACACTGGCAAGTTATAATATACCGCTGGATCTATTTTACATTTATAAAGCAAAATATAATTTTGAAGATCCTTGTTATATCAAGTATTCTTTCATTCCATGTTTATAATCACATGATTCATTGTAATCAAAGACTTTTATACTTAATGGGCCTCTCAGGAATGAAGGTGAGGAATCACGGAATAGTAATAATAATCATGACATCATCTAATACTTGAGAGAATTTATTTTGTACACAATGGAATGCTAAATCCTTTACCAATGTTATTGTACATAATCTTCCAACAATCCTTCTGCATAAGTGCTTCTTTTAGCAGATAGTTGAGTAACCCAATGTAAGGTACTTGGTTAATAGCTTAAGTTCAGACAATTGAATCTAGTCTATATTCATAAATTACTTTGCAATTAAAATGAATTGTCTGCTGTATGCCAGAAAGAAGGAAAAAAGTTGATGACTCAAAAGTATCTGTGTCCATTCGGACATCTGTAATATTATTACAAATGGTGTGTTATTAAGTCATACTTAAAAATGAAATGAAAAATGAGCTTGACTATGTTATTTTAAGTGGTCTGGTTTCTAAGCTGTTTATAGTAAAATCTTTAACATATGCTAGGAACTTTTCTTGTAGTGTATTTCATATCATTGAAAAGCAATTCTGTGGGATAGTGATCATTTTACATACAAACAGCAGAGATTTATAGAAGAGTAATAGCTTGCCTGAGTTCATACATCAGGTAAGTGCCGGATTCAGGATCCTTCTAGTTTAATCTGACATCAAAGCTATATTCCTCACCAATGAACTTTCCTCATTCTTAGTATCTACAGTTATATATAATACAATTGTATCTTCAAAAGTTCATGGATTTCAAAAAATTTTACACAAAAATAAACAATTTTTAATTCTACATTACATGAACTTCTTTAACTCCCCTCATATTTCTCAGTCTTCAGCACATACAGCAAACTGAAAATAATTAGCAATTGGCATCTTTGTTCCCTAGTTGTCTAAGCAAGTTCCCATCTAGAGTCCTTTTGATATGGTAATATGTTAGGGTAAATTTCCAACTAAATTTTCATAGATATAATTACTTGTGAACACAGGTGGCACACTTTCAGCTTTCCTATCTGATTTACAAATCAAAGCTTGAGCTCAACTTGGACATCAAAGACCTAGTGTAACCTTTCAAATATATCTTTCATTCTTAAAGAAAAAAGAAAACTTCCCATTAGATCAATTTTTAAATTACCTCATTATTAAACTTTATTAAGCTTTTGCAATAGGAATTTCTAAAGAAGTAGTTCAACTAAGCAATGACTACACTCTACCGGCAGCTATTTGGGAAATCCATGGGAACACAATGTCACCCACATTGGTTTAAGTATGCAGCCAAGTCCTTTGAGTGAGATAGCACATGAATTTACCCATCTAACTGACTCCCAAACAGGATTCCAACAAAAATATTTTTTAACTTTTATTTAATGAGTATAAATTTCCAAAGTACAGCTTATGGATTACAATGGCTTCCCCCCCATAACGTCCCTCCAACCCGCAACCCTCCCCTTTTGCACTCCCTCTCCCCTTCCATTCACATCAAGATACATTTTCAATTCTCTTTATATACAGAAGATCAGTTTAGCATACATTAAGTAAAGATTTCAACAGTTTGCTCCCACACAGAAACATAAAGTGAAAAATACTGTTTGAGTACTAGTTAGAGCATTAAATCTTGATGTACAGCACACTAAGGACAAAGATCCTACCTGAGGAGTAAGTGCACAGTGACTCCTGTTGTTGACTTAACAAATTGACACTCTTGTTTATGGCATCAGTAATTACCCTAGGCTCTTGTCATGAGCTGCCAAGGCTATGGAAGCCCCCTGAGTTCACTGACTCTGATCATATTTAGACAAGGCCATGGTCAAAATGAAAGTTCTCTCTTCCCTTCAGAGAAAGGTACCTCCTTCTTTGATAACCCGTTCTTTCCACTGGGATCTCACTCGTGGAGATCTTTCATTTAGGTTTTTTTTTTTTTTTTTTTTTTTTGCCAGAGTGTCTTGGCTTTCCATGCCTGAAATACTCTCATGGGCTTTTCAGCCAGATCCGCATACCTTAAGGGCTGATTCTGAGGCCAGAGTGCTGTTTAGGACATCTGCCATTCTATGGGTCTGCTTGTCTATCTCACTTCCCATGTTGGACCGTTCTCTCCCTTTTTTTATTCTATCAGCTAGTATTTGCAGACACTATTCTTGTTAATGTGATCCCTTTGGTTCTTAGTCCTTTCATTATGATCAATTGTGAACAGAAATTGATCACTGGGACTAGTGAGATGGCATTGGTACATGCCACCTTGATGGGATTGAATTGGAATCCCCTGGTATGTTTCTAACTCTACCGTTTGAGGTAAAATTCTAAATGTTAAGGACTGTTTTAAGTCACCTAAGAAATGAAGACTTATTCAATGAATGGTATCATGATTGTTGGTTAACAATTATTCGAATAAAAAAGTTGTTCCCTTCTTTACACTATACAGAAATACCTTCCATAGAATGAGACCATTTAAAAAAGTGAAAAATCAGAAAATAAAAATAAAATGTATTGGTGTGATGTACCGGGAAATCTTCAAAAAATCACAAAGGAATTTTGAAAAATCAATTATCAAACTATGAAATTGTTGTGAGCCCCCAATACTGCTATCAACAAAATTAAAGGGTAAAGAACAACACAAATACAAATGCAGAAATATTTCCAAACACAGCTAAATTTAATATGTATTTAGAAAAGCAAAAATATTCTCCCTAAAAAATGTAAAGATGGTACAAAAAGTGATCAAAGAAAGAAAAAAATACAACTAGTCATCAGCATATAAAAATGTTTGAAATCACCAGATCCAAGTGGATACTATTTAAAGGTACATTGAGAAGTGCTTTCATCTTTCATATTAGCACATTAAGTTGAAAGAAGTTAATGGAATTAGAATTATATTATTTTATTATGCTTGAAACATGTTACTATTAGGATCTATGATTAGTGATGTTGGTGACTATGTAATCCAGGTTTGTATTTGAAATAAGTAGCAAGAATTTTATAACAGAAAAACCAGTTAATACAAATGTAATGTAAGTGATATTCATGTTTTCAGTAAGGCCAACTGTATGGCTTCTTGGTGATTGTGGTATTCACTGAGATTCAGATCCATCTCAAATTGATAACTGATAAACTGCTGATCAGCACTTCTCTGTGTAGCACACTGAGATAGGAGTGGTCTTCACTTGTGTGTGTGTATTCAGTTGATGTTTTCAGTCACAGAACTTCAAAACATTTTACATTATCACCTACAGTTTGAGTATATTACCTTATTTAATAATTTTAATAGCTTTTTTAGCAAGGTCTTATCAATAGCATTCTATACATGTTACGAAATGGAATTTTCTTTGCCAAGGAGCAATGGATAAACCCAGACTCCAGGCCTATCTCTAACCACCCCTGGAGGAAAAGCTTTAAAAGGGGTTCAAAGCTTTATTGGTAGAACTGAGGTGAATTTATTCCAAGAACTCATGTCTGACTAGGTGTTATCTGTAAGGCATATTAATATAGGCCAAATGAATTTAGCACTGTCTCAGGCCACATCACATTCAAGAAATTTTCCTACACATCTTAATTCTCTGTTGGTTTAGTTAATCATCTTCTATACCCATAGGAAATACTGTCTTTCCCCTCTGATGTAGGCATATGACACCATTGTGTTAATTCTTTCCTTACTATCATTCCTACCAAAAGGTTATCACTTTGAATACAACTTTATATGATATTATATTAGTTATACTTATAATTTCAATACATAAAAAACTTGCAGGTATAGAGTAGCTGAATTAAAGTATAATATGAAGGGGCCGGCGCCATGGCTCAATAGGCTAATCCTCTGCCTGCGGTGCCAGCACATCGGGTTCTAGTCCTGGTCGGGGCACCAGATTCCTCTCCACTTCCTGTCCAGCTCTCTGCTATGGCCCGGGAGTGCAATGGAGGATGGCCCAAGTGCTTGGGCCCTGCACCCCATGGGAGACCAGGAGAAGCACCTGGCTCCTGCCTTCGGATCACCGTGGTGCACCGGCCGCAGCGTGCTGGCCACAAAGGCCTTTGAGGAGTGAGCCAACGGAAAAAGGAAGACCTTTCTCTCTGTGTCTCTCACTGTCCACTCTGCCTGTCAAAAAAAAAAAAAAAAAAAAAAGAAAGGAAAAAAAAGTATAATATGAAGAATCAGTCTATTATATTTAAGAAAGTTGAAAAATGTCTATTGAGGTCCTTGGCCCATCTCTTAAGTGGGTTGTTGGTTTTGTTTTTGTGGAGTTTCTTGATCTCTTTGTAGATTCTGGTTATTAACCCTTTATCTGATGCATAGTTTGCAAATATTTTTTCCCATTCTGTCGGTTGTCTCTTCACTCTCCTGACTGTTTCTTTTGCAGTACAGAAACTTCTCAATTTGATGCAATCCCAATAGTTGATTTTGGCTTTGACTGCCTGTGCCTCCCAGGTCTTTTCCAGAAATTCTTTGCCTGTGCCAATATCTTGAAGGGTGTCTCCAATGTTCTCTAGTAACTTGATGGTGTCAGGTTGTAGATTTAGGTATTTAATCCATGTTGAGTGGATTTTTGTGTAAGGTGTAAGGTAGGGGTCTTGCTTCATGATTCTGCACGTGGAAATCCAATTTTTCCAGCACCATTTATTGAATAGACTGTCCTTGCTCCAGGAATTAGTTGTAGATCCTTGATCAAATATAAGTTGGCTGTAGATGTTTGGGTTGATTTCTGGTGTTTCAATTCTGTTCCATTGGTCTATCCATCTGTTTCTGTACCAGTACCATGCTGTTTTGATTACAACTGCCCTGTAGTATGTCCTAAAATCTGGTATTGTGATGCCTCCGGCTTTGTTTTTGTTGTACAAGATTGCTTTAGCTATTCGAGGTCTCTTGTGCCTCCATATGAATTTCAGCACCATTTTTTCCAGATCTGAGAAGAAGGTCTTCGGTATCTTGATTGGTATTGCGTTGAATCTGTAAATTGCTTTTGGGAGAATGGACATTTTGATGATATTGATTCTTCCAATCCATGAGCATGGAAGATTTTTCCATTTCTTGGTATCCTCTTCTATTTCTTTCTTTAAGGTTTTGTAATTTTCATCGTAGAGATCTTTAACGTCCTTGTTTAAGTTTATTCCAAGGTATTTGAGTGTTTTTGTTGCTATTGTGAATGGGATTGATCTTAGAAGTTCTTCCTCCGCCATGGCATTTCCTGTGTATACAAAGGCTGTTGATTTTTGTGCATTGATTTTATACCCTGTTACTTTGCCAAACTCTTTTATGAGTTCCAATAGTCTCTTAGTAGAGTTCTTTGGGTCCCCTAAATAAAGAATCATGTCATCTGCAAAGAGGGATAGTTTGAGTTCTTCCTTCCCAATTTGTATCCCTTTAATTTCTTTTTCTTCCTAATAGCTCTGGCTAGAACCTCCAGAACTATATTGAATAGCAGTGGTGAGAGTGGGCATCCCTGTCTGGTACCAGATCTCAGTGGAAATGCTTCCAACTTTTCCCCATTCAGTAGGATGTTGGCTTTGGGTTTTTCATAGATTGCTTTGATTGTATTGAGGAACGTTCCTTCCAAACCCAGTTTGCTTAGAGTTTTCATCATGAACGGGTGTTGTATTTTATCAAATGCTTTCTCGGCATCTATTGAGATAATCATATGGTTTTTCTTCTGCAGTCTGTTAATGTGGTGTATCACATTGATTGTTTTGCGCACATTAAACCATCCCTGCATACCAGGGATAAATCCCACTTGGTCTGAGTGGTTGATCTTTCTGATGTGTTGTTGCATTCTATTGGCGAGAATTTTATTGAGGATTTTTGCATCTATGTTCATCAGGGATATTGGTCTGTAATTCTCTTTCAGTGCTGCATCTTTTTCCGGCTTAGGAATTAAGGTGATGCTGGCTTCGTAGAAAGAATTTGGGAGGATTCCCTCTTCTTCAATTGTTCTGAATAGTTTGAGAAGAATTGGAGTTAGTTCTTCTTTAAATGTCTGGTAGAATTCAGCAGTGAATCCATCTGGTCCTGGGCTTTTATTTGTTGGGAGGGCCTTTATTACTGTTTCAATTTCTGTCTCAGTTATGGGTCTGTTTAGGTTTTCGATGTCTTCCTGGTTCAATTTAGGCAGGTTGCATGTGTCCAGGAATCTATCCATTTCTGATAGGTTTCCCTGTTTGCTGGCATACAAGTCCTTGTAGTAATTTCTGATGATTCTTTTAATTTCTGTGGTGTCTGTTGTTACGTTTCCTTTTTCATCTCTGATTCTATTGATTTGGGTCTTTTCTCTTCTTTTTCTAGTTAGTTGGGCCAATGGTGTGTCAATTTTGTTTATTTTTTCAAAAAAACAGCTCCTCGTTTGGCTGATTTTTTGTAATGTTTTTCTTGATTCAATCCTGTTGATTTCTTCTCTGATTTTAACTATTTCTCTTCTCCTACTAGATTTGGGTCTGGTTTGCTGTAGGTTTTCTAGATCCTTGAGGTGAATTGAAAGCTCATCTATTTGGTGACTTTCCACTTTCTTGATGTAGGCACCTATTGATATAAACTTTCCTCTTAACACTGCTTTCACTGTGTCCCATAAGTTTTAGTATGTTGTGCTGTTATCCTCATTTACTTCCAGAAAGTTTTTGATTTCTCTTTTGATTTCTTCTATGACCCATTGTTCATTCAGGAGCATGTTGTTCAATCTCCATGTGTTTGCGTATGCTCTAGGGATTCCTGAGTTGCTAATTTCCAACTTCATTCCTTTATGGTCTGAGAAGCTGCATGGTATGATTCTAATTCTTTTGAATTTGCTGAGACTTGCTTTATGGCCTAGTATGTGGTCAATCCTAGAGAAGGTTCCATGTACTGCTGAGAAGAATGTAAAATCTTTAGCTGTAGGATTGAAAGTTCTGTATATATCTGTTAGATCCATTTGGGCTATAGTGTCGTTTAAATCTACTGTATCCTTGTTGATCTTCTGTCCTGTTGATCTGTCTATTTCTGAGAGTGGAGTATTGAAGTCCCCCAGTACTATTGTATTGGGGTCTAAGTCTCCCTTTAAGTCCGTTAATAAATCTTTTAGATAAACTGGTGCCCTGTAGTTAGGTGCATATACATTGATAATTGTTATATCTTCTTGTTGTATTGATCCCTTAATCATTGTATAGTGCCCCTCTATGTCTCTCTTAACAGTTTAAATCCAAATGGCCAACAGGCACATGAAAAAATGTTCAAGGTCATTACCAATCAGGGAAATGCAAATCAAAACCACAATGAGGTTTCACCTCACCCCAGTTAGAATGGCTCACATGCAGAAATCTACCAACAACAGATGCTGGCGAGGATGTGGGGAAAAAGGGACACTAACCCACTGTTGGTGGGAATGCTAACTGGTCAAGCCACTATGGAAGTCAGTCTGGAGATTCCTCAGAAACCTGAAGATAACGCTACCGTTCGACCCAGCCATCCCACTCCTTGGAATTTACCCAAAGGAATTTAAATTGGCAAACAAAAAAGCGGTCTGCACCCTAATGTTTATTGCAGCTCAATTCACAATAGCTAAGACCTGGAACCAACCTAAATGCCCATCAACGGTAGACTGGATAAAGAAATTATGGGATATGTACTCTTTAGAATACTATACCGCAGTAAGAAACAACGAAATCCAGTCATTTGCAACAAAATGGAGGAATCTGGAACACATCATGCTGAGTGAAATAAGCCAGTCCCAAAGGGACAAATACCATATGTTCTCCCTGATCGGTGACAACTGACTGAACACCAAAAAGGAAACCTGTTGGGAAACGGTGACTTGATCAGCATAGCCCTGACTGTTAATGAACAACTTAATACATTATCCCTCTTAGTAGTTTTTTTGTCTGTTCTACTTAATATGACTGGTTTAATTCTGTAATTAATACACAGTTATTCTTAAGTGTTGAAAATTAACTGAAATGTGATCCCTGTTAAACATAAGAGTGGGAATAAGAGAGGGAAGAGATGTATAATTTGGGACATGCTCAAGCTGACTTGCCCCAAATGGTAGAGTTAGAAACATACCAGGGGATTCCAATTCAATCCCATCAAGGTGGCATGTACCAATGCCATCTCACTATTCCAAGTGATCAATTTCAGTTCACAATTGATCATAATGAAAGGACTAAGAGTCAAAGGGAGCACATAAACATGTCTAGTACCCGCTAACGCTAACTGATAGAATAAATAAAGGGGAGAGTGATCCAACATGGGAAGTGAGATACTCAGCAGACTCATAGAATGGCAGATGTCCTAAACAGCACTCTGGCCTCAGAATCAGCCCTTAAGGCATGTGGATCCGGCTGAAAAGCCCATGAGAGTATTTCAGGCATGGAAGGCCAAGACACTCTGGCAAAAGATCTCTGTGAGTGAGATCCCAGTGGAAAGAACAGGTCTTCAAAGAAGGAGGTACCTTTCTCTGAAGGGAGGAGAGAACCTCCACTTTGACTATGACCTTGTCTAAACAAGATAAGAGTCGGAGAACTCAGAGGGCTTCCATAGCCTTGGAAACTCATGACTGGAGCACAGGGAGATTACTGATGCCATAGACAGGAGTGTCAATTGGTAAAGTCAACAACAGGAGTCACTGTGCACTTACTCCTCATGTAGGATCTCTATCCTTAATGTGCTGTACATTGAGATTTCATGCTATAATGAGTACTCAAACAGTATATTTCACTTTGTGTTTCTATGGGGGTGCAAACGATTGAAATCTTTACTTAATGTACACTAAACTATCTTCTGTAAAAAAAAAAAAAAAAAGAAATTATCAATTCCCAACTTGACTCTCACTGGGATTAAACATAACAATAGGTCTGATCTGATTTCATCATCATTTAAATAAAATCATCTATTATTTTTCACTTTATGTTTCTGTGTGGAAGCAAACTGTTGAAATCCTTACTTAATGTATACTAAGCTGATCTTCTGTATATTAAGATAATCGAAAATGAATCTTGATGTGAATGGAAGGGGAGAGGGAGTGGGAAAGGGGAGGGTTGTGGGTGGGAGGGACGGTATGGGAGGGAAGCCATTGTAATCCATAAGTCGTACTTTGGAAATTTATATTCATTAAATAAAAGCTAAAAAAAAAAAAAAAAAAAGAAATAAGCCAGTCTCCAAGGGACAAATTCTGTATGTTTCCCCTGGCCAGCAATAACAAATAGAGCAGCTAAAACACAGCATGAAGAAATGAAATTGACACTATGAGAAGGAGTGATTTTGAACAACCCTTCTGACTGCTGAGGAACAGCTTTTTATCCTATATTTTTGGTTATCATTTACTTTTTTCCCTTTATAATATTTCCTTATCTTTTTATTTTTTATGCAAATAATTGAACTCTGTACTAAACATAGAGTTAATCATAAATATATATACAACGTTACTTGAAAACAAACAAAAAAAAAAGAAAGTTGAAAAAAATTTTTCTAGAAACCAAGACTGATAGTCCAGAAAGCTGAAAACAGAGATACCATATGACCCAGGAATCCCTCTCTTGGTAATTTACCCAAGGGGAATTTAGTTAACATATGGAAGAGTTATCTGTACTCCCATGATCATTGCAGCTCAATTAACAATGGCTAAGATATGGAATCAACACAAATGTCCATCAACTGACGACTGAATAAAGACATTATAGTATATATACACTCTGGAATACTACTCAGTCATTAAAAAAGAATGAAATATTGCTTTTTTGCAACAACATGGATGCAACTGAAATAATTATACTTAATGAAATAAGCCAGTCCCAAAAATACAGATATTATATGTTTTCCCTGATCTGTGATAACTAACAGTGTACCAAAAATGTAATGTATTGGAGTGAAATGGACATTCTGAGATTCAATGATTGTTTACAGCACTTGTCTCTACTGTTGAGGACCAATGTTTTTTCTTCTTACTAATTGGTGAACTGTTTACTTACTGTAAGGTTAATATTGTGACTGTAAAGTAAATTGAAAGTAGATCATGGTAAAAATCAAGAGAGGAAGGAGGATGAAAGGTGGAAGTATGGACGGGAGGGAGGGATGGGTAGGAAGTATCACTATGTTCCTAAATCATATGAAATACATGAAATTTGTATAAAAAGAAACCAAAATTGCCTTACAGAGGCACAATATATATATTTAAGTAAATATTCAGCTAGATATGCTTCTCAGAGATCTACTTTTTTTACTTCTTTAAAAATATTATTGAAAAATTTTAAAGTTCAATAATTTTATTTCAGACTTATTGATGGTGACTCATGAGTGGCTTGTCAATTATGGAACAGGCTATACAAAAGCATCCTGCTCAGAGGAAGGGAACTCATAATTTCAAGAACAGGAGGACTGGGGTAACTGGATGAGGTGAACATGATGATTCTCTGAAAGTGAGCTGATGATCTTTGGACTATTAACAAACCAATGTGGATATGCTATATTAAATGGAAATATATTATGGGAGAAAAATAAAGTAGGGAAAATGGATAGCAAGGATGGTCACTTGTTTATTTAGATTTATTGGAGTTTAGTAGATTTATTAGCATTAGGTTTATCAGGGAAGGTCTCACCGACACGTTGGTATTTGAACAGAGGCCTAAGGAAGTGAAAACAGTCAAAGATTCCAAAACAAGTGTAGTAACACTAATGTAGCAGAAAAAACTCCTGTCTGTTTAAGTATAGTAATGTCTAAGTAGTTAAAGAAGACTTCAAAGAGTGACATGCTATTATTGCTCATTTCATTGAGTCCTAGTTCCATGTTGGGCCCTATGTTAATAGTGGGCTTCCCTTAGTTCAATCGTGATGTTAGTCTCTTACTTTTGGTTCTGAACTATACATACTGTTTTTCTAGTGTATCAGCCCTAAACATTATCTATGCAACTCCTTGCAGGGCAAAATGTGGGGTAGAAATTTTGTGAGATATAGAGACATACAGCTGTGAGGCAGGATCCCTTTTTCATCAACAGTTGTGTGTGGTTGCAGGCAATGACTAACCCTCTCTAGGCTCTGATTGTTTTTTCAGTTGACAGTAGTGATGCTGATATTTATTTTTACAGTTTCCAAATCATTTGGGGAGTTGTTTGAAATTAATTAACATTGCTGGGGCCAGCGTTGTGGCATAGCAGGTTAAGCCTCCACCTGCAATGCTGGCATCTCATATGTATGCCAGTTGGAGACCCTGCTTCTCCACTTCCCATCCAGCTCCCTAATAATATTTCTGGGAAATCAGTGGAGTACAGTCTAAGAACTTGGATCCCTGCACCCATGGGAGACCTAGAAGAAGCTCCTGGCTTCTGGCTTTTGCCTGGTCCGACTCTAACTGTTGCAGCCATTTGGGGAGTGAACCAGTGGATGGAATACTCTCTCTCTCTCTCTCTCTCTCTCTGCCTTTCAAATGAATAAAAAAAATTAAAAAATATACATGAACATTACCTGGCCAGTTCTCCTGAGTTTCTGATCCAATAGGTCTGTGTGTGGAATCCAGTGATCTTCATTCGTAATGATCAGCTAGATAAGCTGCTGTTACTACTGCTGCACTGAGGACCACATTTTGAAAACTACTGATAAAAAATGAATGTTAAAGAATATATGTTTATTCTTATTTTGTCCCATTTGTCACTCTGCATACTTTATGAAAGTAAACCTTTCTGCCTTTCTTCTTAGACAGGCATCCTAGACTGTGATGACTCAGCAACCAAATATTTATTTGACTTCACTTGGAAACTGTGTCCACATACTTTACCCATTTGTTAGTGCTCACTGCTCAAAAAGATGACCGAGAACAAATGTAGGAAGTGGAATGTGAGTGTTTGAGTATAATAGCTTGGCTCCTAGGATTCTTGTTGACACTTTCATATTCTTTGGTCTTCGGCTGTCATATATGTTTTCCTTACAATATAGATGTTTTTATAAACAGCCTTGATTCCTAATGGAATTACCATTCAAAAAAACAGTAAGCCACATGGCCATGCATATTTATCTATTGCTTTCAAGCAGTTGGCATCATTTTATATTAAATTGCTAATTATTATTAATTGCTTTGGCATTTCTGGGAAGAGCATTAATCTTAGCAGAGTCATTTTGTATTTCAATACAAGTGTCATTTGCCTCCCATCAGAAGAACTCTCTTTCTTGAGGGCTATTCATAAATGTGCCATTTATTGTAAATCACTACTTGGGAGAATGAAATCCAACATCTGGAGAAACATTGGTAAGGTCAAAAATGTCAGGACTAATTTCAGCCCTCTAATACGTAGATTAATCACTTTGTTCCCATGCAGCACTACAGTAAGGAAGGGAGTTGTTAGAAGAGGGGATAAACTATTCCATTACTGGGGAAATAAACAGATATCAATGCTATCAATAATAATAGGAATAACAACTTTTGAAATGCACTAACTCTTACTACTAGCCTGACAATATGATTAGTGTTTTATATGTACAAATAGTTTAATCATTATAATATCTTAACAAAGTATATGCTAATATTAATCCCATTTTACAGACGAAGAAATTGAGACTTAGGCTTGACTTCATGTCAGCTCTGTTACAAAACCTGAATTAATCACAAATTACACGTTTCCTGCCACTGAAAAATTCTGAGTGGCAGCAAAGAAAGTGATGGGCACATATGGTAAAGTAAAAGCTGATTACAAAATTCAGATGATATTAAAAAAATAAGGAACAATTTCCAACAGAGGAAAATCTAGAATTTGGGCAGAAGTAGTTGGGTATAATGTGTAATGTGTATAGTACAAGTTTTAGATTCAAAGCTGGGGTTACAACCTCCTTTAACCTTCATTCACTAAGTATCCTAAAAAGGATACTTAACTATTCCTTGTTTTATGTCGAAAATGTTCATTATATCTTATTTTATATACTGTGTGTTGAGGATTGGATTAAACAGGTCAACTAATGTTCTTGGAACAATGAGTGGTAACATATGTGCATTGTTTAAATAGTCGTTATTATTTGAGCCAGTTAACAAAGGACAGAATGTTTTTGATAAGGTAAGACAGTGAGAAAACTCCCGGAGCACACAATTTGAACAAATATTCAACAATGCAGGCTGCCTGCACGTTTGAAGAGGATCATCCAGAATAAATGGAACCTTGAATACACTGGGTTACATAAGAAGATATACAGTGGTAGGTTCAAACAAACCTGTATACCAGGAAAGAGAACTTGGGTTTCACCCTCTATCAAGAAATAGATAACTACAGTTTCCTTAGGGGTGATGTGTCATGAAGAAATATGTACTATCAAAAAATAGGGCAAAATGGAATACACTGATTGGGGCAGTGGACACTCATGGAGAAAAATTAGTTAGAATGCAACAATGCTTTAGCATTATATAGGAAAGAGGAAACTAAATTGTCAACACAACTGAAATGAGAATGGTGACAGTCAGAACAGAGAGCCTGGAACAGGTGTCAGAACATTTGGTAAACTGTTTGAATGTTACATGTGGGATAGGAAGGAATCAAAAGTGACTGAATAAGATCTCTGACCTTTGCTTTGGGGAGAACTCATTCCTCTAGAATGAAACTGTGTCCACATAGCCTTTTTAATGGAATAGTGATAGCACTTTACAGTTGATACTGCTGAATACTGACACGTGACAGTTCTTCAATCACTTTATATTTTTCTTTTATGAAAATTTAACAGAATTGTTATTATACTTCTCATTTTAGAGATGAGAACACTGAGTGGTACAGTTATGTCCTAAGAACACATGATAGCAAAACCCGGGAGTCGTACTGAGTTATGTGACTTTACTCTTTCTATTGCTCTATTATGCATTTCAAAGTGTAGCATTTTAGAGTAAATTCCTTACAAGTCTGTATAAGTATGTTAAGGAGAAAATCCTGAGGACAAAAACAGTGAACTGCAATGCTTAAGGACCTTTCAAGTTTAAATTTCCCCAATGCATAAGTGACATTATTTTAATGAAAATATTAATATATTAATTTAGAACTAAAGTGATTGTTAATATTTATACTCAATGCATTCATGCATTCTTATTCTGCCCTGAAGGTGAGCAAAGCATACACTATTTTTTTTTAATTTTTTAATTTATTTTTTTTTATTTTTGACAGGCAGAGTAGACAGTGAGAGAGAGAGAGAGAGAAAGAAAGGTCTTCCTTTGCCGTTGGTTCACCCTCCAATGGCCGCTGCTGTCGGCGCGCTGCTGCCAGCACACCGCGCTGATCCGATGGCAGGAGCCAGGTACTTATCCTGGTCTCCCATGGGGTGCAGGGCCTAACGACTTGGGCCATCCTCCACTGCACTCCCTGGCCACAGCAGAGAGCTGGCCTGGAAGAGGGGCAACCGGGACAGAATCCGGTGCCCCGACTGGGACTAGAACCCGGTGTGCTGGCGCCACAAGGTGGAGGATTAGCCTAGTGAGCCGCGGCGCCGGCAGCATACACTATTTTTAACATTTTTTTTTAAGTTGTATTTATGTTTTTATTTATTTTCATTTGAAAGACAACCAGAGAGAGAGAGAGTGAGAGAGAGAGGAAGAAAGAAGACAAGATAGAGTGAGTGAGTGAGAGACCTCCCATCTATTGATACCCTTCAAATAGTGGAAACAGCCAATACTGGCACAGGTTCTAGCCAGAAGCCTGGAGCTACATCCAGACCTCCCACATGGGTTGCATGAACCCAACTATTTCAGCCATCACCTACACTTTCCCAGGCTGCATATCAGGAGGAAGTTATATTGGAAGCAGAGTAACCAGATACTAGCACCAGGCTCTCCAATATATCCTAAATGTCAACTTAATTGATGCAATAATATCTGCCCCTATAGTCATCATTTTACAGGGTATGACAATTAAGCTTGTAGGCTGATGACAGATGACATCCAATATCATGCATTCAAAAACTTGCAATAATAGATTCAGATGCCAATCTCCAAACAACCCCTAGTTTTGTGTTTTGTTGTTTATAGCCCTTGTCTATATTTATGCTAAACTAGAGTCTTAAAAAGCTCCTGGGTCTTAGCTTTGGCCTGGCCCAGAACTGGATGTTGTGACCATCTAGAGAGAGAACCAGTGGATTAAAGATCTTTCTCTGTCTGTCCCTCTCTCTCTCTCTGGCTCTGGTATTCAAATAAATAAATAAACAAATTAAGAAATAAATAAATATTTAATAAAAATAAAATAAGGAAAGAAAGGGAGAGATGGGGGAAGGAAAGAGGAATTGTATATCATTTTATGCTTAGAATTCTATCTATGAACTATATTGTATCTGTTAAAAACTAAAAATAAAATTTAATTTAAAAATAAATTAATTAAAAGAGTAGAAAGCTTGGAAGAGAGAGATCCAGTGTTTTAGAGTTAACTAAGAATCTTCAAGAATTCAACTGAGTAGAGATTATAAGTGTGAGCAAAACATACAAAGCTGGGCCTGAATCACCCAAGGATTAACAGGAGAGTACCTGGCACTGTCAGAGGTCAGGAATAATGCCAGCCCCCACCTCTCAGCAAAGAAAAACACAAAATTAGTGGGGCATTGATGTTGGATTAGTAGTAGGAAGTAATTAGCCATGAGATTATTGCTGTTCCAATCCTACCCAAAAATAGTCATACAAAGATGCAAAAGGATACAATTATTTACAAGATACTCAACTCTGGTCTGGAACAAAGCTCAAGAATATTTATGTGCCTATAGATCATCAAACACCAAAAGGGTAAAGTTTCAGCAGTGATGATTGTTCACTATATTGATGGAGATAATGATTTCTTGGTATCAAATCTATCAAATTACATACATTAATTATGTTTAATTTATTTTATGTGAATTATATCTCAATAAAGTTCTTAAAAGTATATCTATCACCTGTTTTTTCAAAGGAAGCTAATATGTAAAGATTTTTCAAAAAAGTTTGTGACAAAAAAAATTCAAAGAAATTTATTTGATTGCAAACAGTAATTGAAATCCATGGATACACAGAGTATCCAAAAATTCATGGAAAATGTGCATTCTGACAAAAGCTCCAAAGACATTACATTTTGCATGAAAATATGTCATTATATATATGTATTTATAAACTTTATTTATAGATATATAAGTATATATAAAATATAGCAAAGAAACAGAGAGAGAGAGAGAGAGAGAGAGAAAGCAGTCACATTTCCTGGTTCACTCCCCAAATGCTAGAAGTAACCTGAGGCAAGGGAATCATAACCAGGAGTTAAAATCTCAGTGTGGGTGTCATATGGCAGGGACTCAAGGATTTGAACAAGCTGGTGTAAGACAGAGGTAGGACTCAAACTGGCAGGATGCAGGTATCCCAAGCAGCATCTTAACTACCATGCCTAACACCAATAATAAACTTATCTTTCAATTTCATTTTCCATGAACTTTTATGAAGTGCCCTTGTAGATTAGACATATGTCTTAGTTTTCCTTTTTCCAATTTGCTTCTCTTTCGATAATTCATCCCTTGCTTTCTTTCCTTTAACTTTTGTTTTTTTATTTATTTTTTTAACTTTTATTAATTAAATATAAATTTCCAAAACAGCTTACGGATTACAATGGCTTCCCCCTCCCCATAACTTCCCTCCCACCTGCAACCCTCCCATCTCCCGCTCCCTCTCCCCTTCCATTCACATCAAGATTCATTTTCAATTCTCTTTATATACAGAATCTCAGTTTACCATATATTAAGTAAAGATTTCAAGAGTTTGCAACCACACAGAAACACAAAGTGTAAAATACTGCGTGAGTACTAGTTACAGCATTAATTCACAATGTACAACACATTAAGGACAGAGATCCTACATGAGGAGTAAGTGCCCATTGACTCCTGTTGTTGACTTAACAAATTCATACTCTTGTTTATGCTGTCAGTAATCACCCTAGGCTCTTGTCATGAGTTGCCAAGGCTATGGAAGCCTTTTGAGTTTGCCAACTCTGATCTTATTCCGACAGGGTCATAGTCAAAGTGGAAGTTCTCTCCTCTCTTCAGAGAAAGGTACCTCCTTCTTTGATGGCCTGTTCTTTCCACTGGGATCTCACTCGCAGAGATTTTTCATTTAGGTCTTTTTTTTTTTTTTTATTTGCCAGAGTGTTTTGGTGTTCCATGCCTGAAGTACTTTCATGGGCTCTTCAGCCAGATCTGAATGCCTTAAGGGCTGATTCTGAGGCCAGAGTGCTGTTTAGGATATCTGCCATTCTATGGGTCTGCTGTGTATCTCACTTCCCATGTTGGATCGTTCTCTCCCTTTTTTATTCTACCAGTTAGTATTAGCAAACACTAGTCTTTTTTTGCGATCTCTTTGACTCTTAGTCCTTTCATTATGATCAATTGTGAACTGAAATTGATCACTTGGACTAGTGAGATGGCATTGGTACATGCCACCTTGATGGGATTGAATTGGAATTCCCTGGTACATTTCTAACTCTACCATTTGGAGCAAGTCCAACTGAGCATGTCCAAATTGTACATCTCTTCCCTCTCTTATTCCCACTATTATATTTAACAGAGGTCACTTTCCAGCTGGTTTTTTGAAAAAATAAATAAAATTGACACACCATTGGCCCAACTAACTAGAAAAAGAAGAGAAATAACCCAAGTCAATAAAATCAGAGATGAAAAAGGAAATGTAACAACAGACACCACAGAAATAAAAAAAAGCATCAGAACTAACTACAAAGAGTAGTATGCCAGCAAACAGGGAAATCCATCAGAAATTGATAGATTCCTGGACACATGCAACCTACCTAAATTGAACCACAAAGACACAGAAAACCTAAACAGACCCATAAATGAGACAGAAAGCCAGCATCACCTTAATTCCTAAGCTGGAAAAAGGTGCAGCATTGAAAGAAAATTACAGACCAATATACCTGATGAACACAGACGTAAAAATCCTCAATAAAATTCTGCCCAATAGAATGCAACAACACATCAGAAAGATCATCCACCCAGACCAAGGGGGATTTATCCCTGGTATGCAGGGATGGTTTAATGTGCACAAATCAATCAATGTGATACACCACATTAACAGACTGCAGAAGAAAAACCACATGATTATCTCAATAGATGCAGAGAAATCATTCAATAAAATACAACACCTTTTCATGCTGAAAACTCTAAGCAAACTGGATATAGAAGGAACATTGCTCCATCCAATCAAAGCAACCCAGCCATCCCACCCCATGGAATTTACCCAAAGGAAATTAAATTGGCAAACAAAAAAGCTGTCTGCACCTCAAATGTTTATTGCAGCTCAGTTCACAATAGCTAAGACCTGGAATCAACCTAAATGCCCATCAACAGTAGACTGGATAAAGAAATTATGGGACATGTACTCTATTGAATACTATACAGCAGGAAAACAAAACAATGGAATCTGGTCATTTGCTACAAAATGGAGGAATCTGGAAAACATCATGCTGAGTGAAATAAGCCAGTCCCAAAGGGACAAATATTATATGTTCGTCCTGATCAGTGACAACTACCTAAGCACCAAAAAGGAAACCTGTTGAAGTGAAATGGACACTAGGAGAAACAGTGACTTGATCAGCCCTTGTCCTGACTGTTGATGAACAACTTAATACTTTATCCCTTTTAGTATTTTTTGTTCTAATTAATACTTTTATGCTTTAACTTTCAGTTTTCACATATTTCCTCCTTCCTTTCTAAACATACTCTCCTTAATTACATAAAATAGCTCTGGAAAGCTGAGTAAAGTCAAATTTTCACTTAATTCCCCACCTGTTGTCATTGAAAATCGCCATACTCATGGCCTGTGTGATAGATATGCTGAGCAAAAATCCTTGAGGTTAGGAGGCAAAAGTTTCAAGTTCATGCTTTATCTTTTTCCACCTGTGTGATCTTAAGCAAATTACTCACGCTTCTCAGTGATTTCTTCATCTGCAAAACAAGAATAATTAGATACTTTCTTTAAAAATAGTATGTGGATTAAATATAGATAATATAGATTTTGAAGCAAGACTCTCTTTACTTTGAGCCTCAATTTCCTAATCAGAAAGAAGGATATGAGGAAGAAAGGAAGGGAGGAAGGGAGGAAGGGAGGAAGGGAGGAAGGGAAGAAGGGAGGAAGGGAGGAAGGGAGGAAGGGAGGAAGGGAGGAAGGGAGGAAGGGAGGAAGGGAGGAAGGAAGGAAGGAAGGAAGGGAAGGGAGGAAGGAAGGAAGGAAGGAAGGAAGGAAGGAAGGAAGGAAGGGGACAGAAAGGAAGAAATAAGAAAGGAAGGAGGGACGTGTAAGGAGATAGTGGAGAGAGAGATTATAGCTATCTTCTATAAAGAATAAAAGAAGGATTAAATTTATATAAAGCACCTAACATTTCTGGCCATTAATATGAATCATGATAATTTTCTTTTTCTTTGTAAGAAAAGATTTTTCTATTTCTCTTTGATGTAGAAGATCTAATAAGGCGTTCAATAATGTTACAGTTCAAAGACATCATAGAAATAATTTAGTTTCAAAACTCTTTTTCTATAGTTTTAGAAAGATGAGATCCAAAAACCCAAAAAGGGAATTGGATAGTTCAAGACTGCTTAGAGATTTGTGTGTTGCTCAAACCATGGTATTTTTGTGCCATGAACTGTGCAAGATTGAACTGAAACTCCCTTATATGTCTGACACTAATCTGTAACTCTAGGCTCACTTCATCACTATCGTTTGCCATGAGGAGCCAATTCTTTCCCCCTGCTGCTCATTTTCAGTCTGACTGCTCAGAATAATGAGGTCTAACTGAAAATCTCAAGTTTTTCTCAGTCATTGTAACTTTTTATTTATGTCTTTGGCTGAGCTGCCTTCAGGCAATAGAAATCAAGTTGAGACCTATCCTTTCCAAGTACCAGCCAAGTTCTGCATTTTTAACAACATCATTTCATCAGATATTGAACAGTTCTCTGATTGGACTGAATAAATTGTCAGAATAGAGTTGAAATATGTCACAATTTGACCAAAAAAAAAAAAAAAAGAAAGAAACAGCTTGAGCAGTCACTGGGCAGGTAGGGGCAACAATGAATTTGCTTCCTGGAATGATCCAGGGTTGGTCTGTACAGGGATAGGCATGGATTTCATTACATCTTGAGTAGGAATTACATAACTCAGTGGGGTCCCTCACTAATTAGAGTCATACAGGCAGAGTCAACTGAATATTTCATCAACACTTTCTCAAGTCCTACGGGTGTGGAGAGAAGAGATGTCAAATTCTGACTGGAAAAATGTGAGCAGAGAAACTATGGAAAGGAAGTGCCTTTCTATATCTTGTCTAATTGAGATAGACCTAAAGAATAGACTACAATGGTCTTTTCAGCCATCTAAGAATTTTCTGAGATACCATTATCTCTCTTTCATAGATGAAGAAACTGTATTTTAGAGAACTGCAATGATCTGCCAGAAAGCATGGGTCTACTGATTGCAGTTGATCATTTTATATCTCAAATACCATAATAATACCAATATATATTGCCAAATATATATGTATTAGTATGCACATTAGGAAAAACAGTTAATATCATTAAGAGAAAATAGCATATAGCTATTTGTATCTAATTTATAGATATGATCATTGTACTGTATTTAAAGCATGAGCAGCTTGACTAATTCATCTTTGTTTCCGTATTCTCATCTCCTTTCACTTTCCTAAACTTTGAATTTCTAAGTGCTCTAAAAGAACCAACTGATATTAAATGAAGTTCAGTACAAGCACCATCAGGGAGGACCACAAATTAAAACTCAAAATCAAAATTTCTATTTGCTGAAATAACTAGCATTTATTTAGTACCTTGAAGATTGACAAGATTATTCTTCTACATACTTTCATTCATCCTCATTGAAATGCTACGAAAGAATAGGTTTAATCTTTTTTTTAGATTAAATTGAAACATGAGTAGACAGAGGAAAGTGCTTTGTAACACAGATAGGAAACCTCATTCTCCAAATTGGGAATGGAAGACTGGAGAGCATAAGCAATCTTAGTTACTCAGCCAGTAGATGTGGATTCTGAGACACTGATTTGGCATTCTCTATCTTTAATCCACATCATTTCTGCTGCAACAGTTTTCTTCCCTCAAAGTAATCAATAAATTTTTCTGTCACTATTACTCTCTAAGAACTTCACCAGACCTAGAATACACTCATTGTGGACTCTTCTCACCCTTGGAATTGTTGATTCTTCTTAAATTTGGTCAATACAAGTATTACAGCTGATACATTTTAGTTAGGGTCAACTTTTGTGATAAGTATTTGATAAGACTGCAAAAATGGCCACAAATTATTTTGTAAATGTTCTACCACACTGACAGTGAGCTGGCCTTGTAACCTCTTTGGCAGGACATGGGTAAATGACTAGAAAAAAAATTTTAAAAAGTGTTTGTAGGTTTGTAGCTAGTGCTGTGGCATAATAAGTTACAGCTCTGGTTCAAGTCCCAGGTGCTCCACTTCCGATACAGCTCCCTACTGATGTGCCTGGGAAAGCAGTGGAAGATTAACCCAAGTGCTGGGGCCCCTGTGTTCTCTGTGGGCACATGACTCATGTAGGAGACTTAGAAAAGCTCCTGGCTCCTGGCTTCATATCAGCCCAGCTCTGGCCATTGCACCCACTTGGGGAGTGAACCAATAGATGAAAGACTCTCTTTTTCTGTCTCTGTGTTCCTCTCTCTGTTTGTAATTCTGCCTCTCAAATAAATAAATAATTTTTTATAAAAGTGTATATATATATATATATATATATATGAGGACAAACTCTATATTGTTGCAATCTGTGCCAGTAAATTTCTTGGTGAAATGTGGAACACATTGTGTCTCAGGAATCCTTGATTGCTGGGTATCTAGATGTCACACTAGGGTAAGGTCATTCTTGATCCCCTAGCCATTAGCTGATATCAATTGACTCGAAATAGACAAAGAGGCCCAGAAGTGATCTGCTATGCCAGCCTAGACCAGAAGAACTGTGCAGATATCCTACATAGGCATAAGTTGCCTATATAGGGATAGTTGCAAGCCACCAAATTTCAGTGTGTCATTGATATATCAAAAGCTAGCTAATGTGGAAGGCCTCTGCTTATATCCCAGCAGATATTTGCTTTGAAGAGCAGTGTTATTCTATAGTTTTCTCAAGCTTGATGCACAGTCACTTCCTTCTTCTAATGGATTCTTTGAATTTCTGAAAGAGAGTATAAATTTACTGATTACAGCAAATGCCCATTTTCAATGTCACTATAACCTTCAATGAAGGGTATATATTAATTTAAATGCTGATACAATAGCTTTGCTTATTTATTTTACAGTTGTATGGGATATTTCTTTCAGTATTGTCTTAAAGACTTTCACTTGAAAGTAGGTCGTGAATAATAGGTATTCTTTTAAATATTTGTATTTATTTATTTGACAGGTAGAGTTATAGACAGTGAGAGAGAGAGAGAGAGAGAGACAGAGATAAAGGTCTTCCTTCCATTGGTTCACTCCCCAATTGGGGGCTGCGCCAATCCGAAGCCAGGAGCCAGGTGCTTCCTCCTGGTCTCCCACGTGGATGCAAGGACCCAAGCACTTGGGCCATCCTCCACTGCCCTCCCAGAGTACAGCAAAGTGCTGGACTGGAAGAGGAGAAACCGGGACTAGAACCAGTGCCCATATGGGATGCTGGCACCACAGGCAGAGGATTAACCAAGTGAGCCATGGCGCTGGCCCCTTAAATATTATTTTTTAACTTATTTGAGAGAGAGGTGGAGAACAGGGGGAGAAGAGTGAGATAGAGCATCCCCACTGTTTTAGGACCCAAAAGTCCAAAATTACCTCATGTTTGGGGCAGGAGCTGAAGGCTTAGAACTCAATCCAGGTTTCCCACATGGTGACAGGAATCCAATTATTTGAGCTATCATCATTGCCTCCCAGGGCCTGAACTAGCAGGTAGCTAGGAGTCAGGAGCCCAAGCCAGCTCTAATGAAGATATAGGGTTAGATACCATACTGGATGCAGGCATCTTAACCTGTGTCTTAATCACTAGGCTAAGTGCCTCTCCTATAAAATATATTATTAGAGCTAAATGCAGAAATTGCTTATTTTTCTATTTATGTTTTCATATGGAAATATATGGAAATATAAGAACATACACTTATCATGTATGTGAAGATTATTGGGAGCATTGTCTCAAAGTTTAGTTTGTTTGGTGTATCATCGATTTATTTGCATAGGTATTGAGGGGCATCTCAAATAAAAAAAAAGTCATCCCTTAGAAAAATTGCTATTAAACTGTTTCTTACTTGGGTGACTAGATTGCTTCCTTGAGGATGAGTTTAAGCCATTATTTATATTATCTTCAGTCACATAGGTCAGGGTAGCTATGTCCTGCATTTACCTTTAGCTCCATACTTAGTTCTTCATTCTCAATCTCAGAAGTACAGCATGAAACATGCCATTGTCAGCATAGCACTGTGGTTCAGAATGTGAAACTGTCCAGGGTCAAGTTGGTACTACCACTTGCTTGGAAATTCACTTAGTATTTGTAACTTCTTCACAGGATTATTGTGAGTGTTAAGATAATGGGTATAAAATAGTTATCATGTACCTTATATAGAGTGCATTGCCAGGAAATCACTGCTTTGATTCTTTCATGTATTCCAGTTGTATTACATGTATACATGTATTCCATTATTCAGGGACAAAGTAAATCAGTGAAAATAATTATCGAACTTTCATTCATCAGCCGGCTAAACTTCCTCTCACTCCACATATCAGACAAAACTCCTAACTGGGCCCCTCCCCCACGCCTTTTTTAAGATTTATTTTATTTATTTGAAAGAGTTACACAGAGAGAGAAGGAGAAGCAGAGAGAGAGAGAGAGAGAGAGAGAGAGAGAGGTCTTCCACCTGCTGGTTAACACCCCAGATGGCCACAACGGCCAGAGCTGAACCCGTCTGGAGCCAGGTGCCAGGAGCTCCTTCCGAGTCTCCCACATGGGTTCAGGTGCCCAAGGACTTGGACTGTCTTCCACTGCTTTCCCAGGCCATAGCAGAGAGCTGGATTGAAAGTGGAGCAGCCAGGACTGGAACCAGCGCCCATATGGGATGCCGGCACTGCAGGCAGTGGCTTTACCAGGTACACCATAGCGCCGGCCCCTGAGCCCCTTTTTATATAATGTAGTCAGTATTCATAATATCTAGATCTCCACATGTACTGATTAGTGTGGTGTAGAGATAGACACTATAGTTTTTGAAGTTGAATGACTGAATTTAAATACTCACTCAAGAACTGATTCATTACATAACTCTAAGTAAATTATTTTAAATATCTATAACAGTTTCTTCACCCATAAAATGGAGGAAAATAGTATTTTTTCTTTTTTTAAGATTTATTCACTTGTTTGAAAGGCAGAGCAACAGAGAGAGAGAAAGACAGAGAGAGAAGGCATCACACACAGAGAGAGGGAGAATGGGAGAGAGAGAGAGAGAAACTTCCATCTGCTTGTTCACTTCCCAAAAGGAAGCAACAGCCAAGGCTGACCTAGGCCAAAGCCAGTAGTCAGGAATCAGGAATCTACATCAATCTTCCACATTAGTGGCTGGGACCCCAGTAATTAGGCCATCATTGGCTGTCTTTCTAGGCATATTAGCTGGACTAGAAGATGAGCAGCTGGGACTAGAACCACCACTCCAATTTGGATTCCACAATTTTATGGAAAATAACTTCACACTAGTGGAAATAAAATTGAGACTATTAGAGACTATCGTCATAGTTACTATAACTCAGCAACAAGTAAAAGAGATGAGAATATCTGTTATATCTTTCTGATTCTGCCACATCTGTATTTTTATCCAGTAATATTTCAAGATTTCAACTTACTGACCAGATCAAGTCATGGTAGAAATTAAGATATTACTGCTGTTAGTCATACTGAATTGCTTTATTTATTGTAAGTGTTACTTGCCCTGATTTTATTTTAGTAGTAGCTGTTCTACAGTATAAATAAATTCTATAGTAATAGTGCTTAGCAGCCATTTCCAGTAACAATTGAATATTCTATATTATGCAAGACTGCAGACCCTGAGAGACAGGCAGAAATTTCTCTAAATGTAAATATCAGGGCATTGAAGTCCAAAGGTAATTGAAAATTCAATGAGTTCTTTTGATCCAAAAGAGAAGAAAGAGAATGGTACTGTCTAAAGATTATAAATACATAAAAGACACTTTACTTGTGCTAGAACATAGTACACATTTTCATCTCTGTCGCTCTTAGTTGAATGGGATCCAGTATCCGACAGAGCTTTTGGCATTAGGTATTCATTCACTTCTTCATTATACCCAGAATCTACTGTTTTTCAGATACTTGCTGTGATTTATTAAAAAAATATTTCATTAGGTTTTCAGAAACTTATTTGAGAGGCAGAGAAAGAGACAGGGAGAGAGAAAGTTAGACAAAGCTCCTGTCCACTGGGTCATTCGCCAAATGCCTGTTAATAGCTGGAGTTGGGGGTAGGCTGAAGTCAGGAACCAGGAATTAAATCCGGGTCTCCCACATTGGTAAGGATTCTAAATTACTTGAGCCATCACCACTGCCTCCCAAGGTCAGCATTGGCAGGAAGCTGCAATCCAGAGCCAGAGCCAGAATTCAAATCAGGTGTTCTAATGTGGGACGTGAGTGTCTTAAGGGCTCACTGAAACAACTGTTCTTTAACGGAGGCAGTGGCTGACAAAAATATTTAAATTTGAATTCTGTTATTATTTTAAAAATCAAATAAAAAACTAACTGAGAAGATACAATTTTTCAATTATAAGAAAGCCTTCCATCACTACAAAGATTCAAACACATATACCGTACATTTATAATTGCCAGTATCTATAGAATATAAACGACATGACAATCAATTTCTAAGCACCTCAGGTATACTATCTCATTTAATTTTCTAACCAAATTATGAGATAAGTACTAATTATCCCATTTTATATATCAATTAGTTATTATAGCTATTTCCATTTTATAAGGGAGGAAGCCAAGAAATACAAGTTGGGTAAACTTCCTAAATTAACATAACTAGCAAATGGTCTAAGACCTCTGGTAGTCTGGCCACAGCACTCACAGGCATCTAGATACTTAGTGAATTAATTATGCAATGCAGAGCCTTGAGCATAGGAGATATTCAATGAGACACCCTGTTCCTCAGTTTCATGCCCAGTGATTCGTTGTTCTTTATCTCTAGCCAGCCAAGAATATTTGATTTTAGAACCAAACAAAAACCCAGAGGATGTCTAATTTTAGCTTTTTATTATACAGATGAAGCAACTGAGACAATAAATGTGATTTTATTAAGTCATAGCATAGCAAAACTGGACTGTCCTGAAATTGTATGATACTGTTCTACTCTTAATCACACAAATTGATTTCTAATTTAGAAACAACAAAACACATAAAATATCAGCTTTTTAATTTCCAGCATGTATTTATCCTCACATACACATCCAATAATAAATTTTGACTGCAAGTTAACTGGTTTTTACTGGTGCCAATTTCAACCTGAAGCAAAATGCAACGGTATGATTGTCAATCCATGAAAATGAATCACATAGAAGGGAATTACCCTTGCATCCTTAGCTTCCACATAGCCTCCAAGTACCTCTGCATAACAGCTTTCTGGCACACCTTGAAGTTAATTCATATATCAATGAGGAGCAAAGTGTTTACAATAGCCATCTCACAGTGATTCACTATCCCCACTGTTCTTTGTTTGGATTTTGTTTTTAATTTTAGTTTGACATGGCACTTTATTTCTTGTCCAATTTTTCTTTGCAAGATCTCCCTTTCTGTGTACCCAGCACACAGCTAGAAAGTTTCATAGACTTTCCTTTCACCTCCTTTCTAGTGTACCAATAAAATCTCAATCTGTGTTAAAAAATTAATGTTGTTGTGCAGATTGAGTTTAGAAATATTCTTAGGAAAGCTTCCTGTCAGTTTTGGTGATTCCATTAAATCTTCTTAATGGTCCATGTCAAGTCAACCCAATGTTCTTAGAGAAAATGATTTACAGTATTTCTTCTAAGTAAGTATTTGATTCTTTTTTCAGGAAATAGTCTAAAGCTAAAACAATAGAAAATTTGTTTGCTGAATACTAAATTAATTAAAATTCACTGGGTAAAATTCTTTGCATGGAATTTAGTAGGTGTTCATGTTTTCATAAGTACAAGAAATCTAACTTTGGAAATTTAGTCTGCAAACTGACTGCAAGTAGATTTTGCATTTTCTGGCTCACGAGTAATTTTAAAATTGCAAACCTAGGAAGAAGTGATGATCTGGAGTTGGAACTCTGCTCTCCTGTAGTTGTAATCAGAATTTCCTAACAGAATTGTCAATAATCTATTGTTCTCTGGATAGCTAAGAATGCTCATGGATTATTCATGGTTTCTGCATGAGGGTACAACTAATCAATGAGTGAATTCAAACTTCCTCATCTAGGTTTCAGTGTATGAAGTTTTTTCAGTATGCACTGGCAGAAATATTGTCAACTAGGTTTTAGTCTGTGAAATATATTTAATGTTTTCTGGGAGAAAATTTATCAGTATTGGGACCAATCAAGTGTAGGTAGTAAATGCCATGTTGTTACTGTCCAGTAGATTCTTTTTTAAAATTTATTTAATTATTTGATAGGCAGAGCAACAGAGAGAGAGAGAGAGAGAGAGAGAGGAGCACAAATCTTCCATTTATTTGTTCACTTCCCAAATGGCCCCAACAGCCAGGTCTCCATCCTGATTTCCCACATGTGTGGCAGGGACCCAAGTACTTGGGCCATCATCCACTGCCTTCCCAGGCACTTTAGTTGGAAGCTAGATTGGAGTCAGAGCAGCTGGTACTCAAACCAGCACTCTAATATGGGATGCCAACAGCACAAGCAACAATTCAACCCATTGCTCCACAATGCCAGCCACCAGTGGATGCTTTAGACTAAATTATGAGGATGAATCCAAAGAGAAGATTTTGAGTTTCTGGGGAAAGAGTTTCTGATTATTTTTCAATGACCACAAAAAAGATAAAAAGCAAACAGACAAAAAACATTAAAGATCATTAAAATAAAGCATGTGAAAGATAAAGGGGAAAAGTGGAAAGAAAGCATTAAGGCAAGAATGGAAATGATTGACTAAAGGTCACTTGAAGAAAAATGCATCTTGTATAATTTTATATCAAGTACTATGCTCTGAGGCACAGGTTTTGAGGACAGCAGATCCATGAATAATCAATTACAGTTCAATGTGATCAGTACTACGATACAGAAGGTGTTTAAGGTGCTGACAGAACACATACATAAACTCATTTACAATGGTAAGGATCATAGGCTGAGGTGATACCTTAGTTTCTCTTTTTTCTTTTCCTAAGAATCTATTTTTATATTCTTACCACAGTCACATCACTTTGAAGTCCAGTTTCATACAGGATTTCAAATCTATCAACTCTATCTTCTGCTACTGACTTTATTGTTCAAGACTCTATTACAAGAATTTTCACCTTCTTTTGACTTTTTTTTTTTTAATTTTTTGACAGGCATAGTTGATATTGAGAGAGAGAGAGACAGAGAGAAAGGTCTTCCTTTTTCCGTTGGTTCACCCCTCAATGGCCGCTGTAGCCAGTGCGCTGCAGCCTGCGCACCGCGCTGATCTGAAGCCAGGAGCCAGGTGCTTTTCCTGGTCTCCCATGCGGGTGCAGGGCCCAAGGACTTTGGCCATCTTCCACTGTAGTCACAGGCCACAGCAGAGAGCTGGACAGGAAGAGGAGCTACTGGGACAGAATCCGGCGCCCCAACCGGGACTAGAACCCAGGGTGCAGTTGCCGCAGGCAAAGGATTAGCCTATTGAGCCACTGTGCCAGCCTGATTTTTTGACATCATCTGTAGCATTAAGCTCTTTTACTGTAATGTAAATTTAAAATATATTACCTCAAAAAAACAAAAAAGGAAGGAAGGAAGGAAAAAAGAGAAAGAAGAAAGAGAGAGAGAGAGGAGGGAGGGAGAGAGAAAAGGAAGGAGGGAATGAAGGAAGGAAGGAAGAAAGGAAGGAAGGAGGAAAGGAGGGAGGGAGGGAGGAAGGAAGAGAGGGAGGAAGGGAGGAAGGGAGGGAGGAAGGAAGGAAGAGAGGGAGGGAGGAAGGGAGGGAGGAAGGAAGGAAGAGAGGGAGGAAGGGAGGGAGGAAGGGAGGGAGGAAGGAAGGAGGGAAGGAAGGAAGGAGGGAAGGAAGGAAGGAGGGAAGGAAGGAAGGAAGCAAGAGAGAGAAATAAAAAAAGAGGGGCCGGCGCCGTGGCTCACTTGGTTAATCCTCTGCCTGTGGTGCCAGCATCCCATATGGGTGCCGGGTTCTGTCCCAGTTGCTCCTCTTCCAGTCCAGCTCCCTGCTGTGGCCCGAGAAGGCAGTGGAGGATGGGCCAAGTGCTTGGGCCCTGCACCCACATGGGAGACCAGGAGGAAGCACCTGGCTCCCGGCTTCGGATTGGTGCAGCTCTGGCCGTAGCAGCCATTTGAGGGGTGAACCAACTGAAGGAAAACCTTTCTCTCTGTCTCTCTCTCTCACTGTCTGTAACTCTACCTGTCAAATAAATTTTAAAAAATCATTTAAAAAAAAGAACTAAAGAAAGAAAGAGGGAGGAAGAAAGAGAAGGGAAGGGGCCACTGGGAGGGAGAGTGAGGAAGAAAGCAATATTATTATATTCTTAGAATTACATATGCAAAGTATATTGAATCTGTTAAAAACTACAACTAATAAAAAGTTTAAAAAATAAAAATCTATAAGAAAAAAGAGCAAACACCCCCAGGAAGATAAATTATTAAGATTGCTAACTATTATTTTCCCCAATATACATAGTTAAGCCACATTTTAATGACTCTGAAATTATCTGGAAGATACTGATGAACACAAACTGGAAACTGTCATTCTATTTCTTGTTCTGTTGTTATTAATTTTCCTTAAACAAATAAAATTATACACTTAAAATTTTTACTTTGCATTCAAGAACCCTTCCTCAAATTGTTTGAATTTTCCTAGCTTTTCTTGAAAACGGCATAGACACATAGTCTGGTTTCCATGAATCAGATTTATTGACCTGGGACTTTGAATTAGGATCTGTAGCACAAATAAATAGAAGACAGACAGCTGGACACTTATGCAGCAGAAACAGAATTAGAGGGAGTTCCCTTGTAACAAACCATGATTGGGGCTGGACACTTTGGCAATACTATCTATAGTGTTTATACACGAGAGCTGTAGCACCTGTGTATTGACTAATGAACCTGGAGGACTGATCATCTTAGCTGCTAGTTTTAGCTCCCACTTATCTTTCTAGAACTTCTATGAGTTGAATGGTGGATCATCTATTTTTTAAATTTGTTTTCTCTTTCTTTTTGTTTTTCTTTCTTTTTAAAGTGGTGATATCTAAAGATCTTGTAATTCCAGAGAGGTTTTTTTTTATGATTTCTCCTTTAAATGTTACCGTTTATATTCTAATTTCAAGCAGTGCTTTCTTGGTCTTGACCTGGTACTTTATTATCTTGAAGTTAATAATGTGTTATCAGTTTATGGGTATGTCTTATTTATTCTTTAACCACATTACTATAGATTTGTTAACATATTTTATGCCACCCATATGTGGCCTTTGTTTCCTATGAGAGACTATTCTCTGTGGCTAACTCTTCTTTTGTGGAAGAAGATTGCTGTATATAAAGGATTCTCTTTATATTGCCCTTCACAATTCAGAGATATGCTAAAAATATGATTTATAGTCTGCATGTGTAGGCAAGTATTGTTGATTTATATGATAGGGTATTGAATGCAGGTTCACATTTTTTTCACTGAATAATTCCTAAATATTGTATCTGGAGATCTCCTTTTAGAAATATTCAATTACTTTAAAAGAAACTTCCAAATATCCTACCTGACTACTGATATTTCAAGTTCTGGAGAGAGATGGTGTTGCAGAGTCTGACTTACACTGAGTGGCCCTCCTCTCAGTCTTACTCATCCAACTTTCCCTGATTCTGCTGCACCTTTTGCTACAAACTGGGAGATTACTTAACTCAATAAAGTCAGTTAAAAAACCTTATACCTGATTCTGTCAGGTACAGAAGATGGTCAAATAACATCCTAAGAGGGCTTTTAGCCACCTCCACTTCTCAGCTCAAAACATCTTCTAGCTTTCAATTCTCATAAGTACATTAGAGCTGTGATCCTCTTAGGAGTTCTGTATGGGAATCCGCAGCTTCTGGTTCAGTGGGCATTGAGTTGCAACTCCCTCTGCTCCTAGAAATACTACTTCACTATATGCATTCCATCTTCAAAAAAGTATGAAATTTGCACTGCTTTCTCTTCAGCCATTACCACTGTTCTGTGGGCATCAGCCTTTGCTACCCTTTGTTGTGACTTTTAGGTGTAATCTTAGAATGCATTTAGATAAATATGTGTAGACAATCTGCCATGTTTGATCCATAGTCAATGGAACTGCTTGTCTGAGTCTTAGAGGGTAAGTTTAATTAAATGGACAAGAATGAGAAAGTCCCAGGAAAGACATTCTATATTTTTACAGGGTGGACAGGGAGAGTGAACTACATAGTTTTAAAAGTAAACAATAGAATAAAGTTGAAATAAAATTTATCTAACTGCAGTATTGAAGTTTGCAGAGAAGTTAGAGTTACAAACCCATGTAGATACAAAAACAGAGCCAGTTAGTTCAGGATGTTCCTTCTCATGCTATCATTGGAGCTTCAGTGTCTAGGCAACCAGAGGAGGAGTGTTAGGCGCTGAATGAAGGTTTTAACCATGTTCTGTAACGTACTAACCAAGAATTAAGGCTTTGAAACCACATAGGTGAAAGTATAAATCTTCCTACAGGTGAAGTATGTGAAATCAGAGTCATCATAGGTAAGTTGGCCACCATCTCTTGAATCTGTTGTTATCTACAGAGTGAGGAATAGGATATAAAGAATGAATTTTTTTTTCACAAAGGAAAGATGAGATAATACATATAAAGTGCTTTTAACACAGTTGCTATTTCAAGTAAATGAATAGTTAATAAAAGTCAGTATTTGATTACAATGAGTTAAAATGTGGATGATGGATTGCAATAGTGTGAAGCTGAAAAAAAGGAAAACAGGGAAGTTATTTCAAGAGTCTGAGAAAGAATCAAGACGCATGGGAAAGTACACAGGAAGGAGAAAACCCTACATATGATATATCCTCAGGATACTGGCAAATACGGGGGTGTAAGAGAAAGTTTCAATATACCAACTTGTATTGGAACTTATAAGATGGTCTCATAAATGAAGAAGAATAGGAATTATGGCCTGTGAACTGTGAAACAATTATTTAATTTCACTGAAATTGTTAATCAATTTTCTTTTACTCTGTCATAAAGTTACATCTCATTTTTACTTTCTTAAATAATAATCAATACTATCTCTATAATTGAACCATATTTGCCTAAAAACCTTATTCTTGAGCCAGGACATGAATCTTTATGGGCTTGCAATAAATCAAATTCCTAAAAACTAATTCTTCTCCTCTTTTCTATCCCACAATAGCTACCATATTGTGACTATTCAAACAAATTCAAAAAATGAGAGATTCAGTCATGCAGTCATAATAAGTTCATTAAAAGCATTCAAAAGTCACATGCAGCCATTAGTTACTATGTGAAATAACACAATTATGGACCAATTAAATCAGTGAAGGATGTATATTCAACAGATGTAAATTAATGGGTTGGATTCATTCTTATACTTTTAGTTTTTAATGTTTATTTTTATTTATTTCAGAGATAGAGAGGGAAAGAGAGAGAGAGAGAAGGATTGAGGTCTTCCATAAACAGGTTTACTTCCCAAATGGAAGTAAATCAGGAAGTCCATCCAAGTCTCCCACATGAATGGCGGATCCTCAAGTACTTGATCTGTTATCCACTGCCTCCCAAGGTGGGCATTAACAAGAAGCTGGATCAGAGGCAGGGTAACCAGAATGCACACCAGGCATTCTGATATGAGATGTGGGAGTGCCAAGTGGTACCTCTACCTGTTGAACTACAATGCCTATCACCACTCTTAGAAATTTAAATACCATATGCTGAAGACTGTTGAATCAATTCCTCCAATTATGGAAGATACTTTGTTTAGGAATACTATGCTCTAAATCTCATTTGCTTTCTTACTTTCCTGCCTTCATTTTACAGGCTTTAAAAGTCAATATTCTCTGCTGGCACCACGGCTCACTAGGCTAATCCTCTGCCTTGCAGCGCTGGCACACTGGGCTCTAGTCCCAGTCGGGGCGCCGGATTCTGTCCCGTTTGTCCCTCTTCCAGGCCAGCTCTCTGCTGTGGCCCGGGAGTGCAGTGGAGGATGGCCCAAGTCCTTGGGCCCGGCACCCTCATGGGAGACCAGGAGAAGCACCTGGCTCCTGCCATTGGATCAGCGCTGTGCGCCGGCCGCAGCACCAGCCGCCGCGGCCATTGGAGGGTGAACCAATGGCAAAGGAAGACCTTTCTCTCTGTCTCTCTCTCTCTCACTGTCTACTCTGCCTGTCAAAAATAAAAATAAAAAAAAAAGGTCAATATTCTCTCCTAATATCATATATGACTAGGAGATAGGGAAGAGAAATTTTGTTATGGCTTTTGCCAATGTGAAAAATATCTAACCATTACTTTCCCCTTTATCCTATTTCTCCCAGATTTGACAGTATATATAGATGTGTCTGGGCCCACCCTCCTATATTCATGAGGAAATGAAAAAAAAAAAATCACAGAGCTGCAAACCCTGAATCAACATCAATAGTTACATACCTCTTGACTTTAATTGTATAATAACTTACTATTTAAGTGCTATTATTTCATTATAATGTTGCTTGAAATCAAAGGGCATTCCCAATGGATATTTCAGGTAAATTTTCTGTGTTGTAACAGATATAGTTGCAAAAACCCTGAAAGTTAGATGGGCATTTGGTGTAGAAATTAAGAAGTCACAAGGGTAACCCATACGCAATATCAGAGTAACTAGACACAAGTCCTGGCTCTTCACAATTCCAGTTGTCTTAGATGTATTATGAAACAATTATGCATGAATGTAAAAATAGTTTGTACCCAATAAACATTTTTTATTTCCATCTTTCCATGAACTTTTTGAAGTCCTCCCATAAATATTGAATATGCAAAGAAACTAAAGGATTTGTATTCCATTTAGGGTATATAATGAATATACAGTTGTATACCCTGAGGTTCACAGACTCTAAAATGATCTGAGATGATGACTCACCCATCCAAATCTGTAAAAGAAAATAGGAAAGGCGTTTTGCTGGCAGAATGAGAGCTGTGCCTGTGTAGGGAGAGCAGTAAGACAGAGACTACTGTCTCTGTCTGATGGCTTTGTAAATCTTAGGATGCATGTTTTCCTGTTTGTTTTTACTTTCTTTTATGTAACTGTACATCACAATCAATAAAAGATATTCAGATCAAAAAAGCTCTAACAGAATCCATGTATATTATAAAGCTCCAACTCTACTTGTCATAACATTTTGATCATGACTAAAACATTAATTTTTTTTCTCATTTCATAGGCAAACTGAAGTGTAGAGAATTTTCACTATTTGTGTTATATATGCAGCCCTTCAGAGGCTATGCCAATCCTGGGACAAATCATTGCCCATCAAATGCAGTTTTATTAGTCTCATGACATCAAAATATGCACTACAAATTGTTCCTTATGACATCAGTAAATTTACATCTTCCCACAGAAACTTTTCAAGATTAATGATAGAGAAATATACCATTGAAGATGTTTGTGATGTTGTAGTTTGATTTATATTAAATTATTACAGTTTGCTACGCAACTATAACTTAGCAATTTGTATGATATAGTGAAACTGTTTAGCTCTCTGTGATAGAGAACTGAAATATGGCTAAATGTTAGCTGTCACCTGAGTTTCCAGTTTATCAGGTTTTATTAGTCATCCTGTTTGTGTTGGCATGTGGCTCAATGTAATATGGTGGACATAAAAATTCAAATTATTTATTAAAAAAGCTAAACTTTAAATGTATTTCATTTGAAGGTATTTTAAATAGTGGTAAGAACATTGAACATGAGATTACTGTTTTAATAAGTTTTTGTGCATGCAATATTATTAACTATAGGCACAGTGTTCAGTATATTTCAAGAACTTATTTGAATTGTGTAACTGAAACTTAATTGAAAAGCAAGTCATTTCTCACCATCCAAGTCCCTGGCAATCAACATTCTACTGTTTCTATCAGTTTTACCTCTCTTCTATAAGTAGGATCATGCAGTATTTGTCCTGCAACTAGTTTATTCTACTTAATATAATGTTTTCAAATTTCATCTGTGTCGTTGCATATCACAGACTTAACTTCTTTAAGACTAAATAGCATTTCGTGGTATGTACATTTACCTTATCCATTCTTCTGTTGATAGAAAGTTCATTTGTTTCCATATCCAGGCTACTTTTCAATGTACTGTTGAATTCAGTTTGCTATACTGCTGTTGAGCATATCTGCATCAGTATTTATCAGACACACTGGACAGCAATTTTCTTTTATTGTAATGCCTTTGGCTTATATATCGTGTGATTCCGCCTCAAAAATGAATGTGTAAGTGTTACATCTTATTGAAATTTTACAAAAGTTTGAGTTCATTCTTCTTTAAATGTTTGATAGAATTTTCTTTGTTGCAAGGTTTCTGAATATAGATTCAAGGTCCTTAGCTCTTTTTTTAGTTTCAATTTTATTTTTATTGGGGTTGGAAAAGATACTTAGTATGATTTTAGTCTTCTTAAATATTTAAGCTTTGTTCTGTGAGAAATGTGTGATTTTGGCCACATTTTTAAACTAGTTAATTTCTTTGCATTGTTTGAAAGGAAGAGAAACATAGACACAGAGCTTCATCCACAGTTCTACTCCACACATGCCTGCATTGGCCAGGCCAAGATCAGGAGGTAAGAACTCCAGATTTCCCTTAAGAGTGTCAGGGATGCAGCTACTGAGACATCCTGATTCCTCTCAGAGTCCACTTTAGCAGGAAGTTGAAAGCAGGAGAGCTTAGTCAAAGGCTCCAACTCAAACACTTCTACGTGGAACTTGAATCTCTTACTTACAAATGCCTTCTCCACACAAAATACTCTATGTGTGCTTCGGAAGAATGCGTATTCTGCTGCTACTGGAAGGAATGTTCTGCATGTATCCCTCGGGTCCCTTTGCTCCATAGTGTTGTTCAAGTCACCTATTTACTTATTGACCTGTTTTTTCTGCTATTATTAAAGATGAAATATTGATGTCTCCTACTATTTTCGTATCACAGCTAGTTTCTCACACAGATCTTTCAATATTTGGAGTATATGTGAATATTTCTTCAGAGTCAGTTATTGGAGATTGTTCCTTTTTTTAAAGATTTTATTTATTTTATTTGAGAATTAGAGTTACAGACAGTGAGAGGAAGAAAGAGAAAGGTCTTCCTTCCGTTGGTTCACTCCCCAAATGGCCACAACCATGGGAGTTTGGCTGATCCGAAGCCAGGAGCCAGGCGCTTCTTCCAGGTCTCCCATGTGGGTGCAGGGGCTCAAGGACTTGAACCATCTCCCACTGCTTTCCCAGGCCATAGCAGAGAGCTGGATTGAAAGTGGAGCAGCCGGGACTAGAACTGGTGCCCATATGGGATGCCGGTGTCACAGGCGGGGATTAACCCACTGCACCACGGCACCAACCCTTTGGAGATTGTTCCTTTAATTGTACCGTATTTTTCTGATTCTTTGTGTTTCTTGTAGTATTGCATTGATGCCTGCACATATGAAAAAATAGCCACCATGTACTGGCATTAAGTTGGAAATACTTTCAACGATAAACCCAGCTAGATATTCTAGGCCTTTGATTCTATCTATCCCAGACCCTTGGCATTCAGGTTTTGCTTTGTTTTCATTTGTTTGTTGGTTAATTTTATGTAGTCTGTAATTTCTTGATCCTTCTAGAATCTAATTTTGACTTCAAGAAATACAGAAATTAGCTCCAAGACAGACCCAAACTAACCAGCTCAGGATGCACACAGGAAGTCAGACCTTCACCCCAATCTTTGTCTCCACTTCCAAGGGTAAAATAAGCACAGAAAAACATGGAATGTCATTTTATTCAAATTTGTTGAGTCAGATATCAGGTAAATTAAAAAACAAAGGCACACATTGTTATTGATATGGAAAAAGAGAGATGGCATTTACACCTATTTTGGTGATCAACAGGAAATCCATTTGAATTTACAGAACTAATTGAAGTTGTGAAAAAGTAGTTTTGGAGTAGGTGCAGCATAAAGGTGAAGAGAAAACTGAGGAGTGCAATCCATCCTTCCAGACATGACATGAAAAAGTACATGGTGGGGCTGGCACTCTGATGTTGTAGGTTAATCCTCCGCCTGCAGTGCCGACATCCCATGTGGGTGCTGGTTCTAGTCCCTGCTGTTCCTCTTCCAATCCAGCTCTCTGCTATGGCCTTGCAAGATGGCCCAAGTGCTTAGGCCCCTGCACCCATGTGGGAGACCTGAAAGAAGCTCCTGGCTCCTGGCTTCAGATCGGCACAGCTCAGATCATTGCGGCCATTTGGGGAGTGAACCAGCGAAAGGAAGACCTTTCTCTCTCACTCTCTCCTTCTCTCTGTCTGTAACTCTACCTCTCAAATAAATAAATAAACTCTTTAAAAAAGTACATGGTGATGGAGGTGGGTCTCTTAGAGTAAGTCAGAGAGGCACAAAAGTGCTTAAAGCCAATTGAGTCAGGGAGGTTGTATGCAGCTGTAGATGTGGAGAAGGAAAGAGTTGCATTGGTTCAATGAAGTTTCCTCATTTTATTACATTTTAAAATTAATTAATATATACAGAACAGATTTCATGAATTTCATAGATAGGATTATAATACAAGGATGTTTTTCTACCTCCCTCCCTCCTTAATCCCTTCTTCCCTTTTTTTAAAAATTTTTGTGGTAGCATACTTTCAGTTACATTATAATCACAGGCTCAGTGTTCCTATAAACCAAGAGCTCTACAGGCAAAAAGCACATAGACCACATTCTGCAATGGTACAGACAGGGGATATAGAAAAACAACAGATCATAAGATATCAATTTTTGTACTCTACATGTTAGCTACAACTGTGAGGATATCAGCAACAACAAAAGAAAACACTGTTTTTAGAGGTGAATGTTACATTTAGTTTTTGAAAAACACATAGGTATTTGACTTTTCAGTTTCCAAAAAGTACAAATAAATAGTATATGATAACAAAAAATAAATATGATGTATTAACTTCTGGTACACATACATTGATATAAACTATGTAAAATTTAAAAAGTCTACATCTGTGTATATCCCTTACAATAATAAAGAGGGCTAAACCAATAATATGGCCTCCCTCTGGACATGTTCCAATTCGTACCCCATCCCTCTCCACAGGGGAAAAAAAACAGTGTGGAGCTCATTTTTATTTTTACGTATTTAAAAGAAGAAGCTTTAATACTCATGCAGTAAAAACAAATGTCAATTCGTTCTTCTATTTCGTGAATCTAGTAATAATCCCTGTGTGCTGTGTCCTATGTGGGTGTCTGAGATTCAAGAACAACAAAACAAAATGGAGACACACCTTTATGAAAGTTCTATTCTCATAGCCAGTTTACACCAAGCTTATATACTTCACATGACTGTTCTACTACACATTTTCTTCCTCAACTTGTATATTTCATTTACTATTAATTATTCAAAATACATTTTTAAAATTATTTATTAGTAGTATGTTTAATTTCACTGCCTTAAAGTTTCCATTGTATAAATAAACATATCTATCTCTAACCATTAGGGTAATTTTCAGGTTTTTACTGTGACAAGCACTAGTGATTTGAACATCCATGTGGCTCATGATGTTTTGCTAAGCGTGGAATTGAAAAGTCAATGCCTATACATGTCTTCACCTTCACAAGATAAAACTGAATGTTTTCCTAATATGCTTCAAAATTTATATTCCTATCATCAGTTTCTAAAAATTACATTTATTTCATGCTTTCACAAATATTTGGAATTTTGTCTTGATCGTCATTTGACCAAGCAAGTGAGTACAAGATGTTATCATATTTGGTTTCATTTTCTCTTGATTGTAATTAAGTAAAAATACATTAAATTTTAGTGGTAATTTAATTTCCCTCTTTGTAGAAAAGAAGTGTATGACTTCAGGCCATTTTTCTATGTGGTTGTTTGGCCTTTTTGAAAATGACTTTTGAAAGATATACATATAGCTATTAATTCTTTGGAGGTTATGTATGTGTATTGCAAATATCTCACTAGAAGGCGTGCACCGCAGCTCAATAGGCTAATCCTCCGCCTAGCAGCACCAGCAAACCAGGTTCTAGTCCCGGTCGGGGCGCTGGATTCTGTCCTGGTTGCCCCTCTTCCAGGCCAGCTCTCTGCTGTGGCCAGGGAGTGCAGTGGAGGATGGCCCAAGTGCTTGGGCCCTGCACCCCATGGGAGACCAGGAGAAGAACCTGGCTCCTGCCTTTGGGTCAGCGCAGTGCACAGGCCGCAGCGCGCTGGCCGCGGCGGCCATTGGAGGGTGAAGGAAGACCTTTCTCTCTGTCTCTCTCTCTCACTGTCCACTCTGCCTGTAAAAAAAAAAAAAATCTCACTAGAAAATAAACTTCATGAGTATAAGTTTCTTTCATATTTTTCTTCACTGGTGTATCTGCAGCCCAGAAATGCTTGTCATACAAAGTGCTTGAGGAAAACTTGTTGAATTAATAAAATACATTTTTAGATTTAAAGCATCCACTTACCTGTTTTACATTTGACATCTTATAATGAGAAGCCTTTTATTGGCTTTATATCATAAAGATATTTTCTAATTTCCCTTCTAAAATGTTTTTCTATTCACATGTAAATTAATTTTTAATCTACCTAAACTTAAAATCTCTGTATCATGTGAGATAATACAGTTGTGGAGTTTTTTTCCACGTGCCCAGCATGATTAATCCATACACTTATCTGTCAATAATGACTAGCAAAACAAACATTTTTGTACATCAGATTTCTATTGACGAGTGAAAATATTCTTGTTTTCTCTACTATTCCATTTGTCTATTTCCTTTTCCTAAACCAATTATTTCCAAATTCCTGATTAAATGTTTCATCTCATTTCTGGATAATACTACACAGGATACATGCCTTTATGCTATTTTTGTTTTCTTTAAAAATGGTTTGGCCCTGCTTGGCTCATTACTGTTATATGGTTTTAAAGTCTCACATTCCTTAAAACGAAGAAGGCATAAGTTTATAAAATTTATTTATGAAACCCGGTCATTTGCAACAAGAAGGAGGAATCTGGAAAATACTATGCTGAGTGAATTAAGCCAGTCCCAAAGGGACAAATATCATATGTTCTCCCTGATGGGCAACAACTAACTGAGCACCAAAGGGGAAACCTGTTGAAGTGAAATGGACACTATGTGAAACAGTGACTTGATCAGCTCTTGTCCTGACTGTTGATGTACAATGTAATACTTTCTCCATTTTAGTATTTTCTCTTTGTTTTGTTCTAGTACTATTGGTTGAACTCTGTGATTAACACACAATTATTCTTAGGTGTTTATATTTTAACTGAAAAGTGATCCCTGTTAAATGTAACAGTGGGAATAAGAGAGGGAGGAGATGTACAATTTGGGACATGCTCAATCGGACTTGCCCCAAATGGTGGAGTTAGAATCGTGCCAGGGGATTCCAATACAATCCCATCTAGGTGGCATGTACCAATGGCATCTCACTAGTCCAAGTGATCAATTTCAGTTCACAATTGATCACACTGATAGGTCTAAGAGTCAAAGGGATCACACAAACAAGACTAGGGTCTGCTAATACTAGATGATAGAATCAAAAAGGGAGAGAACGATCCATCATGGGAAGAGGGATACACAACAGACTCATAGAATGGCAGATGTCCTAAATAGCACTCTGGCTTCAGAATCAACCCTTAAGGCATTCGGATCTGGCTGAAGAGCCCATGAGAGTATTTCAAGCATTGAAAGCCAAGACACTCCGGCAAAAAAGAAACAAACAAACAAACAAACAAACTAAATGAAAGATCTCTGTGTGCAAAATCCCAGTGGAAAGAACAGAGACATCAAAGAAGGAGGTACCTTTTTCTGAAGGGAGGAGAGAACTTCCACTTTGACTATGATCCTGTCAGAATAAGATCGAAGTTGGCAAACTCAAAAGGCTTCCATAGCCTTGTCAACTCATGACTAGAGCCTAGGGAGATTACTGACACCATAAACAAGAGTGTCAAATTGTTAAGTCAACAACAGGAGTCACTGTGTACTAACTCCTCATGTGGGATCTGCCCTTAATGTGTTGTGCAATGTGAAGTAATGCTATAACTAGTACTGAAACAGTATTTTTTCACTTTGTGTTTCTGTGTGGGTGCAAACTGATGAAATCTTTACTTAATCTATACTAAATCGATCTTCTGTATATAAAGATAATTGAAAATGAATCTTGATGTGAATGGAATGGGAGAGGGAGTGGGAGATGGGAGGGTTGCGGGTGGGAGGGTAATTATCGGGTGGAGCCAAGGTAATCCATAAACTGTACTTTGGAAATTTATATTTACTAAATAAAAAAGTATTTATGAGGGCAGAGAGTGAGAGAAAGAGAGATACTGACTCACATCTGCTGGTACACTTCCCAAATGCCCACATGGTAAGGCTGGGCAAGGCAGAAGCTAGGATTGTAATTCAGAACAGGTCCTCCAGGTAGGTAGTAAGAGGTGGCAAGAGAACCAGCTGCCTGGGCATCACTGCTGCCTCTCTGGCTCTGCATTAGCAGAGGCCAGAGCCAGGTATTGAAAGGCCCTGTGACACGCTTCAGGCATTTTAATTGTTAGATTAAATATCTGCTCCACCATGAGTTTTTTAGTGGGATTTTATTGACATTAAAAACCCCCAAATTTAAATAAAAATACATGTATAAAATTTTGAGATGCTTTACAGAGAATGAAAGTATATTCTTTCACCTATTTTGTTTTTTTTTAAAAGTCCTTCAATATTTCCTTTTTCATTTTACAATGAGATTTTGCACTTTCTTGATTAGCTATATTCCTACAGATCTCACAACTTGTTATTATGTAAATTGTATCAATTAAAAATTATAATTTTCATTTGTAGCTATTTTACAAAATTACCACTGATTTTTATATACAAATTATACATCTAGTCACCTTGGTAAGCATTCTAGTTTTTAAGATTTTTATTTTTATTTATTTGAAAGACAGGGTACAGAGAGAGGTAGAGACAGAGAGAGAGGTCTTCCATCTGCTGGTTCACTCTCCAGATGGCAGCAATGGCTGGAGTTGCGCCAATCCGAAGCCAGGAGCCAAGAGCTTCTTCAGGGTCTCCGATGTGGATACAGGGGCCCAAGCACTTGAGCTATCTTCTACTGCTTTTCCAGGCCATAGCAGAGAGCTGGATAGGAAGAGGAGCAGCTGGGACTAGAACCGGTGCCCATATGGGATGCTGGCACTTCAGGCCAGCTTTAACCCGCTGAGCCACAGCACTGGCCCCGGTAAACATTCTTATTTATAAAAATTTATAGGTTATTTATTTGCAAATATTGATGGTTTTGCTTCTTGTTTGGTGATTTTTCATAATGTTTATTTTTTTCATTTTCTTGAAATTCAGAGAGAAAGAGAGAGGGGGAAAGAGAGAGAGAGACTGAGAGATCCTTTACTGTCAGGAGTGAGCAAGGCTAAAGCTAGGAGATTCCATCCCAGTCACCTATGTGGATGGCAGGGACTCAGGTACTTGAGTCATCTGCTGTCTCCCAAGGGCATTAACAAGAAAATGGATAAGAATAGGAGTAAACCGGACATGAAATACAGCTACAATACTGGATGCAGGCATCCTAAGCAGCAGCTTATCTTGCTGTGCTGCAATGATCACTCCTGCTTCAAGATCTTTACACAATTCATTAGGTTGCCTTTTCCCTCGTGTTTACCCTAATGGCATGAATTTCTGATAAATTATTTAAAAGAATAGAGTTCATAAGCATCTCAACTTCCCTCTTTTAGGAATCCACTTTGTAATAGTTTTTGGTAGCTGATCTCTGTAAGATTCAAGAAATCCTTTTTATTTGTTATCAGTAAAGGTATCTTGGATTGATTTTTGCTGCTATGCTTATTCACTAAATCACCAAATCATCTCCTGTTCCATGCAGGTAATCGTATTTTCTCTATTTTCATCAGTTAGTGTGACAGGTTTCATTATTAATATTAAATCTAACTTGCATGCATGGTAAATGCACCTTGCTCAGGAGTTATATCTTTTATTCCTTATGGGATTCATCTGGATACTACATATTTCATAATGTGCATGGTAATGTCATTAGTGTTATGCTTTTCTTTGTGTTTATATGTATTTTATTTTGCCAAATATGAATTTTAAAATATTCCATTTTTCCTTGCCTTTGGCTAACATTCATACTTCCATTACTTCCTATTTTCTTTATTGAATTTAATTATATTCTCATTAATTTTTAGTATTTCTTACCTTATTAGGATAACCACTACATGCTCTATATTTCTCTTAAAGTTTAGCATCATATTCATGTTAGGAAAAAAAGCACAGGCTTAATTATTAGTTTAGTTCTGGGCATTTAAAACTTTATTATGATTTCACTTATGATCTATCTATTTATCTATCTACCTACCTACCTAACTGTAGTTTCAATGTGTTTTGATAATTTCTAGACTGATTTGGGGTAAAGTTATCTCATATTTTCTGATTTCTAGTTTAATTGCACATTGTTAAAACAATATGATAACAGTATTTCAGTTCATTAAGACTCCACTTGGGGCCCTGGTTGTGTTGCAACTCTTGTTACGCCAGCATCCTATATCAGCATGCCAGCTGCAGTCCTGGCTCCTCTCCTTCCAATCCAGCTACCTGCTTTTTTTTAAAGATTTTTTTAAATTTATTTGATATAGTTACAGAGCCAAGTAGATACAGAGAGAGAGAAAGGTCTTCCATCTGTTGGTTCACTCCCCAAATGGCCACACTGGCCAGAGCTGAGCCAATCCGAAGCCAGGAGCCAAGAGCTTCCTCCAGGTCTCTCACATGGGTACAGGGACCCAAGGACTTGGGCCATCCTCCTCTGCTTTCCCAGGCACATTAGTAGGGAACTGGATCAGAAGTAGAGCAGCTGGGACTCGAATCAGAGCCAATATGGGATGCCGGCACTGCAGACAGGGACTATAACCTGCTGCACCACAGCGCCAGCCCCTCAATCCAGCTCCCTGTTAATGTGCCTGGGCAGCAGCAGCTGATAGCCCTAATAGTTGGGCCTCTACCACTGATGTTGGGGACTGAAATGGGGTTCTTGGCTCCTGGCTATTAGGGAGCTCCTTCTTTTTTTCCGCTGCTCTCCATCTCTCCCTTTCTCTCTGTGTCACTCTGCCTTTCAAATATTTGAAACATTAATCTTTAAAAAAGGCTTTTCTTGGAGTCAGTACTGTGACATGATGGGTTAAGTGTCAGTTTGTGGTGCCAGCATCCTATACAGGCATCAATTTAAGTCCTGGATACCCCTCATCCAATCTAGCTCTTTGCTTGTGGCCTGGGAAGGCAGTGGAAGATGGCCCAAGTGCTTGGGCCTAGCCCCTGCATGGGAGAACTGGAAGAAGCTCCTGGCTCCTGGTTCAAACTCGCTGAGCTCCGGCCATTGCAGCCATTTGGGAGCTGAACCAACAGATGGAAGACTTTTCTCTCTGTCTCTCCCTCTCTCTATCTGTAACTTTGCCTCTAAAATAAATAAATACAACCCTAAAAAACAAATAAATAAAAATTAATAGAAGACTTTGCTTTATAACCAGAATCAAAATTATTTTATAAATGTTTTATTTTTGATATACAAAAATATTTTTCTAATTATGGTATATGCAATGTATATATTGTAATTCAAGCATGTTAAATTTGTTCTATATTGATAAATATTTATCTTATATATTCATAAAAAATTTGATCAAGAAAGTTATGTAATTATGTTTTATGACTTTATGATTTCTCTTTTGGTTCTGTCATATATACACTCTTCAAGTATGTATGTGTTGTGCATAATACATATATATTATTTTATATTTGGATATATGTAATAGTTCTTTCATAAATGTATAGATATGTTTCTATTTTAAACTATTTTATTAGGTTCATATAACTTGTTTATTCTTTCTGGCAATTGAATGCACTATTCATATTTCTTAGTCACTCATAGTGTTTCCTTTTCAAAATAAGCTTGATTTTAAAACAATTTTAGATGTGTTGAAAACTTGTGGAGACAGTATGAGTTTCCTCATCCATTTTCCCTACTGTTAATATCTTATAAAGAACCAATTTTTATATAATAGCATTACCTGAAGTCCATAATTTATTCAGATTTCCTTACTACTTCTCTAATGTCATTTAGTTTTCGTTATTCCAGGATCCCAATCAACATACCACATAGCATTTGTGTAACATGTCTATTCAGCTGTTCTTGACTGTGGCAGTTTTCAAATTTTCCTTGTTGATGATGACTGTGACAGATTTGAAGAGTACTGGACATATTTTTTGTCTCTATTGGAATATATCTGCAATTTTATCATGATTCAACTGGAGTTACGAGTATTTAGGAACAAGATCACAGAGGTAAGTTATCATTTTCCTCACATCATATCATAATGCATATTTTTTTTTTGACAGGCAGAGTGGATAGTGAGAGAGAGAGAGACAGAGAGAAAGGTCTTCCTTTTGCCGTTGGCCGCCATGGTCGGCACACTGTGGCAAGCGCACCGCGCTGATCTGAAGGCAGGAGCCAGGTGCTTCTCCTGGTCTCCCATGGGGTGCAGGGCCCAAGCACTTGGGCCATCCTCCACTGCACTCCTGGGCCACAGCAGAGAGCTGGCTGTGGCGCCGGCCTCATAATGCATATTATAAATATGTGCATTACTGTTGATGATGTGCTATTATTGTTACTGTTATATGTATTATTACTGTTAGGGTAGTTTACATGCTCATGGACACAGTATATGTTATTATTTCTTATTGATAATTTATTTATTTTGTGAGGTTTATTTATTTGAGAGGCAGAGTTATACACAGAGAGAGAGAGAGGTGGTGAGAGAGGTCTTCCATCCGCTGGTTCATTCCCCAGATGGTTGCAATGGCAAGAGCTGGGTTGAGCCGAAGCCAGGAGCCAGGAGCTTCTTCCTCGTCTCTGACATGAGGGCACGGGGGCCCAAGCACTTGGCCCAAGCATCTTCCACTGCTTTCCCAGGCCATTAGCAGGGAACTGGATCACAAGTAGAACAGCCGGGACTACAACTGGTGCCCATAAGGAATGCTGGCTGCACATATTTAACATGCTTTACCTACGGTGCCACAGCACTGGCCCCAGTAGTTTATATTGGATTGAAGTTAATCTTTCATATTCTGAGAGTCCCGAGTTGCAGATATCTCCATTCTGAAAACATATGTCTTGTAGGGCTGAAGCTGTAGTGTAGCAGGCTAAGTCTCCACCTGCAGTGCCAACATCCCATATGTGTCAGTTTGTGCCCCAGCTATTCCTCTTCTGATCCAGCTCCCTGCTTGTAGCCTGGGAAGGCATTGGAAGATGGCCCAGGTGCTTGGGCCCTGGCACTCAGCCCTGGCTCCTGGCTTTGGATTGGCTCAGCTCCGGCCTTTGTGGCCATTTGGATAGTAAACCAGTGGATAGAAGATCTTTCTCTCTGTCTCCCTCTCTCTGTGACTCTACCTCTTAGCTGATTACATAAAATCTTTAAAAAAAATATGCATTGTTTGCGTTGGTGCAAGCAGCTAATATATAACTGGAGTCTTTCAGTTTAATGTATTTGTGAGGGATCTACCTGACTACAATCAATGAGCTGATTTAAAATTGGTATGGAATTGCAAGTAGTATGACTATTAGGCAATGCAAATTTTCAAAATTCAAATTCCATACCACTTTTAAATCAGCACATTGACTGTAGTTCTTAAGAGGAGGCCATTATCATTATGTGAGGTACTACTCAGTGCTCTTTTATCATTAAAGAACTTAGGGTGGAACACACTGAGGTTTTTCTTATGTTCATGATCACAGAGAAATAGGCTTAAGGATATGCTGTTTATCACTGACACAGCCCTAATTATAGTAAGTATAGAGGGATCTGTAGAGTATCTAGGATTCCCTATTTGCAGAATAAATCCCATTTGTTTTGTTTTAATCATGTGGATCCAGAGGACTCCATGAAATGTCTAAACAGTCATTTAATGAGCATATAGAAACAGGAATCAGAGGAAAACATTTCATATAGCAGTTATGACAATACTTGACATACTCACATCTTATGTCATGTCATAGTGCTTCTTTCCAGTCCCAGCTCTACTTTCAATCCAGTTTCCTGATAATGTGTTCCCTGGGAGGCAGTAGGTGATGGATTATGTACCTGGATCACTGGTACCCACACAGGTGACTCAGATGTGTCGCTCCCCCTCTTCATGGAGGAACGACACTAAACCCTGCCTAGGCTTCATATCCGAGTCACGGCACCATTATGTCGCTCTCCCTCTTCGCGGAGGAATGACACAAGACTCTGCGTTGTTCTTTCGTCTGCTCGGCCCTCCCCGGGTTTGCTGCTGGTTCTTCCCGGGTTGGCTACCGACCCTTCCACCTCCGTGGAAGGGCGGTTCCCTCTGCCACTTTCCCCACTTCCGCGGGGGAGCGGCACACCGCCGGCCGGCTCTCTCGGGGGCTGCACAGATGTTCCTTCAGATAGATGTTCCTGGTGCATGTTGTCTCTCTCCTCCTTTATAGTCCTCTTCCACCAATCCCAACTCTGCTACCCACATGCCGAGTACGCTGCTCTCCTCCAATCAGGAGCAGGTCCTGCTGTTTATTGGTTGAACTGGAGGCAGCTGTGTAGAAGCTGTTTCCTCCTCTCCCAGCGCCATATTGTGGGAGAGCAGATGCATAGAATAAGTCTTAATTCCAGTAACAGTCTAGTCCGAGTTGCTCCCCACAAGATGGAACTCCTTGCTCCTGGTTTCAGCTTGGCTCAGGTCTGTGGCCATTTGGGTAGTGAATCACTGAATAGATCATCTGTGTGTGTGTGTGTGTGTGTGTGTGTGTGTGTGTGTGTGTTTCTCTCTTTCCCTTCTTCCCTCCCACCTACCCACCTTCACTCCCTTTCTTGCCTTTCAATATTTTTTAGAGAATGAAACATTTTTTAATTAAAGGGAAAAATAGTAATGAACTTCAAACTCTAATCTGGAGAATTACCACAACAAAGATGTCTGTTAAAAATACCAGGCTAAAAGTGATCATTCAGGGTACATTCATATCACCTAGGTGTATTGAATATTTTTTGCAGGAGCCCATAGAACTAGGCAGAGATTATTACATTTCAGTGACATGTGTTCAGTGATAAAAACAAGCACTAAGGAAGAGGGGATCATACAAACTCTTGCTTGATCCTTTGTGCAGGGAAGGGAAAGCTTTTAGTAGAAGAGGGCAAAGCTTAGTGAGATAATATGTATGTTAATTAGCAATTCTCATTTTCAAAAGGGCAGATTGTGATAATACTTCTTAAAATGGGATAAAACTGTAAAAATTTTTATTGAATTTTCCTGACTTTTAAGCTTACATCCTAGGACATATTAATTTTGATAAAAAAGTTCCATCTTGCCTTCCATATCAAGATGTTGTGATTTTGTTCTTCCTTATGTTTCCAGTCTTCTTTATTATAAGATTTCTTTTCATTTGTCTCTTGCACTTCATAATGCTTTCTCACATATTTTTCTATGTATTGCAGTCCATCTTCTAGAAATAAAACTTTCAACTCTCTCTCTCTCTCAAGAAGTAAAGTACCACACCTTATTTGTTATTTCTATTACATTCTACTTAAATATATTCTACTTCTAATCAGTTTGTCTATTTTCTTGTCTACGGGCTTTTTCTCCTGTGGCCTAGAGGATACCATATTATGTTATAAATACCTCTGGACTGGAATGAATGTATGAATGAATGAATGAATGATTATATACAATCAAGCTTTGACCATATCAGTAACCTATGGTCCTTGATTGTTTTCAGGAAACAGATAATATAGTTAATGCTGCATTAAACTATACCGGATTAATGACACCAAGGTCTTAGTGACCATATAGTGTCAGCAACAGAACATGATATGTGGTGTCAATGACTACAGGAATTATGTATGGTCAGAAGCTTAAGCCAAAGACTCAGGATTGAATTAGAGACTAGTATAAGGAAAGTAACTAATGAAATAACTTAATGTCTTACAATTAAAAAAAGAAAATGAAATTATATTTAGGACAACCCATATGTAGGAAATATTTATTGGTTTATCAATTTAGGTGGACACAATTTATCTGACTCAGAGCTACTTTTGAAGTTTGAGTTACATTGCTGCTTAAAGGTCTCATATACTGCTTGATATAAGCCAACAATCAAAATTTCCCTTACTGTAAAATGAATATTTGGCTTCCTCCAAAGGAACTGAACTTAATTAATATGTAGCATGTGTTTTAAAAATGTTGAGAATATATTAAATACTTGAACAGCTAGTCTTAACGGATTAATCCAGAATAAGAGCATTAAAAATAATATATATATGTTCCACCTATTTCTTGTATGAGTCACCATTAAGCCCACCAGAATAATACAGACATTTGAATAAAAAGTAAAAAATGGTATTTTACTTATTAATAGATCCATATGGCTTGAGAGTGCTTTTATCCTTCAGAATTTGATACTAGTAAGTAAATGTAACATGTATTTCTCGTGCCACTATTGCAAGTTACTTATTAACCCCCTGTTTTGAGTTAGAAAGCAATTCTGACAGTTTAGGTAATGTGCCCAAGGAGTCACAGTTTGCAAATAAGTTATATAACCATTGATATTAGGATTTTTCCCCAAAGTCCATAATAATTTGTGGAGGTCCAATTAGAACACATTGCTGCAAAGAAAATTGAGATGAACAACAGAAAAAACGCATTCAATGATCAACAATCCATAGTTCCCTTGTCATCTTTGAAAGTCCCCATAAAGTTGAGAAAAACAATAGCTAAAGTTTACCAAAATACTGTAGTGATTATCTCTAATAGCTGAATTCTTTAAAATATATATAAGGTTTTGGAGCTACTGAAGTCCTGCCGTGGACCTAAGGTTCTTTTGTTTTTTTTCCCCAGCATTAACCATCCAGGAGAATCATGAACCTGAAAAAATGTCCAATGGGGGTCTTATAGACCTGAAATATGACAATGACTTTGAGTGTAGGTCTTAAACATGAAGACATTAAGCACAGAAATAATGAGCCTGATGAATGATGAGAGGTTCTATGGGTTATACAGACAGCATGGATATACAAAGGTATTTAGCTTCAAAATAAGTGAGTCAAGGAAAAAGAAAAAGCTAGCCAAAAATCAGAAAAACAGTTACAGACCAGGACATTAAGCATGGCAGTCCTGGAGACCTCCCTCCTTATTCTCTCCCTCACTCCCTCCCTTCCTTCCTTCCATCCTTTTCCCTTCTCTCCCTCCCCTCCTTCCTTCCTCTCTAATTCTCAAAAGTCTGGTTCTTATTAGAGAACTGTATCAGTGTATTAAGTATGCTCAGTTTTGCTGGGGTATTGTTTATTTTACACCTTCTCAGCTGACAATAAAAATTGTTTATCATAATCTGTGTCACCTATCTAACCTATGACACATATCTATAACTGTTCCTATATGTAAATCTCTGAGTCTAGATTAATCTAAGCATGATTTTATGTTGATGTTTAATCTGTCATCACATGGATCATTTTAGCTTACACCCCTTGCTAACATCATAACCTTTAATCCTTCAAAGAGAAATGCAACATTCCCTATGGCTGTCCATTTTCTGAGCTGCTGTATTCCAGTGTATACATGCAGCAGTATCTGAATTGTTGTCAAACAACTTTATGAATCAGATTACAGTGTTTATGTGCAATTCCTTTTGACTTTAATCTTACATAAACCAATCATTTTTATTTAAATAAACATCCAGTCTCCATTGTTTTCACTGGAGTTTTCTCATACTTTAATAATTCAGTTAGATTCTTCTGTGACAGTCTACATTTCCTCCTGGATTCTAAACGACAACATCTGTAGGAGAGTAATTGACTTCCAGATATTACTAGATTTCCTAGAATTATACTGTCAATACTTACTATTTCTACAAGTCCATTTACCAACTCTTCAGGATTTTTTGAATAGATTATTGTTTCATCTATGAACAAAGAAAGATTTCCCACTTTCATATATATATAAAGATATACATAACATAAACATATACAATATACATAAACCCATACATACACACATATGCACACACAGAGACAAATATTTTATCATTTTATTTCCTTTTCTTATCTTTTATTTCCTAGGAGTTCCAGTATGATGCTGAATGGTAGTGAAGAGAGGCAACATTGTTGTCCTTTTCTTGATCTTAAGGAAAAACACTTGAGCTCTCAGCATAAATATTATGGTTAGTTCTAGATATTTTGCAGATTTTTAAAAATCAAGGAAGCTATCCTCTATTACTAATTTACTTAGAGTTTTTGTCATGGATGGGTGCTGTTTATTAAATAATTTACAGTGCCAGTTGACATGATCATTATTTCTGTTTTCTTTAGTCTGTTGATAGAGTGGATTTTATTAATAATTCTTCAAATGTTGAAGCAGCCTTGCTTGTGTATCTTGTGTTTGGTAGATTACATCAGTGAACCTATTGAGAAATAGTTTTGGGGGAAGACCATTAAATACTGATACAATTTATATAATAGGTATAAAACTGTTCAGATAATCTGATGTTCAATATATAGGTTTCGCCGGCACCACTTTTTTTTCAGTAAATATTTTAGGGACAGCATTGTGGCATAGCGGGTAAAGCTGCTGCCCACAATGCTAACATCTCATATGGATTTCAGTTCAAGTACTGTCTGCTCTACTTCCAATCCACTTTTCTGCTAATGGCCTGGGAAAGCAGAAGAAGATGTCTCAAGCACTTGGGCCCCTGCCACTCATGTGGGAGGCCCAAATGAAGCTCCTAGCTGGAGTTTGGTCTGGCCCAGTACTAGTCAATGCGGCATTCTGGCTAGTGAACCAGAAAATGGAAAACCTCTTTCTCACTCCATACCCCATAACTCTGACTTTCAGATAAATAAATCTTATAAAATATTTTGTTAGTATTTTAAATTTGTAAAAGGTGAACAAATTCCAGGTATTTCATTTATACAGACTTAAGAGTATAATTCTTCCCACCCAATCCTCCCTTTAACTCACATTCCCACTCCCTCCCTCCTCCTTCTCTTATTTTTAATTTTTATAATGACATACTTTCATTTATAATCTAAGAGCAGTTTTAAGTTCACAGTGAATTTGAGAGGAAGTTGAAGAGTTCTCATATGTGGCCTGCTCCCACATCTGCATAGCCTCTTGTATTATCTAATCCCTCACCCAGTGCTCCATTTACTGCAATTGGTGAATCTACTTTGACACATAACAGTTATCAAAAGTCTGAGGTTTACATTAGGATTCATGCTTGGTGTTTTAAATTGTATCACTTGGATGAATGCTGATGCATATCTAACACTATGGTATATATTGATTATTATATCTGCCCTAGAAATCCTGTGTGTTCTGTCCGTTCACCACTACCCTTGTCCATCTGACAACAACCGATATTTTTGTTGTTTCCTCAGATTTGCATTTGTTGAAATGTCATATAGTTGTTTTTTTTATTTTTAATTTTTTTGACAGGCAGAGTGGACAGTGAGAGACAGAGAGACAGAGAGAAAGGTCTTCCTTTGGCGTTGGTTCACCCTCCAATGGCCACTGCGGCCAGCGCGCTGCGGCCGGCGCATCAAACTGATCCGAAGCCAGGAGCCAGGTGCTTCTCCTGGTCTCCCATGCGGGTGCAGGGCCCAAGCACTTGGGCCATCCTCCACTGCACTCCCAGGCCACAGCAGAGAGCTGGCCTGGAAGAGGAGCAACCAGGACAGAATCCGGCACCCTGACCGGGACTAGAACCCGGTGTGCAGGCGCCGCAGGCAGAGGATTAACCTATTGAGCTGTGGTGCCGGCCAAAATGTCATATAGTTGTAATAATATAAAGCCTTGGGGCCAGTGTTGTGGTTCATCAGATTAAGCTGTCACTTGCAACACCTGTATCCCATATCAGAGTGCCTGTTGAAGTCCTGGTGCCTTAGCTTCCAAACCAGCTCCCTGCTAATGTGCCTGGGAAGGCAGCGGAAGATGGCCTTCAAGGGTCTGGGCCACTGCCACACATGTGGGAGACCTGGATGAAGTTCCAGTTTCCTGAATTTGACCTGGCCCAGCCTTGGCCATTGCAGCCATTTCGGTAGTGAACCGGCGGATGAAAGATTCTCTCTTTCTGTCTCTCCCTTTGTCTCTTTCCTTTTCCCTCATTAATTCTGTAATTCTGCCTTTTAAATGAATATATCTTAAGAAATATGAGACCATTACAGATAGGCATATCACACTTAGTAATGTCTATTTAAGTTTCATCAATGTCTTTTTTATGTCTTGAAAAATTTAAATGTTTTAATTTGTTTTTCAGGCAAAGAAACAGACAGAGAGGCATACACACACACACACACACACACACACACAGGGGAGGGGAGAGAGAGAGAGAGAAACTCCAATCCACTAGTGTACTCCTCAAATTTTTACAATGGTCACAGTTAAGCTGGAGCCTCAGAAACCAGCTGGGAATGCAATCTACATCTCCATGTGTAGAATAAACCAAATTACACGAAATATCACCTCTGTCTCTCTATGTGTATATTAGCAGGAAGCTGGAGTCAGAAGCTAGATCCAGGAGTCAATCACCATGCTAATTGCCTACTCCTCTATAAACTTTCATTGCTTGAGTTCTCAATTCTTTTTAATGTTGAATAATATCTCTTTCTTTCTTTGAATACCATATTTTACTCTTCCATTCACCAAAGGGCACCAAAGGGTGTATGTATCTGTATGCTTGTTAACACATAACATGTACATTCCCTCTTAAAAACTATGAATAGAACATTATAATTGGATATTAGCACTTGCTGTACAGATTCATCTTGCATGACTCCAATGAAGGTTGCAGGCACTGCAGGTTTAAGAACTGGCAGCTTCAGCATCCCATATGGGCGCTGCTTCTGGGTTCTGGCTGCCCCTCTTCTGATCCACCTCCCTGCCATGGCCTGGGAAAGCAGTAGAAGATTAAGTGCTTGGGCCCCTGTGCCCACATGGCAGATCCCAAAGAAGCTCCTGGCTTCTGGCTTTAGATCTGCTCAGCTTTGGCTGTCATGGTCATTTGGGGAGTGAAGCAGCGGATGGAAAATCTTTCTCTCTGTGTCTCTTCCTCTCTGTGTAACTCTGTCTTTCAAATAAATAAAACAAATCTTAAAAAAAAAAAAGAGGGCAAGTTTCTTAACTTCCCTTCATACCATCGATTCAATGGAGATCATGACAGACACAATGTTTGACACATAAGTGCTTGATACTTTTAAAGAATAATTTCATAAAGACTTAGAGACCTATGTAAAGCAAATTGCACACAGATGCATCCTGTTTAAATGCTCATAATGATAGTTGTAGCTATTAATATTATATACCATGGTGCAACAGGAGAACGACATTTAAGAGAACAGCTAGAAAAGTGAGCATATTTTCATCACAGCATTTTTGAAAATTATAGGCCATAGGCCGGCGCTGCAGCTCACTAGGCTAATCCTCCACCTTGCGGCACCGGCACACCGGGTTCCAGTCCCGGTCGTGGGCGCCAGAGTCTGTCCCGGTTGCCCCTCTTCCAGGTCAGCTCTCTGCTGTGGCCCTGGAGTGCAGTGGAGGATGGCCCAAGTGCTTGGGCCCTGCACCCCATGGGAGAACAGGATAAGTACCTGGCTCCTGCCTTCACATCTGTGCGGTCTGCTGGCCGCAGCGCGCCGGCCACGGCGACCATTGGAGGGCGAACCAACTGCAAAAGGAAGACCTTTCTCTCTTTCTCCCTGTCTCTCTCTCTCACTGTCCACTCTGCCTGTCAAAAAAAAAAAAAAAAAAAGAAAGAAAAAGAAAAAAGAAAAGGAAAAAAGAAAAAGAAAAAAAAAAAGAAAATTATAGGAAAATTATAGGCCGGCACCGTGAATCGCTTGGCTAATCCTCCGCCTGCGGCGCCGGCACCCCAGGTTCTAGTCCTGGTTGGGGTGCCAGGTACTAGTCCCAGTTGCTTCTCTTCCACTCCAGCTCTCTGCTGTGGCCCAGAAGGGCAGTGGAGGATGGCCCAAGTGCTTGGGTCCCTGCACCTGCATGGGAGACCAGGAAGAAGCACCAGGCTCCTGGTTTCGGATCGGGCCAGCGCTGGCCATAGCGGCCATTAGGGGAGTGAACCAAAGGAAGGAAGACCTTTCTCTCTGTCTCTCTCTCTCTCACTGTCTAGCTCTGCCTGTCAAAAAAAAATTATAAAAAAGAAGAAATATCTAGAAAGGAAGTAATTATACCAAGATCTTAAATATACCTTTTCTGATTCTGTAATTTGTTTAGATCTTACTGTAGAGGCATACTATTCTCTAACTCTCACACTTATAATGAAAATATAGTTAGAAGACTAAGAGATGGATAATCAGATATAGCATGCCACATCACCCTAAAAGAAATTGAAACTCAAAGATATTGAATAACTTCCTTATCTTAGAAAGTCATTTTCTTCTAAATAGCTTGGATTCACTTTATAAATGCTCCCTAGGCTTGCATATTTGATAACATCTTGCAGCTTCCATATACTGCAACCTAATGAACAGCTATTAATTCAGGGATCCTAAAATCAACTGCAAGTATCTCTGGCCTATGCTTTGATGAATACAGCCTGCAGCCTTTTCAAAGTGATTTTTCTCCCTGGTTATGTTTTTGGAGATTACTTTGGATATATAAAGTCATTCTCTAAAAGATAGGGATATTGTGAGGTCCATTTTGTTGACATGAAATGATTTTAAATTGTTTCATAACAAGCAATTTAAAGGGAGTGCTTTGACTCCAAAGACTTTTCAATAAGGACTTAGTGAAATGTGAATGAGAAGAGAAGTTGTGAACAGATTATATGCAGTATAAAGAAAAATCACATATGCAACATACAACCTGGGGTTCAAAAAAGAGTGTCATTTAAATATTCAGTATTTTGTTGATATTTTTAGTATCAAAATCTCTAAAATTTATTTCATTTTAGTGATCCACATTAACAACTCATTGAAGTACCTTGATAATATTTTTACCTTTATCTCTCCCACCAATCCCTCTATTTTCCCTGTATTTCTTACCAATAAAATATAGAGCTCAATGACTTAGAGTCTGATATGTAGCAAACCAGAAAAAAAAAAAAAAAACAGATTTTGAATCTTATGAGATAATCTGAGTCTATGCCCCAATATCACCATTTGTTGTAATTTGTTGTATAACTGTAAGCAAGCAACTCCAGTGCTGTGGTGTCCAGTTCCTTTGTCAATACAACTTAAATGAAATGTGTTAGGATTTTTAAACGGAAATTCCTTCTCCAATTTCTGAATTAATCAATCCTGGTTACATGCCTATGCTAGGAAAACATTTCTGAGTTCAAAGACTGGTCACGAATACACATAGGATGAATGTCAATGAAAACTATAGTACAGAGGGAGTAGGTGTTGGGCATATTAAACAAAGAATGGCAAGTGCAAGAAGGATTGCAGAGGAAAGCTCAGGAGTTTAGATTGCAAAATAGAATAAAATTCAAGTGAAACATTTAAATAGAGTTGTCCACTGATAAGTTTAATCTAAAGGAAATGAATTCTGGACTTGTGTTATAAAATTGGTTTAGGCTACAGTGCCCTGAATGTGCTAATACAATCTGTGATAGTTTCTGTGTAGTGAATGACTCCACTGAACTTTGCATCTGAAAGGTGAATCTCTCAGTTGGTTATTAGAATCATATAAGGCAACAGGAATAGAAGCAATTGAGGAAAAATTAGGAGGCTAAGGTGTTTTTTAGCAAGTGACGTGTTGAACTTGCAAACTCACATGTTCAAAGCATATCATCAAGAATCCTTTCCCCAAATGGAAGGTCACGTGAAGATGCACAATATGCTGGCCAGAAACATCTGTTGTTTCCACATCACGGAAAGCCGGAGAAGAAACATGCTCTTGCAAGGATTCACTAAAGCGGTGTAGAAAGTGCTAAATTTTGCTTGAAATTTGGCAATTTTCTTTTTCTTCCACTTTCTTTTCAAGACTCTCAATTCATCATTTTTGACAGATATCTTTTGCTCTTTGTTTTATAAAAAACAATCTTCTAGGCTGAAGTTGTAAGTTCACTGTGTTTCACACTTTACTGGTAATGTCCTTTCTAGACAGCATTAAGACATCCTTTAAATTTTGTGTTATGGCAGAGTGGAAATTCTGGGTCTATCACTGACCTTTTAGTTAGAACACATTCTGTAAGCAAAAGAGATTCGAAAAGTACAGCAGTGCTGTAACAGGACTTGTCAACTGACTGTTCCAGGCTGGTGTTGATTTAGTTATGTATTTTTCTTAAAAACCTTGTGTGTTCTACAAGCCTGTGACAAAATTAATGACTTGAACTATGCAAAAATTCTAATAATATTTTGTTCAGCCAGCTTCCCATCAAAGACAAGTCTCTTAAGATGCAAGTTAAAAGTACCATGGAAATATTTTCTTGTACTTATTTTTAAATATTTATTTATTTATTTATTTGAAGGGCAGAGATACAGAGAGGCAGAGGCAGAGGGGGGGGGGTCTTCCATCTGCTGGTTCTCTCCCCCAAATGGCTGGAGCTGGGCCAATCTGAAGCCGGGAGCCAGGAACTTCTTCTGAGTCTCCTATGTGGGTTCAGAGGTCCAAGCAGTTGGGCCATCATCTACTGCTTTCCCAGGCAATGGCAGAGAGCTGGATCAGAACCGGTGCCCATGGGGGATGCCTGCACTGCAGGTGGCGGCTTTACCCTCTACGCCACAGTGCTGGCCTCTTCTTGTACTTCTGAATACTCCGTATTTGAGTCTATTTGAAGGTTTTGCAGAATGGGAAACACAAGTTACTCTTCAAAATGTAGCAGTTAGTTTGAAATTTGAACAAAAATTCATTTACCAAAGTAACAGATGGGAAGAAGAGGGAGTCACTACTAAAGAGTTACTCAGACCTACAGAAAGGAAAAGGAGATTAACACTAAACAGGAAGCAAATGAGTGGAGTCCTCAATATACACAAATGTGATGTATAATTCATCCATAGGTGTCTCATCAGTGGCAGTCTCCAACTGGCTTCTGTAGAGTGCAGAGAAGTATATAATGAAACTCCCACTAAACTAAAGTCTTTTTTGGTTTTTACTTGTTAAACTTATTTGATGAAGTATTAAGCATTTTAATGTAATTTAAATTTAAAATATATTATCTCAAAAACTAAAAAAAAAAAAAAGAAAGGGAGAAGGAAGGAGTGTAGGAGGGAGACTGAGAAAGAGGGAGGAAGGAATGGAATATTATGTTCTTAGAATTGCATTTACAAAATCATATTGAAGCTGTTAAGGATTAATTAAAATTTTTTAAATTTTTTTTTAATTTATTTGACAGATAGAGTTAGACAGAGTTAGAGAGAGACAGAGAGAAAGGTCTTCCTGCCATTGGTTAACCCCCACATGGCCGCTACGGCCCGAGCTACACCTATCCAAAGCCAGGAGCCTCCTCCTGGTCTCCCATGCGGGTGCAGGAGCCCAAGCACTTGGGCCATCCTCCACTGCTCTCCTGGGCAACAGCAGAGAGCTGGACTGGAAGAGGAGCAACTGGGACTAGAACCCGGCGTCCGTATGGGATGCTGGCGCCCCAGGCAAAGGATTAACCAAGTGAGCCACAGTGCCAACCCCTGATTAATTAAAATTTTAAAAGAGACATGGGAAATTAGTCATCCCAGAATTTTTTAAATGTTTACAAAACCAGAGCTTTAGAGTTCAAAGTTGTTCTAAGGGAGTTAAGGAACTTATTTTAAATATATTTAGTGCTAAGAAACAGATTGACTTGTAGATGGATATTGATAGCAGGTGACTGGCAAGGCAGATCTGCACTTGCAAATGTTTCATAGGTTCTAGCATCTGGTTGACTTAAACCAAAATCACAATGTATTAAATATTTCATCTGAATAATTACAAAACTGAGATTTGTTTGATCTAGATTGAATTGCACAATTTAAATTTATTCTACAATTATCTATGCAAAATAAATGCGGTTTTTTTTAAAGATCATTTATTTATTTGAAACCCAGAAAGGGGGAAGTGACAGAGAGCTCTTCCATTTGCTATTTCACTATCAAAATGGCCTCCGTGACAAGGTCTAAGAAAGCTTGAAACCAGGAGCCAGGAAGTTCATCTGGGTCTCCCACATGGGTGGCAAGGGCCCAAGCACCAGAGCCATTACCCACTGCCTTCCTATGCAAATTAGCAGAAAACTGGATTGCACCCAGAACTCCAGTATGGGATGCTGTGCAAGTAGTGGCTTAAACCTTTAACCTGCCATACCACAACGATGACCTCAGAATGAATTACTTTAAGGTCAATGTTCATGAATTTATTTATTTAATGTGGTCAGAGGCAAATCTTTTGAAATGTTTTTGTCAAAAGAAAAACATTATAAAATTAGAAATGGAAATAGTAAAACCTTCTGAAGCAGATTAGTTCTTCCTAGATGTGCAAGTGAATGGAAAACCCAATAACAATTTGCTAAATTGTGATTATAATATAAAACGTAGAAAAGTTATTTTAATGAGCTGATGCTATTCTTGTTCCTTTGCATGCCTAATTAATCAAACCAATGGTTAATTTCACACTTATAATTAACCTGAAAGTAATAAAACATGAGTTTATTTTAAGGAAACATCATTTTATGATAGAAGAGTTATATTGGAACCTCTGGACACCATATGGCTCTAAGTATTCCTAATAAAAAATAAATAGTGCCATCATTTTCAAGCAGATTTTTATTGTCCTTTTAAAAATTTAAGTGAAGCAAAAACTGTATCCTTTTGTTTAACTTATATAGTGCTTTGTTCTTCACTAAGTATTGAATTGAAAATATGTTAGTTTATATAAATGCAAGACAACTTTTGAATGTTATATTTTTACTCAGAGAAAAGTGTTGAAAAAGAGCAGTATCAGATATCTTAGTATCAAAATCCTCTTCATTTTCAAAAAGCTATTGAGAAATATTTTTTAAAAAATCTAAATATTAATTATTCAAAATAAATGAACTTTAACAAGTACCAAAATTAAATTGTAAGAAAATTATTATCACCACACATGAAATTTATAGAAAGTTTCAGATTTTTCTAAGTATTGAGGAATGTTGTTCACTCAGGAATATACATTATTTAGAAATATTCTTCAGTTTTTTTTGTTTTTTTTTTTTTTGACAGGCAGAGTGGACAGTGAGAGAGAGAGACAGAGAGAAAGGTCTTCCTTTTGCCGTTGGTTCACCCTCCAATGGCCGTGACCGGCGCATTGCGCTGATCAGAAGTCAGGAGCCAGGTGCTTCTCCTGGTCTCCCATGGGGTGCAGGGCCCAAGCACTTGGGCCATCCTCCACTGCACTCCTGGGCCACAGCAGAGAGCTGGACTGGAGGAGGAGCAACCGGGACAGAATCCGGCGCCCCAACCGGGACTAGAACCCGGTGTGCCGGCGCCTCATTATTCTTCAGTCTTGTAGGAGTTCATATATGTGAGGTTAGCAAACTGAGTTATTGTGGTGACAAAACAAAGATACTGAGAAATTCTACAATTTTGAATTAGCATATTCTGTTTGTCACGGTTGTCATATCGGGGAAGCCATTGTAATCCATAAGCCGTACTTTGGAAATTTATATTCATTAAATAAAAGTTAAAAAAAATTATTTGATAGGCAAAGAGATGGAAAGAGAGAGATGGAGAGACATAGAGATCCCAATTCACTGATTCACTTCCCAAATGTCCACAATGGCTGGGGCAAGGCCAGACAGAAGCTGGGAGCTCAGAAATGTGGGCGGCAGGAGCCCAATGTCTTGAGCTATCACCTGCTGCCTTCCCAGCATGCACATGAACAGGAGCTTGGAACTGGGAGTGACTCCAACCCAGGCACTCTGATATGGGACACAGGTGTCTCAAACACTAAACCAAATGCCTGCCACTCACATCCTCTTGAGATCATTTATTCAAATCTTCATCAGTTTAGAAATGTAAATTGGAAAATGTATTTATATTATATTTTGTCATAGCCCCTATTAACATTTCATTGTTTTTATTTACCTAAATAACTTTTTCACTTATATTAAAAGCATTTGCATGGAAAAAAAAAGTTTGGGTGGTGTGGTGGCATAGCAGATAAAGCCTCATCTGCCTGCTACACCTGCATCCCATATGGGTGCTGGTTCCTGTCCAAGCTGCTCCACTTTCAATCCAGCTCCCTGTTAATGGTCTGGGAAAGCAGCAGAGGATAGCCCAACTATTTGGGTCTCTGCCACTCATGTGGGAAAACCAACTAACTCCTGTCTCCTGTCATTCAGCCTGGCCCAGAGTTGGCCACTGCAGCCATCTGGGGATGAACAAGCAGAAGGAAGATTTGTCCCTATGTTTTTCTCTCCAACTCTTTCAATATAAATAAATAAATCATTAAAAAAAGTTTAACCTGAATTGTATTCCTACTAAAGATACCCAACTCTTTATTATTCCTGAAGATCTTCATTTTGAAAGTATTGAAGATCCTCCATAGCTCAAAAACAGTCTTTCCATCCAAAATTTCCTGTCAAAATCTGTGCATTATTTTTGTAATGATATCAAACTGATTATACTTAGTTGTTCACATACCGTACAGTATACTCTGAATAGCAGGGTCTTCCAAAAATGGACCTGTTGATAGGCGATCTCTAATGGAATGGTGGTAAGAGGTGAGGCCTTTGTGAAGGTTTTAGATCATGAGGGTGAAAAAGAAGCCCGTTTGCCCTTCTACCATTGGAGGATGCAAGAAAGGTGCCATGCACAAAGGAGAGAGCAGGCTGTCACAACAAGCAATCTTCTGGTACATCAATCTTACATTGTTCAGCCTCCATGAAGGTGACAAATATATTTCTGTTGTTTATAAATTAGTCTATGTCTTATATGAATTATCTGACTTTAGCCTCAGAAAATTCAATATGATAATCAGTATCATCATTTTCATATTAAAAAGAAGAGGAATCTGTATTCTTCATTCTAGTAAAAACATAGGTGGTAGAGACGGCACTACTTGAGCTATCATCTGCTGCCTCCTTGGGTGCACATTACAAGAAAGCTGCAATCATGCACAGAGATAGGACTTGAAGTCAGGCTCTCAGATATGCAGTGTGGTGTCTCAATCAGGGTCTTTTTAAAAAAAAAATTAATTTATTTAATTGAAAGAGCTACAGAATGAGGTAGAGACATGGCAGGCAGAGGAGAGAGAGAGAGAGAGGTGCCACAGCACTGGCTCTATCAGGGTCTTAATCTCTATGGAAAAATCTTTCCTCTATGTCATGACTTTTAAATACCATTCTTGTGTTTACTGCCTATTTTCCTAAAAAAATTGGATTATTATGTTTCCCTATACATAGTGTGTTAAGTAGTGTGTCCTGAGTTGGAACAATTATTGTAATAGCAGCAGAAAATAAATATGGCAACCTTTCAGAATAAAAATAATGCTCAAAAACTTGAAAAATCACCAAATTGAGTGGAACAATTACCTCCAATAAATTCAATCATTCATGAAATCCTAACTACAAACTAATGAACATGCATGGTGTTCATCATGAATATTCAGAAATAGTCAAATTGTTATAAGCCTTATTTTGAAACATTGTATGTATATAAAACCCTTAAAGATGTTATTTTAACCTTGAGTCTTAACACAATTTATGGTAACATTGACACCACATTGGAGAGTAGAATCTGAGTTTTTGCCTTTACTCCCAAAATAAATCTGGCCAAAAAGACTTTACTTATCTAGGGTGCTTACCTGCCTAGCTTTCTATCTTTTCAATCAAAACTACTCTATGAACCTATTGTATCTTTAGAATATATATTGAGATAGAAGCCTTTATTCTAAAAATTTTAATACATTAGAAATTAGTGTCACAGACAGTAAAATAAAGGTATGCTCTGATGTCTTGCAACTTATGAATACAAAAAAAAAAAAAAAAAAACCTTGTGTGTTTCCAATTACTTGCTCATAAACATTTCTGAATTCTGAAATAATAGTTTATTAGCCACCTCAGGTTAAGGGAATAAAACCCATTTATTCAACCTAAGCTGTCTTGTAACACGACATCTTAATATCAAAGTTATTATGATTATCTATGAATCTATATATTTACCTATTTATTTATCTGCTGTTTTGTTGTAAATAGCGTCCCATTGCTTAGCCTCCATACTCATTTTGGAAAAGATTAAAACTATAAATCATTACAACTCATAAGCTATCTACTTGGAACTAAACATGCAGCACAGAATAAGAAATGATAGAGATTTATGATGCTCAGACAGTTCTTCTCATCCAACTTCAAGAAGATAAAGGGAAAGGAAAACTATCCAATTAACTCAGTGTCCATATACAGTGGTTGTATAAACAGTGAGAACAGCTACCTGGAGGAGGACACCTAGTGCTAGAAGAGTGCATCTCTATGGGAATGTGTTCTCTTGATGGTTCTATATGCTGAAATCTCAGCTCTGCCTAACATGTTAATAAAGACACCTACTTCCAGGAAATGTCCTCCAGACAATAATAAAATAATAATTCACACTAATTTCTTAGTCTCCTCATTTCTAGTACATGTTAGACCTTAGATCATATCCAGCTGTGCATAGCAGCTGCAACCATATGATTTCTTATTTGATCCCTTAAGTAAATTCAAAACTCTTTTGAAAGAATTAGTTGCTTTATATTCCTTGTATAACATGCAACACCCTGTTTTATCCTCCATTGTATGGTTTGTTGAGTCTTGCAGAAACTAACTATTAACAAAACTCTTTATCATTAAGTTATAATATTGAAATTCACTTCCTTGCAGTTAGGTGTGGGTTTATGACTGAATTCTCACAGAATACAGAAGAAAATGACTTAGCATAGGCTTCACTGTGTGACAATGTCTTTAATTCATAATATACAAGAGGTTTTCATAAAGCTCATAGAAAATGAGTATTATCAGAAAATATGCACAGATTTCAAAATATGTTACACTAAATAAACACCTTTATTTCCATTTTTCTGAAAATTTTATGATGTCCCTTTGCGTTCATATTCACTAATGCTTTCTTTCTTTCCAGGCCTTTAGTACATTCCTTGAGCATTGTCTCTGTCTCCTTTTCTCCACTGAGTCCCTCCTCTGTCCCTCCAATTCAGCAATATAATCTCAGGCATTCTGTATTATAATGTTTCTTTGTCACTTGGGAATCTAATTAGCATCCTGTGTTGTTAGAAAATCAGAATATAGGGAATATAGGAGCATTTGAACAAGAAGGATTGGCCAAGAAGAGCAAGCCAGAGTTTGATGCAACTAAACACATGAGTCTAGAGGTCCTACAAAAGTAACTCAAGTGCAAGATAGAGAACATTTTGATGGCATCCATATCCATCCAACAATCCTGTGATTACTGGTTCTTTCCTGGCGTGGCATTATCAATCCCCTCGCTCTGTATACCTTGAACAACCTGATCCACTTTTATGGTTTAAAATTTTATGTAGAGATGATATCTTATCTTAGATCCAAAATTACATGTTATATTGAATACAGGGAATGTTCAACTGTTTTTTATAACACCAGAAACACAGTTTTCAAATGAAGTTCATTGTTTCATTGTAAACACATTAATTTTTATTTAATTCCTGTGATTTTATAAAGGCAGCATGTTTATTTCAAGATAGAAATGAGATAGTTGTCCTAGATCTTTTTCTGTCTTTTGCAACCCATCTATCTCATTAGTGATCAACAAAAATAAAGTTTATCTTCTTAACTTCTATTTTAACCATGCTTTGTTCTGCAACTCTAGTATTTTGCTCTGTTGGAAACTTCATTATCTCTTCCTAGGTTGCTGTTTTAACTTCTAAAAGTATACTCATTCTTACAAAATTAGAAATGCATCTGAAGGGACTGGTGCTGTGGCACAGCAGGTTAAAGCCCTGGCCTTCATCCCATATGATCACCGGTTCTAGACCCCGCTGCTCTTCTTCAAATCCAGCTCTCTGCTATGGCCTGGGAAAGTAGTAGAGGATGTCCCAAGTCCTTGGGCCCCTGTATCCACATGGGAGGCCCGGAAGAAGCTCCTGGCTCCTGGCCTTGGATCAGCCCAGCTCTGGCTATTGCAGCCATCTGGGGAGTGAACCAGCGGATGGAAGACCTATCTGTCTCTACCTCTCTCTGTAACTCTTTCAAATAAATAAATAAATCTTTTTAAAAAATGCATCTGATACATTCCTATCAAGACACTAAGAACACATTTTTATAATGCAAGCTTGATTGAATCTCCCCAGTTAAAAAACATTCTTTTGTTTTCCGCTGCCTACAATAGTTTATAAAACTTTCCTTAAGTGGAAAGTTTTTTTTTCTTTCATAAAAAGTAGCCATTATATGAAACAGATAAAATAACATTAAAAGAACTGAACTGTAGGTTTTAAAATATTTAGTAAACATACTTTGCATTAAAACATGTTGTAAGCAAAGAGATTGCAGTGTTTTCTAACACAAATTGATCATAGTTTGTTTAGTTTATGTGAAAAAGAGAATTTAACTAAAGAAAAAAGGAGAAACAAAAATAAAGAGCAAGGTTATTTTAGTTCAATTACAAGTTGTCATAAAATACTCAGAGATTTTGAACTATTAATATTTGCCATATTAATGTATAGCATACTCCACAATTGTTTAAAACATATTTTTCAAAACTAAATTCTTGTATAAACATGAGTTTTACATTACAAAAAGGAAAATAATGGTCAGTTTTATAATGATTAACAACAAAAGAGTTATTATCATTTTATATTAGATATCCAGAAAAGAAATATAAGACCTATTAATAATAATACAATTCACTTATCATAAATGATAGTTTTATTTCATGCTGATTAACCATATTCTCTGTCTATCCTGTTGGCTTGTATTTTCTTTGATTTGTCAACAACACAGAGAAAAACCAAGTATTTGACTAAACAAAGTACTTCGAAGGTCCATATATTTTTTAATTAATTTATTTTTTTGACAGGCAGAGTGGACAGTGAGAGAGAGAGACAGAGAGAAAGGTCTTCCTTTGCCATTGGTTCACCCTCCAATGGCCGCCATGGCTGGTGTGCTGCGGCCAGCGCACCGCGCTGATCCGATGGCAGGAACCAGGTACTTATCCTGGTCTCCCATGGGGTGCAGGGCCCAAGCACCTGGGCCATCCTCCACTGCACTCCCGGGCCACAGCAGAGAGCTGGCCTGGAAGAGGGGCAACCGGGACAGAATCCGGCGCCCCGACCGGGACTAGAACCGGGTGTGCCGGCGCCGCAAGGCGGAGGATTAGCCTAGTGAGCCGTGGCGCCGGCTTATATATTTGTTTAGATGTTTGGCATTTCTTAATGATAAGTAATAGTCTGATTTTCTTATATTTCCTTAAGAACAATAGTATATAATTTTGCTTTGCTGGATGATCTTAAACATTTTTATAATGATTCGTTTTCTTTATCATGTTTGCCACCTTTTGTGTATCTCTTCCACAGAAAATTTTGCAAATCACTCTACAGCAAATATGTTTCTATAAAATATTTTACTTTAGAAGTACAAGCATTGGAGATCTGTTGCTGGATCAGTTAATGCATAATGTGTACAAATCTTAAGTTCTTGAATAGTGAAGTCAGGAAACAGATTATCTGGACAGTCCTTGGTAAAGATAAAAGGCACCAAATTATTTTATTAATTTTACATGCATAAAAAATGGTGTGATTAACTATCATCTAGGTTGCTAAGGAAAATCTAGTGAAATCATTATTAAAAAATTTTAATATTAGATTAGCATCTTGTCTTTAATATGATTTTATTTTCAACTTATCAACCTTAGACATGTAATTAACTCTAGTCACAGATTATAAGAGGAAACTTGAGATAAAAGGAAGAGTAAGAAAGCCAGGTCCCCAGTTTGGGCCTACTTATTGTTTGTTGTTTTATTATATATGCAAAACCTATATACCTGTAATTCAATTTTCTTTTCTATAAAGTAGAGATAATGGTGTCATTATCTGTCCCAGATAGAGTTCAGGACTCCTGCCTTTGGCCTGGCCCAGGCCTGGCTTTTTCAAGCATGTGGGCAGTAAACCAGTAGATGGAAGATCTCTCCCCGCCTCTAGTGTTCTTGCTTTGTCACTCTTTGAAACACAAATAAATAATAAATATTTTGCTTATTACTAATTAGATAAGTGGAGGTAAAGAACAGAAAACCATTGAGAACAACTATCACGTCTGTCTTGATACATGTATAAGCTGCCTTTACAAAATCCTGAGAATTGAATAACAGTCAATATTTTCAGAAAAAGAAAATGAGCTCCATTTTAAGATTTGTGCTTATGGCATTAAACTAACAAGCAGTTGGACATTCCTGAAATGCAATATACCATGTAATTCTGGATCTGAACTAAATCGTTTCCTATGAGATCAACATCATTCTCTCTATTTTACCATTAAGGAATAATTCTTTTTATCATAAGGGTTAATTCACTTTCTGAGGATAAACTAGGAATCTAGGAAATTGTAGATATTTTTATGGTTTCACAAACCTAGCCATCAAGGAATAACTGAAATTGGAAATATTTAATCAGATTTATTCATAAAGCCAATATGACAGACATGATAATCCAGATGTAAATAGAAAGCAATATCTCTTTATACAGTCACACGATGTGAAGTTTTAGATGTGAATATTTAGATAAATCTCCCAGACCACACAGTCCACTAAAATATAAGACAACAGAGAGTGTTGCAGTGCAGTAGTTAAGCTGTGGCTTGGTGCGTCTGTATACCAAATCCAGTGCCTGGGTTTCAATCTGTACTGCACTGTGGGGAGCAGCCCGGACTAGACTGAGTTACTGGAATTAAGACTTATTCTATGCATCTGCTCTCCCACAATATGGCGCTGGGAGAGAAGTAAACAGCTTCCGCACAGCTGCCTCCAGTTCAGCTAATAAACTGTAGGACTTGCTCCTGATTGGAGGAGAGCAGCGTACTCGGCGTGTGGGCAGCCGAGTTGGGATTGGCAGAGGAGGACTATAAAGGAGGAGAGAGACGGCATGCACCGGGAACATCTATGGGGAACATCTGAGGGAACCTGTGCAGCCCCCGAGAGAACCGGCCGGCGGTGTGCCGCTCCCCTGCGGAAGTGGGGAATGTGGCCAGGGGGAACTGCCCTTCCACGGAGGTGGAAGGGATAGTAGCCAACCCGGGAAGAACCAGCAGCAAACCCGGGGAGGGCCGAGCAGACGAAAGAACAGCGCAGGGGCTTAGTGTCGTTCCTCCACGAAGAGGGGGAGCGACACTGCACTTCCAATATAGCTTCCTGCTAATGGACACTGGGAGGCAACGACTGATGGTTTGAGTAACTGAGTGTCTCCCATGCATGTGGGAGACCAGGATGGTTTTCAGAACTCCTGGATTTGGCCTGATCCAGGCCTAGCGTTTTCAGGCAGGTGGAAGACATCTCTTCCTCTCTTTTGCACTCTCACTCTGTCTCTCTGCTTTTCAAATAACAATAAACATTTTTTTAGAAATTGTAGCCATTCAGTTTTATCAGACTAATTGTTCTACTGAAAAAAAGGGTGTTCTTAGATGTATTGGTATTCTATCATGCTTTCAGCATAGAATATTCTTTATTTTTCTGTATTTTTGTATTGCTTCTCCTTTAACACTGTATTACATTGAAATTTTCATGCAAAATCTGATCATAGAGATAGAAAGAGTGTATTTGCCATATTGGCAGTCTTTATGGCTATGTTATCCCACCTTTAATAATGAAATTACCATGTTTCTAAAGATAGATATGAAATGTCAATAACATAGATATTTTATATATCTGCTTTATACCTCTCTCTCCTTGCTTCTCATTTTGTATACATTGTTTTGATTTACTTCCATAATTACCCAGATGAAAAATTCAGCAATATTGCTTAATTAAAGAGAGCTTAGTAAATACACAGCTAGAGGAAACAGCCTAACTACCATTTCTTCCGTTTTCCTTCCCATTTCTCATATTTAGTCCCCATTTAATTCTCACTCCCTCCCCACGAGGCATGGAGGACTACAGAAAAAAAAGGTCTCTGTGACAAAAGTTGGCTTGTCCCTTCCTTTTAGGTTTGGCATTAGTGCCTTCCCACGGACCAGAAAATTCACCTTTCCAGCCAGAGCACACATGAGTGAGAGCAGTCCCGTTCCTAGAAGTGTTTCTGCCACTAGAGGTTCAAGTACGTCCGATAGTGGCATCCTATAGCTAGTTTTCTATGTGCTAATAACCTATTATATTAATTGATACCATTATATTTACCATTCATTCTGCACTGTGATAAGGTACTTTTATGGCCTGATAATCTTTCAAAATAGCACTGAACAATATCAAGTGATATTTGATTCAAGTTTTTTTAATGCTTTCTTTGAGTTTGCTGTCAATTAAAATAATTTCATAAAATTAATTGGATAGATATCCTTAATTTACAATATTGTAATTATGGGATATCTTCTCCTCAAAAGATTTCGGTGTCTCAACATTAGTACCTGGATATGGAATGAATGTTTTATAAGCAGCTAATATAAACTTTATGGAACTATTTTAATATATAAATATACTTTCAATGTTAAAAAAATGTTGCTATATTCTAGTTTAGTGTTTCTTCTAAAACAAAATAAATTCTTCATGAAGCAATATATTTCCCCTGTGTTTAAAAGTTACTTAGATGCAATTATACAGTTTTGATAAAAAAAACTTTCCATTTATGCAATGTTATGTTTTTACATACAATTTACTTGTTACCTTTGAAAAATTCTACAATGTTGTAAAATATATCACTTAACATATCTAAACATTTACTTACAGATATACACAATTTGACAATAAGCAAATCATGATCCTATACATTATATATGTGTAATTTTCACTCCTCTTGTACTTGGTTTCACTCTGACATTTCATTTATCTGCTTTGCCTAATATCTTGCTAAAGAAATGAGTAACAATAGTCTAAATTTTGTGAATATCAGAAAATTCTCATCTATATAGTCATATAGCATAGCCCAAACTAATTATTTTAATGTGGACATACAGTTTTTTTTTTTCCGTTGGTTCACCCCCCAATGGCCACTACGGCTGGTGTGCTGTGCCTATCCGAAGCCAGGAGCCAGGTCCTTCCTCCTGGTCTCCCATGCGGGTGCAGGGGCCCAAGCACTTGGGTCATCCTCCACTGCCTTCCCGGGACACAGCAGAGAGCTGGACTGGAAGAGGAGCAACCGGAATAGAATCTGGTGCCCCTACCGGGACTAGAACCTGGTGTGTTGGCAGCGCCTCAGGCAGAGGATTAGCAAAGTGAGCCATGGTGCCGGCCTAACATGGGCATATAGTTTTATTAAGTAACATAATTTCCCCAATCCCCTGTCCTGATGGACATTCACTATGTGTCCAGTATTTTGTCACTACAGAGAAGCCAGGAATAACATTATGGAATAGGTGCTTATAATTACTGGTACATTTATATTCTAAGTCCAGTTTCAGGAATAGAATTTCAGAATCAAATATTTATGTATCTAGTTTGGGCAAGGGATGACAGAATGCATTTTTAAAAATTGGTAACATAAACCAATGTGTAGCATGCATTTCCAAATGCTCAAGCCTCATTCTGTGTTTTAATATTACTTTATAATATTGTCTACATGTATCACATGTTTTTTGTCAATTAGATCAACCTAAGTATTTACAAATTTCATCATTATTGATTTGGAATATATTCTTATTGCCTTTTTTAGCTGATTACTTTAGGAATAGAAAAACTATTTGCATGCATATACATTTAATTCTGTGTCAGTAACTTCAGCTTCAACTTCTATTTGCTTTCTATTCATATCTTTTTAGACTTTACTCCTATCACTCATTTTCCAGTTTCTTATGATGTCTGCTTAGATTTTTAATCTTTTTTAAATAATAAAGGCATTTGGAACCAGATATTTCCCTTTAAGAAAAGCTTTTATTCTGCATCTTCAATTATTGTGTATTAAACATTCCCATCTTATTAGTAAGAGTATATGATATTCCCTTTTAAACTAATATTTTTGAGATTTTTATTTATAGAATTTTAAATTGGTCTCTTATTTTGTACCCTTTTAATGAAGAGATTTTTTCATTTTTATTGAATGATGTTTATATATATACATATATATATATATATATATATATACATTCCTTTGTAACTAACATGTTCCCTCTGCCTGGATTCAGGAATATTTTCTATCTTTTTTTTTTTTTTTTTGACAGATAGAGTTAGACAGTGAGAGAGAGAGAGAGAAAGGTCTTCCTTTTTCCATTGGTTCACCCCCAAAATGGCCACTACAGCCGGTGTGCTGCACCGATCCGAAGCCAGGAGCCAGATGCTTCTTGCTGGTCTCCCATGCAGATGCAGGGGCCCAAGGACCTGGGCCATCCTCCACTGCCTTCCTGGGCCACAGCAGAGAGCTGGACTGAAAGAGGAGCAACCGGGACTAGAACCCGGCGCCCATATGGGATGCCAGTGCTGCAAGCGGAGGATTAACCAAGTGAGCCATGGCGCTGGTCCCGAAATATTTTCTAAATTTGTTAAATGTGTATCTTTATTCCTCTGTTATGCTGAGAAATTGGTGAATGGCTTCCATCTGAAAAATAAGGTGCTTTTTAGCTCATGGTGAAATTCCTTTCTTATGAATGTGCTTATTGGATTTTTTTATAAAATATTATGATTCACAGATAATACCTTCTGTGTGCATATTATCAAAGCCTCATGTGTTTGCCTTTATGGCTTCTCTTTCTTCGCATATTTTCTCTGTGCATTAAAATGTGCCTTTCATCTGATTTCCCTGGTGTCTCACTTGGTTTTTAATAGTGTTCACAATCTTCTTCAGTTCATCTTTGCAGTTTACTAACTAGTGTAATAGGAACTTCTTACTACTTATCCAACATATAGCCTCTCTTGCACAATATTTATTCCATATAATTTTTCAATGTAGCCAACTGAATTATTTCCTGGAATCTCTAATACTTATTGTTGGCCAGGAAACTCAGCTCTGGCCAATAAAATAGGTGTAGAGGTTTTTGAATTTGTGAGTGCTCCAGGAATTTTCTAGAAAGGAACAAACTTGGAGTTGGCATTGTGGAGCAGTGTGTTAAGCTGTTGCCTGTGACACCATAAGACCATTTCTGGTCCAGCTGCTCCACCTCCAAGCCAGATCCCTGTAATGCACCTGGTAAAGCAATGGAAGATGGCCTAACTACTTTGGCCTCTGCTGCCCACATGTTAGACCTGGATGGAGTTCCAGGATCCTGGCTTTGGCCTGACCCAGTTTCTCTCTCTCTCTTTTCTCTCTCTTTCTCTCTCTCTTCTTTCTGTTTGTAAATATGCCGTTCAAAAAAAAAAAAAAAAGAAAAAAGAAAGAAAAAACAAACTTATCTGTCATACTCCTGTCATTATTTGCCCTTCCTGTCTTGTTCCTAGCTGCCAATGGATTGGGTGTTTATTGATGCAGGAATCATGTTAGAATCCAGAGGACAAAATCATAAGAGAATGCATTAGAAAAAGGGAAAAATCTCAGGACATTCTGACTTGCTGTAATCACGGTACCAGTCAGTACATACTTAGTCTATGAATTCTCATTATGTCAGAAAAATGAGTCTTTCTTCTATTTTTCTATTCTGCAATTTTTATTTTTTATGAACACAGAATAGTTGCATATACAAAAAATCTTCTAAATTTTGTGTAAAACAGGTGCTGCAAAAATCTAAGCATGATTTTCCAAAAAATGGGACAAAATAACTTATCTTTGAATAATATTTTTCATGACAACTCATATTTATAGAATACAACATGATGTTTTCATTCCCGTGTAGATTGTGTCATGATCAAACCAGGGTAATTAGTGTGTGTTTTACCTTAATCTTAATCTTCATCAGAGCTTTAGGTTGAGTATATTCAAATGCTTTCTTCTATTTATTAGATATATATAATGCATTACCATCTACTATAGTCACCCTATTCTGCAACACAAAACCAAAATGTATTCCTCCTATATAATTGTAACACTGTACCTATTAACCAAACCCTTTGCATCCTCCATCCCTGCTATTCTCCCCAGCTTCCAGCTCAAATTTTATCATGAAAACTTGTGTGCAGTTTCCTCAAAATATTGAAAAAAAAGAACTACCAAATGATCCAGCAATCCTACTACAGTATATAAATCCAAAGGAAATGAAATCAGTATGTCAAAGAGACAGCTATACTGTCATGATTATTGCAGCACTACTCACAACAGCCAAGATATGAAATTAACCAAAATGTCCACTAAAGAATGAATGGATAAAGAAATAGTGGTAGGCATGCACTGTGAAATCCTGTTCATCCATCAGAAAGGATGAATTTCTGTTATCTGCAATAACATAGATGGACCTGGAGGATGTTATATTAAATGCAATAAGCCAGATACAAAAGAACAAATAATATATGATTTTATTCTTATGTGGCATGAATCTATCCTTGTTAAACCACTACATGCACAATTTTCAGCTGACTACATTTGTAACATACAATAAGAAATCTTATTTTCAGATTTGTTTTTCTTCCAGAAAGGTGTGTGTGTGTGTGCATGTACTTGTGTTTGTGTTTAGGGGATGTTACACTTCATTAGTCACTTTTACCTTTATTTTAATTTTTATTATGTGTCCACCTCAGTATTTCCATCACACTACACAAATATCTAGCTTGACCTACTATCTTCTTCCCTTCTGCGTGCTGGACAGATTTTTCTTCGTTTACTCATTGTTGGTGGCATTAAATGGTAAGTGTGCCAATAACACTGGGAATTCTGAGAAATGGAGACTGGCGGTCTCTGTGGCCATTTGACAGTGGTGGGGAAGCTGCAATGTAGCTAGTGTCCTGCTGCAGCTCCCCAATTTTCTCTCCAAATTTCTTGTCTTCTCTTTCCCTCAAGCGCAATGTGACTCATCAGACTCATTGACTTCCTTGGTTTATTCTTTTGGGAATTAGGACAACTGTTAAATTCATGCGAGTTTGATGACAAATTTTAATTCTTTTGGACTCACAGATGTTTGAAATGCACCTCCATTTCATGATTTGCTGCTGTGATGCAAATTTTCCACCACTTGGCTGTTCCTCGGGATTATACACCTCGGACACAGCCACAATATGATGGGGAATATTTCAGAAATATTCTTCAGCCAGAAACTGAAAAAATGGATTCACACTGCTTGAATGGTACAAACAGCTCGAATTGGACATTCGAAACCTTATGAGTATAAAGTAAACTGAAAAATAGATCTTTGTAGAAGATCAGATTATTGAATTTGGGGTTCCTATCTTTTATCTGAAAACTAATCATATCCCCCAAATCCATTCAAATCTGTTCAGGGAGTCTCCTTTCTGCCTTATTATATTCAGTCAGTTGCTAGTTCTTCAAACTTCTTAGACCTTTCCTTCATAAAAGACTCTTCTTTTCCTGTTACTGTGTAAATAAGATCATTAGCATCATTTTTGATGAGTCTGTCAGCAAAGCTGTATCTCAGAGAAGGGCTGAAGAGGGTCTTTCAAACAAATCACATCACCGGAGAAATTTGATCCAAAGGTAAACTGGATGATGATAAGATGTTTTACAAGTATTTGGGAAAGCAGAAGCAGTATAAGAGGAGATTCTCAGTGTCTTCAATTAATTGAAGTGAAGTAGCATATAATAAGATAAATTGGGAGATGGATTGGCTACTTGGTGAAAGAATGGATTTGCTTCTTCTTCCTGGGAGATAAGCAGATGACATTAATATTGATAAAAGAAAAGAAAAAAAATTTACAAGTGGAAGGACTAGAACTAAATCATTCAATTAGGGGCTGGTGCTGGGAGGTAGGGGGTAAAGCCACTGCCTATAGTGCTGGTATTCCATATGTGCACTGGATCACGTTCTGGCTGCTCCACTTCTAATCTAGCTCTCTGCTAATGTACCTGAGAAAGCAGCAGAAGATGGTCCAAATCCTTGGGGCCCTGCACCAACCTGGGAGACCTAGAAGAATTTCCTGACTCTTGGTTTTGGATGGGCCCTGCTCCAGCAGTTGCAACCATTTGAGGAGTAAACCAGTGGATAAGGGATCTCTCTGTCTCGATATCTCTCTCTCTATCTCTATCTCTCCCTCCCTTCCTCCCTTCCTCAACCACTCTGTGACCCTGCCTTTCAAATAAATAAATCATCAAAAATTATTCAGTTATATCACAGGATATTTTGATGAGTACCTCTAAAAAGCCATCACAAAATAATATCTCAAGGGCCTGCATTGTGGCACACTGGGTAAGGATACCTCCTGCAACACTGGCATCTCATATGGGTGCTGGTTCATGTCCCAGCTATTCTACTTGCAATCTAGCTCCCAGCTGATGACCCCGGAAAGTAGCAGGAGGATGGCCCAAGTGCTTGGACCTCTGCCACCCACTGTGGGAGACCCAGTGAAACTCCAGGCTCTTGGCTTCAGCCTGTTCTTGCACTGGCCATTTCAACCATCTGATTAGTGAACAAGCAGGTGGAAGATTCTCTCTCTCTCTCTCTCCCTCTAACTGTAACTCGTTCAGATAAGGAAATAAATCTTTTCAAAGAAATAACGTCTTACAAGAACAGGAAACTAAACTTTCTCAGTCAGTATCACTTGTTAACAAAAACAAAGCTGTGAAACTCCAACTTCTTGATTCACCAGGTCTCACCGGCAATGCTCCATTAACTCGGACAGAGAGGAGACCTTAATAACATATGCCAGGCATACCTGCTTTGGTAATTTCTGAGGCCTCTCAGTGGAGGAAAAAACAGAATTTTGAATTTAAAAATAAATCCACTTTTCCACCTGCTCTTCCGTACCCAAAAGGACTCGTTGGTTACATCCTGGTGCTCCGAGCTCCTGGCCCCTGTCCAGCCAGGCCTTGGTCCTCTCCTTGCAGCCACCATCATGATTTTCTGCCAGGACCTCATCAACCTGGATGAGACGTTCTCTAACATCTACAAGGCCCAGAGATCACGCGTGGGCTGTGCTTGAAGGTGGAGGGGAAAAATACTCAGTAGGACAGAGGGTAACACTGATGATCACCGTGTTCATATTGTCGTGAACCATCACCTGCCGGAAACCAGCTTCACAAAGCAAGCCTACAAGAAGCATATCAAAGATTACAGGAAATCAAAGGCAAACTTGAAGAACAAAGATCAGAAAGAGTAAAACCTTTTATGACTGGGCTGCGATCAAGCACACCCTTGCTGATTTCAAAAATCACCAGTTCTCTATTGTTGAAAGCATGAATCCAGAAGGCACCATTGCTCTGCTGGACTACCATAATGATGGCATGACCCCATTTATGATTTTCCTTAAGGATGGTTTACAAATGGAAAAATGACAACATCATTGGAAATTACCTTGGCTCTATTACTGCTCATTATAACTGGCTGCTGCTTGTCATCCACACAACACCAGGAGTAATGGGACTGATGTTATCTTAAGCTCTTCATTTATTTTGACTGTGATGTCCTTGGAGTACAGGCTTTCTTTTTAAAGAAAAAAACATTGTCATATAGGTAGTCTAAAAATAAAATGCATTTAAACTAAAAATAAACAAATAAATCCAAGCATTTATTTTTATCATATTGTCCATGCTATGATATATTTTTAGGGTGCTAAGAATTTTGAAAATATATATTTTGCTCACTTCTAAACAATTCATTTATATACTATAATATAATGTGTTAGTATTCAGTATTCATCAAAGAGTATTTTAGATATCATATTTTTCAAAGGCAGTGGGGATATTTTGCACAAAATCTTTGCAGAATAAAATATTTTAAATGTGCAAGTTTAAAGCTAAGTATCATTACCTAGAGTTAATTAACATTTTATAATTTAATTGAAATATTATATTAAAATTTGATTTAAAAAAACTCTCTAGATCATTTGTTTTTACTAAGAACCCAGAAAAGGCTGGTGCCACGGCTCACTTGGCTAATCCTCTGCCTGCGGCGCCGGCATCCAGGGTTCTAGTCCCAGTTGGGGCGCTGGATTCTGTCTTGGTTGCTCCTCTTCCAGTCCAGCTCTCTGCTGCGGCCCAGGGAAGGTAGTGGAGGATGGCCCAAGTGCTTGGGCCCCTGCACCCACATGGGAGACCAGGCGGAAGGACCAGGCTCCTGGCTTCAGATCAGCACAGCGCCGACTTAGCAGCCATTTGGGTGGGTGAACCAATGGCAGGAAGACCTTTCTCTCTGTTTCTCTCTCTCACTGTCTAACTCTGCCTGTCAGAAAAAAAAAAAAAAAAAAAAAAAAAAACCACAGAAGTCTTATGTAAACCTGGCGTCAACTGTGTATTGGCCTGTGGTTGCCAGGAGTCCTGTTGGAGATGATGAAGCAAATGATACCAGGTTGGGGTGGAAGAGAAAAGGAACTGAATCGTTTTGTTTTGTTTTTGATGTACTGAATTTTTTTAGAATCAGTTTTCAAATTTTTATAGCATCCATCATTACTTCCTTTTACAAGCTTAATTTTGTTTATTTCACCTTTATATGAATTACTTGATTCTTCATAATTTCCCTAGGAATTCTTTGTTAGAGAAAATCACAATTTTCATGTTCTTAAATTCTTATTCATTTAAATAAAATCCATAATGTAGGAAGCTGATGACATAATCTGTTTTAACGTTATGTTCATTTTAATACTATTTCTAGTTATTTTATTTTATTTAAAGATTTATGTATTTATTTGAAAGGCAGAGTTACACAGAGAGAGAAGGGAGGCAGAGAGAGAAATATCTTCCATGTGCTGGTTCACTCCCCGATTGGCTACAATGATCCGAGCCGTGCCGATCCTGAGCCAGGAGCTTCTTCAGAGTCCCCCACACAGGTGCTGGGGCCCAAGGACTTGGGCCATCTTCTACTGCTTTCCCAGGCCATAGCAGAGAGCTGGAATGGAAGTGAAGCAGCCAAGACTCGAATCAGCACCCATATTGGATGCCGGCATTGCAGTCGGCATCTTTACCAGCTATGCCACAGCGACGGCTCCTATATCTAGTTATTTTAGATTTTCGATTTTATTATTTAGATGTTTTGACATAAACCTGATAGGTAAGGACTAGTTTTTTATAATCATAGAATGTGGATGGAATAACTGTCACCTTTTTGAATTCATGGGTATTTTTGAATCAGAAAAGGTAATTTTCGCTCCTAAATCTGACATTTTTGCTCTTTAGTAAAATGATAGCTTCTTTATATAATTTATATATGTTTTAATTAAAGTGTTAATGTTCTGAACAATATTATAAATTTCTGTATGTTTGATATGTTTTATCATATAACCTGTTATCAGTTTTTGTTCTATTTATTAGCTTTTGTTTTGTATGTTCTGATATTACATACTCAATGCACAAAGATTTAATACTATTTGGTTTGCACCATTGAATGCCAATAAAGAATTATAAACTGAGCTTATTCATCTTAGCCAGTGCTCTTTGCCCTAATTCTTCCTTGTTTTCTATGAACACTGCCGTATGCAATTGCTTTCTTCATGCCCATGCATGCTAAACCTTTGCTGTGCTTTATTTGAAATGTTTTTATGTCATTTTCTAGGTGTTTTAAAGTTTGATTATTTTTTAATTCTTCCTAAGAATGTTTCCTTCTGCATCACAAAACATTTTAAAGCTATTTCCTTTATTATCATTTTTATGTTTGTAACTTTGTTTCTTTCACCTTTTATTATTTTCTGTTTTGCTTTTTTTGTAATGATTTGCATTGCCATTGTTTCCTGTCTTTTACCTTGCAGAATATATGTGTTTGTTTTTCATCTTCTAAAGTAATGTGCAAGACAATTAGCCTTTTTAATTCCACTAGTGGCATTATATACTCATCAAATATTTTTGAATAATTTTATAAAACAAAGACTAACAATAAATTTTTAGTTTCCTTACCAATGTATGCTGTCTTTACAAAATTATTCTCTATATACTTCTCCCTCTTGTTCACATTAGTTTTGTAATAACTACTATTTATTAGGGTTTCTATTCAATCTTGTTTACAGCAATTATTTCACTTAGTGCTTTATATTAACATGTTTATTATCTTAATTTTTCAAGCAGAGATATTATCACTGTTCTGCCTAATTTGGTTTCATATTTTACTGGGCTTGAAAATACTTTCAATGTTTTTCCTCATAATGTATATTAGAAATGTATATATTACATTTTCTGACAATGCTCATTCTTTAAAGTACCTCATCAGTTATAGAAGATATTTATATCTAGAACTTTTTGAAATCACATTTTTATTCCAGTCACCAGAAATTGCCCCATTATTATTATTTTATGACTGATATTGTGTAGAAGTTGCAACTTTATTTACTTCCATGTATATATGTGTGTGTGTGTGTGTGTGTATATATATTCTGTATGTGTTTCTCTGAAATGTCTTTTATTTATTATTAAAAAATTATCAAGACATGTCTAAAGTTATTCCTTTTACTTAAAAACGATCAGTCCTTTTGACGTTAGATAAGTCTTCTTCACCTTAGCATTGTTTTCATCTATATATTATATACCAATGATAAATTCACTTCTGATCCATTTCTTCTATTTAGTGTTATTAAGTGAATTTTGTAATCAGAGTCTTTGCCTATAATTTAGATACAATAAGATGAGTCCAGTTTAATCATGTGACTCATGAGATTTGGCCACTGAATGTACCTGTAATTCTGTCTCAACTATAATCCTAGTAGAGAACAACAGTACATCCTTTAGCTGCCACTGGGCTTCTGCCAGACCTCTTTCATATGAACTTCTTAGTTGCCATGGTTAATGGTTTTTTTCTAAACATTTGTTTTCTTTGTGCTTTAAATATTTTGAAAAGGCAGCTTTTCTCTCTTTTCTTAGTATATGGCTCTTTTATCATGTGTTATAGAAATATTTTGAATTTTTATTAATATAAACAGAACAGTTTTTAGGTATTTCATAGACACAATTCTAAGAAGATAATCATACTTCCATCTTGGTCCCTCCCACAGTGCTCCCTCTATCCTTCCCTTCTTTTTTCCTTTAACTTTTGCATCAACATAATTTCAATTTACTTTATAACACTACTAACTATAATATTCAAAAAGTCAAAAATAGAAAGATCACAGGAGTATATATAAGGGCCATAAACAATAATCGACTCATAAGATGTCAGTTTCATTCTTATATTCTTTGTATTCTACATTTTAATGCCTGCTTCCCTCACTAATTTATTCTTTTGTTTCTTTTCTATCACCCAACAACAGCAGATGCATCTTGACATTATTTGTACCATTGGACAGGATGCTATAGTATTCCTCATTTAGCTTTGTTTGCAACTTGACTACAGTAGACTCAGTTAAATAATTGGTATTCTTGAGCTAGCATTGTGGTCCAGTAGGAAAAACTCCTACTTAGAACACCCACAGCCCAAATCAGAATCTCAGTAGAAACACTAGCTGCTATGCTTCTGATCCAGATCCCAGGCAATATGCCTGGGAAGGCAGCACATTATAGATCAAGCACTCGGATGCCTGCTGTCCTTGTGGGAGATCTAGATGAAGAGCCTGGCTCCTGTTTCAGCTTAGCCCAGTCATGGATATTGCAGGCATTTGGTGAGTGAGTCACCAGATGGAAGATTTCTCTCTCTCTCTTTCCCTGTCAATCTGCCCTGCAAACAAATAAATAAATTATTGAAAAGATTTAGCATTCTACTCGTGCAATTTTCTTGCCACAAGATAAAACTCCACTGTCCTAAGAATGAATATTTTAAATGGGAAGTAACATGGAAAATCCAGAAAGTATTGATTATAAATTATGCTTTAAAAATTCACATTCAGAAATTACTACACAGACCTGTATGCTCACAAATTGGGAAAACTAGAAGAAATGGATAATTCATAGAAACATACAATCTATCCAAATTGAGTCATGAAAATATAGAAAACCAAGAAAATATTAAAAACCAAGAACCAAGAAAGATACTGAATCTGTAATGAAGACCCTCCCAACAAATAAAAGCTGAGGACCACATGACTTCACTGCTGAATTCTGCCAGACATTTAAAAAAGAACTAATTTCAATTTTTCTCAAGCAATGCAAAAAAAAAAAAAAATGAAAGGGAAGGAATCCTCACAAACTCCTTCTATGAAGCTGGCACTATCTTAATATTAAATATGAAAAAGATGCAACAGAGAGAGAACTATAGAACAATATTCCTGATGAGCACAGATGCAAAAAACCTCAATAAAATATTAGTTCATGAAATCCAACACTTCAGAAAGATCATTTACATGGATTGTGGGGAGCAACTCGGACTACACTAAGTTACTGGAATTAAGACTTATTCTATGCATCTGCTCTCCCACAATATGGCACTGGGTGAGGAGAAAACAGCTTCTACGCAGCTGCCTCTTGCCAATTTGAGTGATGACCTCCAGGAGCTGATCCTGCTCCTGATTGGAGGAGAGCAGCGTACTCGGCGTGTGGGTAGCAAAGTTGGGATTGGTGGAAGAGGACTATAAAGGAGGAGAGAGACAACATGCACCAGGAACATCTAAGGGGAACATCTATCTGAAGGAACACCTGGGCAGCCCCCGAGAGAGCCGGCCGGCGGTGTGCCATTCCCCTGCGGAAGTGGGGAAAGTGGCCAGGGGGAACCGCCCTTCCACGGAGGTGGAAGGGATGGTAGCCAACCCGGGAAGAACCAGCAGCAAACCCGGGGAGGGCCGAGCAGACAAAAGAACAGCCCAGGGTCCTGTGTCATTCCTCCACAAAGACAGGGAGCGACAATGGATCAAGTGGGATTTATCCCTGGTATGCAGGGATGGTTCAACATTTGCAAATCAATCAATATGATACATCACATTAACAAACTGAAGAAAAAAGCCATATGGTTACCTCAATAGATGCAAACAAAGCATTTACTAAAATACAACATCTTAACATCGTTTCATGATGAAAACTTTAAGCAAATTGGGTACAGAAGGAACATTTCTCAACAAAACCAAGTCAATATATGATGAAACCATGGCCAGCATCCTACTGAATGAACAAAATCTGGAAGCATTCCGCCCCCCCCAATACCCAGAACCAGACAAAAATGCCCACTCTCACCATTGGTATTTAGTATAGTCCTGGAAGTTTTAGCAAGAGCCATTAGGCAAGAAAAATAAATAAAAGAGATGCATACCAGGAAAGAGGAACTCAAACTATCCCTATTTGTAGATGAGATGATCTTACATATAGGGGATTCAAGACTCCATTGTGAGGTTATTAGAACAAATGAAAGAATAATCTGTATACACAATGTCATGGTTGAGAAAGAATTTCAGTCTCATACACAATAAGTCCAAAAAATCAAATACCTCATAGTAAATTTAACCTGGATGTAAAAGATCTGTACCACGAAAATCCAAAATACTAAAGAAAGAAATAGAAGAAGATATTAAAAATGGAAAAATCTTCCATGTTCATGGATTGGAAGCATCAACATCACCAAAATGTCCATACTATCAAACACAATTTACAGATGCAAAGAGATCCCAATCAAAATACCAGTGACATTCTTCACAAATCTAGAAAAAATGATGCTAAAATACATATGGAAACACAAGAGACTGCAAATAGCCAAAACAATTTTATACAACAAAAATATAGCTGGGGACATCACAATACAAAATTTCCAGATATATGACAGGGCAGTTATAGCCAAACCAGCTTGAAACAAACTAAGAAGCAGAAGGATACACCAATGAAACAGAATAGGAACTCCAGAAATCAATCTATTAATCTGCAGCCAATTTCTCTTTAGCAAAGGAGCTAAAGTCAATCCCTGGAGCAAGGGACAGTCTTTTTAACAAGTGGTGCTGAGGAAATTGGGTCTCCACATGCAGAAGTATAAAACTAGAACCCTACCTTAACACTTACATGGAAATCCAGTCAAAATGGATGAAAGACCTCAATCTATGACTTGGTACCATCAAATCATTAGAGAACATTGGGGGAAACACTACAAGTCAGATGGGTTAAGCATAGACCCCTTGAAAAAGAAGCTAGAAGTATAGGCAATCAGAGCCAAATTGATTACATTCCCAAATCTAATCCTGATTCAATAATTCACTTTTTTATGAAAGGTGGCTTCTCCAAAAAGGAAACCTCCTGAAGTGAAATGGACACTATGGGAAACGGTGACTTGATCAGCATAGCCCTGACTGTTAATGAACAACTTAATACATTATCCCTCTTAGTAGTTTTTTTGTCTGTTCTACTTAATATGACTGGTTTAATTCTGTAATTAATACACAGTTATTCTTAAGTGTTAAAAATTAACTGAAATGTGATCCCTGTTAAACATAAGAGTGGGAATAAGAGAGGGAAGAGATGTATAATTTGGGACATGCTCAAGCTGACTTCCCCCAAATGGTAGAGTTAAAAACATACCAGGGGATTCGAATTCAATCCCATCAAGGTGGCATGTACCAATGCCATCTCACTATTCCAAGTGATCAATTTCAGTTCACAATTGATCATAATGAAAGGACTAAGAGTCAAAGGGAGCACATAAACAAGTCTAGTACCTGCTAACACTAACCGATAGAATAAATAAAGGGGAGAGTGATCCAACATGGGAAGTGAGATACTCAGCAGACTCATAGAATGGCAGATGTCCTAAATAGCACTCTGGCCTCAGAATCAGCCCTAAAGGCATTCAGATCTGGCTGAAAAGCCCATGAGAGTATTTCAGGCATGGAAAGCCAAGACACTCTGGCAAAAGATCTCTGTGAGTGAGATCCCAGTGGAAAGAACAGGTCTTCAAAGAAGGAGGTACCTTTCTCTGAAGGGAGGAGAGAACCTCCACTTTGACTATGACCTTGTCTAAACAAGATAAGAATCGGAGAACTCAGAGGGCTTCCATAGCCTTGGAAACTCATGACTGGAGCATAGGGAGACTACTGATGCCATAGACAGGAGTGTCAATTGGTAAAGTCAACAACAGGAGTCACTGTGCACTTACTCCTCATGTAGGATCTCTGTCCTTAATGTGCTGTGTATTGAGATTTAATGCTATAACGAGTACTCAAACAATATATTTCCAATATATTTCACTTTGTGTTTCTATGGGGGTGCAAACTGTTGAAATCTTTACTTAATGTATACTAAACTGATCCTCTGTAAAAAAAAAAAAAAAAAAAAAAAAGAAATTATCAACTCCCAACTTGACTCTCACTGAGATTAAACATGACAATAGGTCTGATCTGATTTCATCATCATTAAAAAAAAATCATCTATTATTTTTCACTTTATGTTTCTGTGTGAGAACAAACTGTTGAAATCCTTACTTAATGTATACTAAGCTGATCTTCTGTATATTAAGATAATCGAAAATGAATCTTGATGTGAATGGAAGGGGAGAGGGAGTGGGAAAGGGGAGGGTAGTGGGTGGGAGGGATGGTATGTGGGGGAAGCCATTGTAATCCATAAATCATACTTTGGAAATTTATATTCATTAAATAAAAGTTAAAAAAAATGAAAGGTGGCTTCTTTTCATATTATGATACCATATTCTTTTTCTGAGTATTTTGTGTGGAAAAAGCTCAGGCATCTGTTCAGTCCTATTGGGAGCAAAGATAGAAAAGAACCCGGCTATTGGGACACTGTCCTTTACATTTGAGTTCATGGGGAAAGCGACTGAATTCAGCCTTTTTCAAAGCTTATATGAATAAAAAATTGGAAAACACGTTTTACTCAGATACAGGTGGAGAAATAAATACTGGATGTATGCGAAGGTATAGTGCCAGGGTTGGGGTGTCAAATGTAGCTTTGTAATTTGGATGCCCAAGACCTTTTCCTCATGACTACTCAGTTCTTAACCTGACAGCACAGTGATAATTCAGATATGAGCCCAGCATAAGCTACCTTTTCTAAGCACTGTAAAAACATAACCTGCTGCCTTATAGAAAGTACTAAGTGTATGTGTGTCTGTGTGTATAATGCATCCTGAATTCCAAGATATATCAACAATTTTTTACCCACATACTATAGATCTGACTTGTGACTTATTCTCTATTGTCTTTTAAAAATTATATTGAACAGAAATAGTCTATGAGTTGTGCTTCACATGCACGCATGCACACACACATATGTGTGTGTATTTCCTATTTCTGATTTAGCTTCTTGAAATATTTGGGCATCCTTGAATATAATGAATCAGGAAACAAATTAGGTTTAGAAAAATTCACAGAATGTGGACTTACAGTGTCCCTAGTCACTGTTGCACTTGGGTTGATTATTTGATTATTACTTCAGTAGACGTTACCTTAATCAAATTCCTCTTAACAAAGCCATCAAACATACCATTCTCCCTAAAATGAGTATTAACAGACACCCAGATTGTACTGAATTTATGTTAGTAATAGGACACTCTTCAGGGAATACTCATACTTTTCCAACCTGACAAGCTAAGTAATCAGTTTTTGTTGCTTAAACATTACTTATTATTAGGAAGTGATATGTTAAAATATGGATACATACATGACAATACTGCTTCTATGCTAATAGATTGTTTAGAGAAACTAAATGAAATTAAACAACTAAACATGCTAGGGAATAGTTGTACTTATATTTATAAAATCTAGAAAGATTTTGTATTTATATTTATACTCTATTATAGCTTTAAAAATGAAACAAAATTTTAGACAAGATCAAGTAAAGAAAATCGGATCAAATTCCAATTGTGTGACCCATTTTCAATGAAGAGTTGTCATTCTTACAGAAAAAGATTAGTGAATAAATGTGTATTTTTAAATTTTAAGTTAAAATGTAAGCGATATGGATATTATATGATTCTTCCTTTACCCAATCTTTTCAGTTAACAAAGTGTGTGCTTAACTACACTGAATAAGAGATCTTCTGATGTAATTAAGCAGCTTGCTTTGAGGAAACTGTTGCCAGACTCATTATGCTTTAGAAATAACTTAGTTTCCTCTTGCCAACTCCGAATGTGTTATTCATGTGGAGATAGTTTCTAAGCTATGAGTTATCTCTATCTCATATTCTACTATGGAAAATGTTTGCAAAGAGAAAGCTGCATCCCTCCCCCTCTTCCTAATTTGCCTCCCACTCCCAAGTCATCACAGCATTCTGCTGTATTATTTTCAATAGTTTTGGAACAGGAGTACATGAAACAATATGAAAGGAAAAACATCTCTCTGAATCATATTAGTGTTGAGATTGGCTAGTAAAATCGACAGCTGTTAGTGAATTGTCATTTGTAAAATGAAATCTAATTTCTTGATCTGGATTGTTAATATTAAATATCCTACATTAAAATTAGTACTTTTGTTCTCATAAACATTCACCAACTATCATCCTGATTATTAAAATGATATAAAAAAGGAAAAGCTCAGAATTATTGTATATTGTTTTTGGACAAAGACTTAATTTTTTTCTGCTAATCTTGCTTCAAAAAGATAATACTTTGTAAATATCTAAAAAATTAAGAACCTGAATAAATTACATTAAAAACTATGTTATCTTAAAAAATGGAATAATAGGATATCCTTTTTAGGACAAATAGAGTTTGAAAGAACTTAGTTTTAAGGTTTTTTTTTTTTTTTTATTTTGAGTCAGGGAGGGGAGAGAGAGAGAGAGAGAGAGACCTCTGGTTCACTCTGCAATTCCCACAATGACCAGGGTTGGTCTAGGATTGAAACCATGAGCCAGGAGCCCATTGCACTCTCTTATGCGGATTGCAGGAACCCAGTTACTCAAGCCATTATCACTGCCTCCCAAGGACTTCATTAGCAGAAAGCTGAAGTCAGCAGCCACAGTCAGGAATCAAATCCAAGCAGTCCAGTACAGAACTTGTACATTTTAACCACTAAGATAAACACCTACTGGGAATGACCTTAATTTTCAGGAATAACTTATGTATAAGGAAAGCTCACATCTTAAGCGAATCACTTAATCAGTTTCGATGAATTATTCGTAGACAGCATTTGCATAAATCTTCCTAGTTAAGCCTCCTCCCAGAGAATTTCCCCCATTAGAGTTTAATTTTGCCTATTTCTCAATTTAATGTTAATGGAAGAAAACAGCATGTATGTTTGTATCCTGTTTCCTTTGCTAAACATGGTACTTTAAAGTCTCGTCTCTGCTTTGTCATCTGTGTCAAGTGTGCTCCTTTTTCTTCAAGAATAGACTACAGTTACTTTTTCTCCATCTCCATGTCGATGGACATTTGGGAACTTTTAAATTTGGGACTTGCATGCATAAAGTCTTTATGAACATTTTCACCTAAGATTTCTCTTTGACATATATTCCTATTTCTCTGATTATTTACTTAGACTCAGATTTTCTGGTTAATAAGCTATACAAATTGTTAACTTTTTAAAAAAAGATTTATTTAGGGGCCGGTGCTGTGGTGCACTAGGTTAAATCTCCACCTGCGGTGCTGGCATCGCATATGGGCGCCAGGTTTTAGTCCTGGTTGCTCCTCTTCCAGTCCAGCTCTCTGCTGTGGCCTGGGAAGGCAGTGGAGGATGATCCAAGTGCTTGGGCCCTTGCATCTGCATAGGAGACCAGGAGGAAGCAGCCGGCTCCTGGCTTCAGATCGGCGCAACTCCAGCCATTGCCACCATTTTGGAAGTGAAACAACGGAAGGAAGACCTTTCTCTCTGTCTCTCTCTCTCTGTCTGTAACTCTACCTGTCAAATAAATAAATAAAATATTTTTTAAAAAATATTTATTTATTTGAAAGGCAGAGCTATGGGGCGGGGGGAGAGATCTTTCATCTGCTGGTTTACTCTTCAAATGGCCAAAACAGTTGGAACTGGGCTGATCTGAAGCCAGAAGCCAGGAGCTTCTTCCAGGTCTCCCATGTAGGTGCAGGGGCCCAAGCTCTTGGAAGATCCCCCCGTGCTTTCCCAGCCACATTAGTAGGGAGGTGGATAGGAAGTGGAGCAGACGGATTTCCAACCAGAACCCATATAGGATGATAGCTTCTCAGGCAGTGGCTTAACCCACTACAATGTCAGCTCCAAATTGTTAACTTCGGCAATGAGTTTTCCACAGTGATTGTACATTTTATAGTATGCAGAATAAAGTACCCTCAATTATATCCAGTACCTAATTCAGAGATCATTTGAATAAATATCTTAGATGGTGTTTTATATTAACATAATGAAATATCTGCAGCTAAGTAAATTTATTAACAGAAGAATGCTAGTTAGCTCAAGTATCTGGAGATTCAAGGATATGGTTCTGGGATCAGCTCAGCTCTGATGAGGACTTCATTATAGATGGCATATAATGATGTGACAGCATGTACGGATGAGAGATCACATGGTAAGACAAGAAGCCAACCTCCTACTGGGTTCTGTATCTACCAATTGCCACCACATTCAACTGCCACATTGAGGACTAGGCCTCCAATACACAAACTATTGAGAGACAAATGATATCCAAACCATCTTATTCTGGCCCTGTCTCCCAAGGTTCACACCATCTCATAACACAAACTGCCTCAATTCCCATCCTTATTAGTCTCAAAGTCTTAAATGTTCCAGAGTCATTCAAAAATCCAATTTAAAGTCTTGGAGACTCAGGGAAAATCCTTTCATCTGTGAACCCCTGTAAAATAAAAAAAATCCAACTTAAACACCTCCAATATTACAATAGTGGGACTAGGATATTGTAAACATTTCTATTCTGAAATATAGAAATGGTTAGAAATGTGAAACCAGCCCAAAGGAAGACTAAAACTCAACAGGGAGAGCTCTAAATCGTAAAGATACAAGTCCAGCATCATTTGCACACTGAAGTGGGGGATGGGCCCAAAAGATCCTTTGGCCAGTCCATCCTACGGTTTACTTGCTACTTTCACAGGTGGCCTGCTGACATGTGCACTTTTCCTGGGGGGCAGTTCACTCTGCTAGTACCTCTACTTTTCTGGGGTGCTTGTGGTGGCTTTCCTTCCAGAGTTTTACTATGCATTCCATTATTGAGGAATCTCTGCAAGGGCTCCATGGTAAATGAGCCTTGAGGTGGCCCTGGGAAGAAAGCCCATGATGGATACTCTGTGGCCCTTTCCTGAAATATTTCTACCTTGAAAGTTCTTTGGACCTGTAATGAGAAGCATGACCTCAAAGATTACTAAGGTGCTGTCACGGCTTTTGTTCCCCCCTATGTTCTATACAAAGCAACTTACAAGCTTTTATCCATGCTAATCTCCTTAGCAAGTGGTACCTCAAATGTACTATGGCATTCTGTTTCACTCTTTTTCTGACCAGATTGAAAAATTTAGATCTTCTCATTCTGTTTCATTTTGCTCCTGATTCTCATTGTAAATATGACTAAAAGGCTAAATTATTTGTAATTTAGAAATCTCCAAATAAATTAGTTCACTATATGTAAATTTGAGTTTCTAGGGAGGAGGGCTTAAACCCAGCTTTTCAAAAACATAACACAGCTAATCTTTTTTTTCCAATTTCCAATTGGATCTTCATTTCCATTTAAGACTACTTTCCATCACTCTTGATGCTCTACTGGTAATATTCTATGGCTTTTCCTAGCAAGCTCCTCCAGACTTTTGAACCCATGCCTGTCATTCATCCACAAAGCCACTCCACATATTAAGCACTTATTATCAGCAGCAGTTCCACTCCTGGATAGCAATTTTCTGTGTTTGTCTATTTTCCTTTATGATAATAAGTTACTGGAAGGGCACTCATGAACAAAAGTGATCTGTTTAGTTTATTTTGGAGACAGAAATTCCAAGATTGGGTGGCCCCATTGGTTTGGCCTCTTATGTGGGCCTTGTAGTTAATGGTAATAAAACAGAGGAAATGGGTATGGAAAGAAGAGATCACATCTCAAAACAGGAAGCCAGAGGTCATGCTTTCTCTTATAACAACTTGTCTTTGTAATATTAACTCAGTATCTCATGAGAAGTATCTTAATTTCTTCCAAGGTCAGCTTCCCCAATGACTTTAGCATCTCCTCACCAGGCCTTATATCTACCCCCAAAATTACCACACTAAAGATCAAACCTTCAGCCTATAAACCCTCGATGTATGCAATCAACACATATCCAAACATCAGCCTATGGTGAGTAGATTTTATAGATATGATTAATTTTATATATCATGTGTTTTATTATTCAGTATTGTCCTGCTTGACCCAGTAACAAGATACGTTCTTCAAAATAGAATAGGGAATCAGACAGTGAGTCCTACAAGTTTCAGTGGATGGAGAGTCATGGGAGATTAAAAGTATGAGAAGATCTTGGCCTAATCTTGCTATGTGAAGATGGAAGAAGGGGTGCCCACAGCAAGGGATGTGAATATTCTCAAGAAGTTGAGAATAGTGCTCAGCCCACACTCAGCAAGGAAATGGGAATCTCCACCCTAGATCACAAGGAATTACATTCTCTTCCAACAACCTTAATAAGTGAAGTAGATTTTCCTGTTTCTTTGGGAAGCAGCACAGCCCTTCTATCTCACTGATTTTTAATTAGTGAGACTCATGTCACCTCTGACCTACAGAGCTGTAAGATAATAGATTTGTGCTGTTTTCAGTCTCCAGGTATGCAGTAATTTGTTACAGCAAAAACAACAATAAAGCAGATCAAGTTACAAATCTACCAGTGATGTATAAGCAGTCAAATCATTTTAGATTCATATCAACATTTGGTGATATTTTTACTTTTCATTTTAGTTATTATGCTAGATGTATTTTGATTTGAACTTAGATTTTCCTTATGTATAATAATGTTGGTAACATTTCATTTACTCATTTCCTATTTATAATTTGACAGTTGTCTATCAGAAGTTTTTGTTCATTTTATTGAATTGTTTGTATTCTATTATTGAATTATAAGAATTTTTTAAACATTATGGATTCAATTTCTATATCAGATATATTTTTGAAGATATTTTCACCAGGCTGTGAATTATCTTTCATTTATATCAAGGAATTTTTGGGAGTTCACTGTCAACTAAAACAAATCTCTTTTGTGAGGATAAATTTTATTCTGAAGAATGACTGTTGCAATAGGGCAAATACCCTGTCCTCAGATAACAACAAGGACCTCAAACTCTAACAGAAAAGGGATTTTCTTTTATATACATGGTTAAGCAGTACAGAAAAGCGAAGCAGGAATGACAGCAATATCTGACAGAAATCTTATCTCTCTGTTCAGACAATTCTTGAAATAAGCCTAAAAGGGGTGTTATTCCCACCCCCCTCCCACACTGTGTACTCAGGCTGGAGACAGGCAGAATTTCAGGGATTATAGGGATAAGAAAATCTGACCAAAAAAACTCAAGTGTAAGAAATGGGCAATTATGAATTATTGGCTGGTAGAAGAAATCTAAACACTATGAACTCCAGTTAATTTTCTTTTATCAATCTTTGTTATGGCTATATTTTGTTTAGTGTTTCAAATTACTCTTATGGTAGGTTATTTAGTATGAAGCCTGCAGCACTGAAGAACTTCTCACAGTTCTGCTTTATTCCCAGATTTCAACAGATCCCACCTGAGCCACAGAGAAAGCATTCCATTGCTCACTCAGCTTCAAAAGAAGATGTTGTTTTCTTCATACATGGTATGAGAATGTGAGGTCCTCAGTAACAGGGATTTAGAGTACAGCTGTTAATATTCTGCTGTGATTTTATATTTTGGCAGGTTCTATGTACCCTTGCCTCTACAAGAGGGTTCGCTCAGCATCCCTGCCCGTTCTCCAATAGTAGATAGTGTTTGACCCATACTTGTTGGAAGGTTCAGGGAAGGGGTATTTATAGTCTTCTTTCAGAAGCAGATATCTACTGCCTGCTACTCAGTGCATGGTCCAGACTGGAACACAAACAGATTTTCTGCTGCTTCCCCAGCTGAAGATGTCCAGTATATTGCATTTATATATAATGTGCTGACTATAGATTGGTTCATTTTGATTTTCCTAGTTCTCCACAAATTTTGGAAGGGCTGGTACTCTTGTACCAAATAATGGGTTTCTCATGTCTAAAGACCTGCCCCAAATTTCTCAGCATGACTTAGTACAAATTTCTGTTTTATCTAAGTATCAATAGGACTCCAGACTTTCACAACAGTCATATTTGTCTTTTAAGAATTTGCAGAAAATTTATCTATTTTTTCTTACCCATTTCTTTATGTAGCCTGCATTTTCCCATTGTTCTTTCAAAGAGGAAATAGTTCATGTGTACTATTCTCTATTGAAGGAGATGGAAACCCTGTGGATGTATATCATTAAATTACCTCGCCATCTCATGTTTCTAATGGACTCTAAAAATATGCGATTTTGTACTCTATTTGGCTTTTTCTTTTTGTTAGAATGGAAGCAATGTTTTCCTAAAACTCTTAATATTCTAAGCTGAAAACTCTTGATAATCATAAAATTTTATATAGTTCAAGTCTAGTTTCTAGTGGAGGTCAGGAAGCCAAGACTGTACACGACCTGGTTCTGGTCACATTGCTTATCTATAACAGCTTGATTCATAACTCAGGCCTCCAAATTCTAACTCAGAATTTATCCTTTATGTTAAGTCAGATTTGTCTACTGACATTATTCTTTCTGTTCTTTTCCCCATCCCATTTGTCTTTATACATGAAGCCCATTTTACTTCCTGAGTATTCATAGCTACAAAACATTAATCTAAATTTTAATTTCTGACTCCCACCAAGCCACCATTAGATTATTTAGAAATAAAATTTCAATTAGCAAGCATGTAGGAAAAGACTACCTTGAAAAAAATCATGTTTTACTATGAATAAAAGTATTTAAATTATTCAAAAAAGCATTTCTTTAAATTCAAAACATCTGGTAATAAATTGAATATATGTTCATGTTTTCTCAATGACATTGTGGACCTTTTTCATGCCAAAAATTTTAAAAGTTTAAAAGCTGGTAGTACATTTAATTTACTTGCCTGGAAAACTATTTCATCTTTTCTTTTAATAAATACTACCTTAGATTTAGAAACCAGAAAACATATGATGTAAACAGTGTAGTGATCACTTAAAAAGATAATTTTTATTTGAGACAAAGATACATGTTCAAGCTAATATTTAACACATACAGGGGAATAACATATTAACACTCCACACTTAAATAGATCTTTTTTTGATTTCTCTAAATATTTTAATATCTTCCTCAT